>NC_139987.1:7853995-8196495 GCF_963993115.1 Abramis brama
GTTGATGAATTAATTAACCTTCCTCTGCATTCTTTGTGGGTTTTCTCATTTCCATGTCCATTTTGTCATCTCGCCCTGTTTGTCCTTGTTTTAAAGGTATTCTTCTACCTGTCTTATTCTCCTCTGTCTTTCTTTCTCTCTGCTTCTGTCCTTTTCTCTCTCTTTAGACTACAGGAAGTAAACTCCATGATAAACAAGCGGCTTAAAGATGCTCTCTTCACAGACCAGTGGAGTGACCTCTGCATGGACACACTCAGTCGTTTTGGATATGTTTTGGTCAGTATGAAATCAAATATCTAGTTCAGTCATGAAACTCTTACATGCAGTTTGCAAGGTATCTCAGCATTACCACATGGCACAAGCTGATTGGCCTTTGCTGATTCCGCAGTCAATGAGATTGCTTGCTCAACACTTAAAGAGTCTGGTTCAGTGTTTGCAGTAGTCTAGTCCTGCAGTTCCTCTGAAACCCTCTACCTCCTCAGCTCCACCTGCCTAGATCTGCACCAGGATTTATGAATGCTTAATCATGCAGAAGCAACATATCTTTCATGCTCACAGCAGCATGTCTGTGTATCTAATGGCTGTAGCAAGTCCATACAGTAGTAGCAGCAGAAGCATGGATGAGATGGAATAACAACAACAAACTACAACAACAGGCACTCGCATTGACGAGCACTTGGGTGAGGTGTTAAAAGATACAGTATACGCAACTCTGGTTTAAATAAGCAAGTTATGAGTGATATCTTCTGGAGAGAAATAGAGGAGACAATGGACATAGATGAAACTGTTTGTGCTGACATTCATAGTAATATAAGTGCACCATCTTGATATATCTAAAGTTTTTGACTGTAGGCATACCTAAGCGCATGCATAAAAACTGACGTATACTTTGGGCTTTAGAGGTTTGTTCAAAGTGAAATAGTGATGTTTGCCGTAGTAAACACCACAATGAGAGGTTTAACTTGAAATATCTTTACATTCCCCTAGGTGGCGTCTCAGAGGATGCAGGGGGTTTTCTTATTGGTGTTTTCAAAATTCTGCCACCTTCCCTTCCTCAGGGGAGTACAAACCCAAAGCACACGCACTGGCCTGGGCGGCTACTGGGTGAGTCAAGTGAGCAAAGACCTCTGGGAAATAATTTATAAACGTGTGTGTGATCAGTGATTGTTGTGATGCATTAGTACTTTAATGTCGAACATCGAACATCTGTATAATGTCGCGACCCCCAGCCGCGCGATGTCTTTGATGATTGCAGGAAAAGCAGAGTCAAAGAGAGACCGTAGAAATTAGGCTGCGTGTGTGTTTTTGTGTATGTGGCAGTGAGTGTGTGTGTGCGTGTGACCCTGCTGTGTGTTGTTGTCAGCATGGCTTCAGGCTCATTCTGCAGTCTCCCTTGAGTAGGGCACAGTAGGACACGCTGCAGCTCTGTTTCTGATATGTCTTGCAGTGCACAAACACACACATCAGGTTCATCTCTGCTTGATCAAATACAGAATGAACACACACACAGCAGCTCTCAGTTCTCCCCAGGGCGTTACCCAGAGGCTGATAATAAACTGCATGTCTCTGCACAGCCCATTTCACCCTTTACTGACCAACACACCTGCCCTTTTCAGGACAGTGTTTAAGAGATAGTTCACTCACAAATGAATATTTTCTCATTTACTCATCCTCATGTTGTTCCAACAACAGTTCAGAGTGATCACGTCTGTCAAGCTCCAAAACAGACAAACAGGCAGATAAAAATGCAGTGGTGGGGATTTTGATTCATTTTAGTGACTTGAAGCTTTTGAATATGTTCACCAAAAAGATTTGCTCAGCTATTCGTTCAGTAACTCCTTGCAGCAGGTTCATTTGTTACCCAGTAGATGGCAACAAGCGAGTGTTACGAATGAGTCGTTGAATCATTTACTCCACAATTAAGTAACAGAATCTTTCACGAATGAAAGACTGAAAAAGATGAAAGTCAAAGTAATAGCTATAAAACCATTATAATACCATAATACCTCTATCTCTTCGGTCATCTAGTCAATTTTTCCTCTCAGTCTCTCGTTCACATTTTAAAACTAAAGGCGACCGGGCTTTTGCTGTGGTTGGTCCTAGACTCTGGAACAGTCTTCCCCTCCATACAAGATCTTACCCTTCTATTTCTATGTTTAAATCCTCTTAGGAGAACCATTTTTATTCTTTATGTTTTAATTCTGGTTGACGGTGTAACATTTTTCATGTGTCCTTTTGGTTTTCTTAATTTTGAATGTTTTAAGTTTGTTTTATATTTGTTGTACAGTACTTTGGTTTCAACAAACTGTTGTTTTTAAATGTGCTTTATACATAAATAAACTAAACTAAACTAAACTAAACTAAATGCACGTCTACAAATCTACTAAAAGGCCCCAGAAAGTGTGTTTGAGTATCATCAGCATTTTCCAAGTTACAACAGATACAACAAAGCTGATCTATACGTTTTGCTCCATTTTGCAAACTTTTTTGCAAACTTACTTTTTAGCAAGCCATAAAAAGACAACAATAATATCTAAATAAAAACATTAAGTATTCAAAAAATAATGTCGTTAATTTTTTTAAATGTGAGACTGAATCATGCCAAATGGTTTTTAGTTGAGTTTTAATAATTTCGTTATGTGCGTTTGTCATTTTTTTTTATATTTCTGGATAGTTTTAATTTTTATTTCTGTTTTAACTTTAGTAATTTTAGTACTTTTTCTCAAACTAATTTTATTTCATTTCTGCATTTTTTTTTCAGTTTGTTTTTCATCTAATATCAATACTTTAATTTATTTTAGCAAATTAATTACCAAATTTACCAAAATGACCGAAAACATTATTTTAAAGTTTAAGTTAACAAACAAGATTAATCCCAGTATGTTCACGAATGAGACTTCAGAAGCCATACAATACTTTTTGTGATAAACCAACTAAAATGTGATGGTGTTTGTTCTATATTACAGTTTGACAGCAGTTCACTATAAAGTGTTATTGTTTAGAGCTTAAAAGAGCTGCGTGAAGATAACATTATTATTTTGTCCTTTTGGGTTCCATGGAAAAAAAAATAACAACAGCATAATAGTTTGGATCAACATGACTGTAAATCATTTCTGTAATAATGTTGTTTTTTCTTTTACAATTAGGACAGACACTTTACCATGGAGTGCAGAGCTACTGTATTATTAATGTCTTCCCATTATCCTCCACCTCTATGTGTTTGTCTCAGGGGAATAAAGGGGGCGTGAGTGCACGCATGATGGTTTTCGGACATCCTGTTTGCTTTCTCAACTGCCACCTGCCGGCTCACATGCGAAACCTCGAGCAGCGGATGGAGGACTTTGAAAGCATCCTTCAGCAGCAGCAATTTGAGGGCGGCACCGCCGTGGGTGTGCTGGATCACGAGTGGGTACCTGGGAAAAAAGCAGATGCTTGATGCCTAGCCTTACTTATGTACTTTTAAAGCTACACTATGTAACTTTTTTGGCCCTGTCTTGCTGAAGAACATTGTTTTGGTTGTGCTTCAACTCTGAATGTGGTTTGAGGCACTAGTGTACACATGGATATGGACAAATTACATAATAATAATTTCTTTGTTTTTAAAACCAGTGATTCAAGAGGTTTGCTATTTATGTTTGATTTTTCTTGTTTGGGGCTACTTTTCCCTGTGTACGTATGTATGCAAATTATGCATGTGTACAGTTTCTCTGCGAAATCTGTCCCGACAACTCTAAAATTTAAATCTATATTATAAAAGTGTATTTCAGTAAAGATATGGTTTGGAGGATACCTTTTTGCCCTCTCTCATTAATAGCATTTTTTAATCAAAAAAGTTACATAGTATTGCTTTGAATAATCTTTCATATAATGTGCAGTTTGCCAGTTATCATCACTGAAACACTGCCACAGAGCTAATTACCATAAAAATAAATAATTGGATATGAAATAATAATTTAAAATTATTTTATTATGTGATACCTTTTTATTAAACCATTGCATAACTTTTGCACATTTTGTTTGCACAATTTTTATCTTTATTTGAGCATTAATCTGAGTGGCTTTATACAGATGAACTTTGACCTGTTGGGTTCACTGGAAATTATTGCATTCTTTCACAGTGTGGTGTTCTGGTTTGGTGATCTGAACTTCCGAATCGAAGGTTATGATATTCACGTGGTGAAAAGTGCAATTGAGAATGACAAATTGCCTCTACTGTGGGAAAAAGATCAGGTAAGAGAGCAAAAAATGTCAAAAAGAAATGTGTTTAATTGTATTGAATGCACACTTGTAGTTAAGTAGACAATAGACAATTGAAGTAATTATGAAATTACATATGACGATAAGTCCTATTTAAGTGGGTCAAAAAAGCACTCTAAAGTTCAGCTAATTGTATTAAATGTAATTGTAAACTATAATACAATTCCATTTAATTGTAAATAACATGCAAAAAGTGTTGGAAAACATTACATTCAGTTTACACTTAAGTATATTATTTAAAAGTATAATATTTTCATAGTAAGTACTGACTTTCTTCTTGGTGAACGTGATTTTACCAAGTACATAATCAACAAGTACATTCAAATCAACCAATCAGATTTGAGGGAGTTTACTGCTTATATCAGTTTGGGCTCAAAACCAGGGTTAGGTGCTTCTACATCAGTGTTATTCACCCTCATCATTTCCCTCTGATTTTAGGGATATGGGTAGGGTTAGGTTTGGGATAGGATTTTTCAATTTTCGGACAGGAATGTTGAACATGTCTTACTTGGCAAAATCACAATGACCCTTTTGGATAGTAAGCTAAAGTGTACTTTTTTTAACAATGGAGGCCCTGTCTCAAATGCCCGCATAGTACTCATGAACACCCTTTTGAATCATAAAATGAATTTAGAAGTCCACCTCAAGGAAAATTGTCCTTATCAGTGACAAAACACCAGGTGTCTCTATACGAGATAGGTCTCACTGCAGAACCGCAGAACCATACGTCATAGCAGTGTGAGGACGACAGCGCCAGCCTAACAGTCTGATGCCGGAACCGCATACCATACATATCCACCTTACATATACCATACCTAAACCTACCCATCTCCACCCCCTGACCCATAAACCCACCCCTAAACCTACCCATCTCCACCCCCTGATCCATAAACCCACCCCTAAACCTACCCATCTCCACCCCTTAGATGCTTTTACCCCACCCACTTCCGGCATCAGACTGTTAGGCTGGCGCTGTCATCCTCACACTGCTATGACGTATGGTTCTGCGGTTCTGCAGTTGGTTAATATTGCTCTATACAGATCTTGGCAATACTGATTTTTCAAACTGTTACCACTAGAGGTCAGTGTACTACATCTATAAACAAAGCGGCTTGATTCAACTCTTCAGAAAGCGCATGAGCACTGAGACACAACACAAAAATACTGGATTGCGTTGTGTTGTCTGCTAGATTGGGTTGTTGTTAAAAAAGATTAAGTGAAAGAACATTGTATCTTTTTGTTTTGTCTGTCACAGCTCAACATGGCGAAAAAAAGCGAGTCCGTTCTGGAGGGATTTATAGAAGGCCCCCTGAAATTCCCGCCAACTTACAAGTTTGATGTGGGAACACACACTTATGACACAAGGTGTGGGACTGAATTATGCTTTTCTTCATGAGTCTTTCTGTTTCCCTGGCCTCTCGTTCAAACCTGGCTTTCTTTCCTAGTGCAAAAAAGAGGAAACCTGCATGGACAGATCGCATCCTGTGGCGTCTGCGCAGGACGGGCTCCCCCGTGCCGTCCCATTATTCTGCCCTGCAGAGGGGTCTGACCTCATGGCTGGGCGGCGCCACCAGAGTTTCTCAGCACGTCTATCGCAGTCACATGGGCTTCACTATTAGCGATCACAAGCCAGTGTCCTCCCTCTTTACTTTGCATGTAAGTCTAAAATTGGCGGGAAGAAACTGGATAGTCTGTGAGCAGCCCTGCCTGTATTTTAGGCGTACAGTGTCATGCGAGATATTTATTATCCTGACACTTAGACATTTATGAGTTAAAAAAAGTTGCTTATGGCCACAGACACACTGCAAATAAATTTAAATAGATTTTCTCACAGTTTTTTTGTTTTTGTTTACTGAAGGCCTCTGTAAAGGGAGAAAAGGTTGTATTATAGTAGTAATACCTAAAACAAATTCTAAGATTTGTTTGACACAAGTACACTTCTGTCTCATCAGTTTCCCTTTAAGGTGAACCAACCATTAGTGACACTGGAAGTGGAGAAAGAATGGACCAAGTTTTCTGATGCTACAGCAAAACTCACAATGGCACACGGCTTTCAGCGGAGTTCATGGGACTGGGTGGGACTGTACAAGGTAATACATGAATATAATTTTCACATAAAACAACGTTTAATCCATTTTTCTTTTTTTTACTTGGAACAATTACACACATTATGTTGTTAACACATTGTTTTCACAGTGGTGTTCTAATAGGTGTCATGAACTCTGTTAACCACATTTAAATCAAAGTGTGTCATTTATGCTCCACTATCACCAAAAATAATTGCTAAAATAATGACTGTTTCTCAGAAATCTTTCCCAAGCATTCTCCCTGCCCACTATTGGTCAATAAATTGAGAGACCTTCCCCCAAACTCACGCCATTGGTTGAGCCAGTGTTGCTATGTTGGGCTGGTCAGGAAAATCAAACAAACAGAGCTTTCCAGTCTTTCAACTATTCAAGGAAATGAACTGCTTAGTTATTTTTGCATAATTTTATTATAGAAAAAAATGTACACATTTAACAGCAAAAAACATTAACAAAATAAATGACAAATTATTTTGATAAAAGTTTTCTAGCCTAATTGGCTTATTCAGTCTCATTTTAATAATAATAATAATAATAATATGTTTATTTTTTATAGCATATTTCAAGCATATCTCAAGCATATTTTTCAAGCATATTTTATAGCATATTTCAGCATATTTCTTGGGTTTCAAGAACCCAAGGTCGCTTCACAAAATAATACAAACAGTTGACAGATAAAGAGACAAGCAATCTGCTTATTATAACAATCAAACAAGCAGAAAAGCAGATGGAGACAACCAATAACTACAAATAATTAACATGAGAAGTTATATAATCAAAGAAAACATCAATTTCGATAAAGCAAGCATGTAACATAAAAAATGAAAAAGTGAAAGACAGAGAAATAGAGAGGATTTAATTATCAATTATAAAAAATGTACTAAATCTTACTTAATTATTTTAAATGTTGATGACAAAAAAAAACAGATGCACACGCCCATCCCCCCTTTATATTAAATAAATTGTTTATATACTTACATACTTACTTTTCTATTGCCTTTTTTAGGTGGGATTTAAGCACCACAAGGATTACGCTGCTTATGTTTGGGCCAAATCTGAGCATTCGACGCAGGTAGGACATGAAAATTGTCGTGTGTGTGTAAGATGTTTTCTGGAGATCTGAAAGATATTAGCAACCTGACCCTGTGATCATTACGTCTTCCGCTGTTGACAGGACAATGCCTTAATCCCAAAATCAAATCATTCCTGGATAATCTTGGATTGAAAGCTTTAAGATCACTGACCAGTATTAATACTAACAAAGTAGATTGGTAGTGTAGCCAGTGCTGACTATCATTATCTGTAACTTCTTGTTTTTTCATGACCTTCAGGTGACATTTTCTGAGGAAGATTTGCCTAGAGACCCGGGGAAATATATTCTGGGATATTACAGTAACAACACGAACAGCATCGTGGGAGTGACAGAACCATTTCAGGTCCACACTTCTCTCACACAGCTACATTCTGATTCCACACAAATGCAAATATTAGTTTGGTTTGAACGAGTGTGTTATTCCAAGGGCATGATGACAAGGTTATTGCGCTCTGACATCGCCATTGTAAACACTGATTGCAGCCTTGATTTGTATTTGAGGCTGGATATTCACAAATAACAAACACAGACTCAGTTGTGTCATTTGAATTTCCAACTACATGTGAGACACCACATAATGAAAGCACACACAATGGAAATAAGACACAATGTACCACAGTGTCAGTGTGAAACACAATGTTCCACGGTTTCAAAGAGGTTCTATCAGTAAAATTGGTATTTGTAGGAACGGAACCAAAACCACTGTGGTAAAAAATATTTTTACACAAACAGTCACAATGTAAGATATGTCTTTCAAAGCTTCTTCTGGTAAAAAAAAAAAAAAAAGTAGCCCACTTAGACTGACATATAAAGTGACTGATCACAATTTGTTTTGTTTTACATGCTGATTAAGGGCAGTTTAATCTGAAATCAAAGATACTACAAGAATAGACTGGCTGAATAGAAATGAACTGATATATGTGTAGACTTTCCAAAAGTAGTAAGCATTCATTATTTCACAGACAGGAAACCCAAGACAAGAGTTTACTTGCTACTAAGTGCCTCAAACAAATGTCTGAATATGCCAGATTTGATGCAGTAATCCTCCCACATTTCTTTCTTCCATGGAACTCCAGGGAAGTTTTGAAGATGGTGCTGATTTCGTCATTTATTTGAATGAATACAGACTGAGGCTTTCAAGGAGACAAAAGCACTTTAAATGTTCATGGACCCGTCTTTTTTTTTTCAAGTCTTCTGAAGTCATATGAACCAGTTTTGTAGTCGAGACCAGCACATACGAGTCTGAGTCAAGACTGAGAACAGAACACAGTCGAGTCCAAGTCTAGAGTGAAATCAGAAGAGGGCTGAGTAAGAGTAAAATCCGAGACCAGAAGAGGGTCGAGTCTGAATCAAGACTGAGACAAGAATTAGGTTGAGTCTGAGTCAAGACTGAGACCAGAAGAAAGTCAAGACATAGTCAAGACCCAGACCAGAAGACGGCTAAGTATGAGTCAAGACTGAGACCAGAACACTGTTGAGTCCAAATCTAGACCAAGACCAGGAAAGGGTTGAGCAGACAGCCTCAAGACTGAGACTGAGACCAAAAGAGGCTTAAGTAAGAGTTAAGACTGAGGCCAGAAGAAGGTTGAGTTCGAGTCAAGACCCAGAGCAAAACCAAGATCATGAAAATATGGTCTTGGTTTTGTCATGTGGACTCTTGTCTTGACTTGGACTTGAATAAGCTGGTCTCAATTACAACACTGATATGAACTCTTTATGTGAGAAACAGGCCAAAAGTAAAGCAAACCCACTATGACTGAATCATCCAGTAAAACAAAACCACTTGAGTAGGTTAGTTGAACTTGAACTAAACCAGATTAACTGAAAAGATTCTCTTGTTCACTTGTTTCTCTCATGTACTCTCATGAACACATCAAGCTAGGGCAGATGTCGATACTTTTAGTGAATAACAACATAAATTTGGGTCTTCTCATTGTAATTGCATTAAAAGGAGCATGAAAACAGTCTTCGAAAAGTCTCCTCTTGTGTTCTGTGGAAGAAAGAAGGTCATGTGGGTTTAAAAATGTGAAAGAGATTTTAACTCTTTTAACTTTTATGAAACATTTAAATCATCAATATATATATATATATATATATATATATATATATATATATATATATATATATATATATATATTCATTGTAGATATATATTTTCATTCTCTGTGTATATTTTCCTCACAGGTGCAGCTTCCCATGTCGACACCACCTGCACCAGGGTGTCGTTCGCGCTCTGACAGTTCAGATGTCAGCTCTGAAGACGACAGTACGCTGGTCCTGTTGGCTCCCAGCTCTCGTAGTCCCAGCCCTGGAAACCACAGCGGCAAACGGCATCACCACCACCAGAAGCGGCAGCGCAGCCGCAGCCCCGCCGTACCTGCGCTCTCCTCATCGCCCCTTCCCTCCCTGCAATCTCTCAGCCTGTGCCCACGGCCCCGCGACGGCCCCGCACGGAGCTCCTCCCCGCACCCTTCCGCCAATGCCAAGAAAGAGCGTCTGGTTTCTCCAGACACGTTAACCTCGCCCTCCCTCAGTCCTCTTAGTCCACGGAGCCCTGGGTCTCCTAGGAACGGAGTCAGCGCTCCGGAGGCTCTGATAGCGGCCATTTTAGGAGAGCCCAGGCCCGCTCAGATAGAAAAAGCAGGGGATGTGATTCTCTGACCAATCCCCCCGCCCCTTCCTTTCGATTCATTTCTAGACTTTAGCAGATATCGTAATGCAACTTTAGAGAAATGGCCTGTTTCAGGTCGTCCTCTGCCGCTTTTCAGACCTGCAGCTGTTTGTGATCTCATGCCTTGTCGTGCTTAATTGTTTCACAAATTCTTCCTCAGTTCTCAGTGGCTTTGCCAATAGAGATTCAACTGGTCTTGCATTATTTATTAATGATAGATTGTAAATGGTGACAGTGCAACAGTGCACATCCGTCTTATAGTGCAGGATAACCTGACCCAAGGTAAAACTGTGCTGTTACTGTAGAATCAAAGCAAACAGTGATGTCAGCATTCATCTCAGCCTTTACTCTAGTAGTTGGTCGGGTTTTAATGCCCAATGTCTAGAGATTGTTGAAAATGAACAGAACTGTCCTTTGTTAAAATATTTTAGTTTGACATCAACAAGAAAAGTATGGCATGTCTTTTGTCTTCCCCTTTTGAAGTATAATCCTATTTATTTATTGTTTTAACTAGTTTGCAAGCCACCAGTTGAGAAGCACTGATCTAGAATCAATATAATGTCAATATAATGTAGAGTCCAAAACCTGTGTGTGTGCGCGCGCGCGCGTGTGTGTGTGTGTGTGTGTGTGTGTGCATTTAGATAACTTTAAAAGTTTGGGGTCAGTAATATTTTTTCAAAAATAAATACTACGTATTCAGCAAGGGTGCATTAAAGTGATCAAAAGTGACAGTATTTCTAATGTTAAAAAAAAATTCAATTTCAAAGAAATGCTGTTATTTTGAACTTTCTGTTAAGAATCCTGAAAAAAAGTATCACAGTTTCCACAAAAATATTAAGTAGCATTGATGATAATAAGAAATGCGCATCAAATCAACATATTAGAATGATTTCTGAAGGATCATGTGACACTGAAGACTGGAGGAATGATGCTGAAAATTCAGCTTTGCATCACATAAATAAATTACATTTGAAACTATTTTCAAATAGAAAACAGTTATTTTAAATTGTAATAATATTTCACAATATTACAATTGTTATTGTATTTTTGATCAAATAAATGCAGCCTTGGTGAGACTTATTTCAAAAACATTACTGACCACAAACTTTTTCATGATAGTGTGTATACATATATAAAAGTTGACAAGAACTGACATTTAGTGAAAAGGCCATTTCTGTTAATTGGCCAGTCGACACAATTTGCACAAGTAATTCAGAACAGGCAATCTTAAAGGGGGGGTGAAATGCTATTTCATGCATACTGAGTTTTTTACACTGTTAAAGAGTTGGATTCCCATGCTAAACATGGACAAAGTTTAAAAAATTAAGTTGTACGTTTGATGGAGTATTTCTGTGCCAAAAATACTCCTTCCGGTTTGTCACAAGTTTCGGAAAGTTTTTTTCGAGTATGGGCCTGTGTGACGTCAGATGGGGTGGAATTTCCTTATATGGGTCCTAAGGGCACTTCACCCGGAAGGGCGCGCGCGCACCCGTAGACCAGAGCGAGAGAGCGAAAGCAGTACGCCCATCAAAGCGCTGTGCTCGCTGCAGTCACAGGACTTTGTTTGTTCCCTGCATTTCGACGATGATTGTTTTATAAACAAGGCCCAGTTCGACGCCGGATTTAGCAGTCCCAAGACTCCCAACGATAAAGGTTCACGGCCGTGCGTGAGTAAAACTGTTTCAAATGTATGTGTGTTGTTAGCTATCGGCGCGTAAGCACAGCTTTAGCTCCGCCCACACGGCACGCCTCCAGCCGCTCGGTTTTTTCCGGAAATACTCGGTACAGCCTATCTTTCTTTTATAAATATAATAAAACTAAAGACTTTTTGGAGATATGAAGCATGCAGTACTACTCTATAGGTACTCAAGATTAACATGAGATTGACTGAAACTGAGTGTTTCACCCCCCCTTTAAAAAGGCCAAATGTCATCCAAGTAGTTACCAATGTATCAGTCTATTAATACCAATTTCATAATAAATAAGTCCAGTAGTATGAGTACACATATGTCAGAGGTTTTGCAAATGCTAAGACCCCTTTCCCTGATTTTAGAATAAGTTACTCATTAACACACCCATCATGCTTTGCCGAGGTATCTTTCAAGCCAACAGCCTTTCTTGAAACAGAGCAAACCTTTGACATGAGCGGCTGATTAAACACGACCAATCACATCAGCTCTGCTCATCTATAACATGTTGTGGCTTTATTTGATCAGTTTGAGCTGAGTGAAACGTGTGTGGTGTGTGTGTGAACATATACTGATGGTGCAAAAATACACCTCAAGGGCATGTAGCAAAAGTGGAACTTATGAATTTTATGATTGATTACCCTTTATATATCAGGAGACAATAAAGGCTGACAGTGTAAAGATTTTATCAGCACTCCATTGCAAATATAACAAATCCAAAAATGTATATTCACTCATCATGCCGTCAATTGTACAGATCAGTTGTAAATGGGCAGAAATGTCAAATTTACTTTTATCAAAAAAAGTCTGTTTTTGTCTCATATTTTGACCATTTAGCTAAAAAGCAAAGGACACTGAAATTGTATAATATTAATTATACATATTATCTATGTATTTTATTTATTTATTTATTTTTAAATAAATTTAAAGTCAAATGTTGTCCTGTGGTGTTTGTCCTCATAATGAACTGTGAAATACAGAAGCGTGTACAAAAATAAGGACACAATATTACCCTACAAATTCAAGAAAACACTATGCAGCTTTGTCAACAATTATTGAGTGCTGTGGAGTGACTCACAAGGTCAGTTTTTAATGGCCAGTCTCTTGAGGACCCTTGAAAATTTTGCTAATGAAAATTTCATTATAATCATGATAATATAGGATGATTATTATCATGCTTGTAGGTTAAAGCATGACGCATTAAAGGACTTTTCATTTTTTTCTTAACACTCCTAGTCTTGACTTTTAGAGCTCCGAGCTTTTAGTCTTAGTTTGGAATGAGACTTTGGAAACTCTTCCAGACCTGGAGGCGATTAGACAAATTATGAAAGCAGTGTGATCGTTATGAAAGTTAAACAACAGAGCCAGTGAGCAAAAAAGTCTGGTAATGTTTTGCAAGGTGTTTGACTCATTCATAATTGACAGCAAACGTTGCGCAATTGAAGTTCGTTTCAAAAGCATCGCCCTCAAGCAAAAACCATCACCTGGCTGCAACATGATCATACATAAGAGTTATTTCCCCCTGCAACCTCAAACCTTGCCAGGTGCAATACACATTCCTGTTAAGAAACACACAGTGTAATGGATTCAAACATCCTGCATTCATTTAAAGAAAGATAAAATACCATGTTTTGTCTGGCAGCATTTCTAACATTCCTGCAGAACTTTACACTCACAGTAACACAAACGACCTTTGTGCCAGACCTGCACAAAACTACTTCATCTGGATTTAATGAAAAAGTTATATAGCATTGCAATCCAGTAAAAGCACAGAGGATAATGGGAATTGCAGTAAATAACAATAAAACCTCAACCGTAAAAAGCTAATAAAATAAAAATAAAATGTACAAATAAACCACATAAAACTGCTTTCAGGGCATGTCTTGACACCAGTCATGAGATTAGGCTAATAAAACAGACTGTGATATTATACGCTTACAAGAGAGGCCAGTGTTTAGAAAAGTAGCATTGATGGCTGATTTAAATACCATCACTGGTTTTGTTCACAAACACTTGCAGATGAATGCTCATATCAAGGAACGTTGTTCACTCTTTACATCATAACCGACCAGTTTACAACACAAAGAGCAATAACAACAAGGTGTTGTAAGCTCTACTTCCTGGAATCAAACACCAAATGGGCTTGTGTTTAACTCTCTTACGTCACATTTATTTCATGTTGCTACGGGGCTGTTGAATGCTTGAATCTGATTAGTTGACGAACGTTCTGCAAGATGTGGAATTATTTTCAGGGAAACCCACGGCTAAAGTAGTTCCAGGCAGGTCTTGACCGCATTACAGTTCCATATCACTTCATATAACATCACTTCGCCAAATGATTTCAGTTATTTCAAAAGTCCTTACAGACTACAACAACAAAAGAACCAACGACACACAACGACACTGACCAAGCAAATAAATATAGTAAACAATAGGATAAAAACGACAAATCATTTCCATGTTTTTTGCCACAAAATTACATTTTGTTATTATGTAAGGAAATCACATAGGCTACAGTATGGACACACTCGCACAGAAACGTGTTGTCAGCGCTGCTTTGACAGTTTTATATGTAAAATAGTTTAACAACTTAAAAGCTACAAGACATTTCTCACTAGCGAAGTAATAACAGCCCTGTTCTTGGAGCAGATGAACTTACAGTTTCACTATTAGTAGAGACGCACAGTGTTAAGATGACACGGTGACTCAGGTAATTCATACACGCTTGATACATCTCTCTCTCTCTCTCTCTCTCTCTCTCTCTCTCTCTCTCTCTCTCTCTCATAACTGCATTATGGCATTATCTGTGGTTCAAACCTTCATTACTAGCTCTGACATTTTAGAATTACGGAGGCTTGGGATGAGATGCATAAGAAATTAGTCCGACGCAAGAGCGTTTTAAGGACAAAAACCTGACAAATGTCTTGAAATACATCATATGAACAGTGTTTTGAGGTGTGGTAACTGTAGTATAGGCGGAATAATTGACTTCGGGCCATTGAATTATTGAAAAAATAATACACAACAGGATGCGGCTACATATAGGGTGGTTAGTTAGCATTACTTTTTTAATAATTCAACGGTCCGTCATCAATTAGGCCTATTCCTTACAGAATTATATCCAGATAATACCCCGATAATACCCCGTCACAGGCCATTCTTGAGATTCGCCTTCGACGGTCAGGCATATCAGTACACCGTCCTGCCGTTCGGCCTGTCTCTGGCACCCCGTACGTTTACGAAGTGCATGGACACGGCTCTCGCTCCCCTGAGGGGTCGGGGAATGCGAATTCTGAACTACTTGGACGATTGGCTGATTCTAGCACAGTCAGAGGCCGAACTCATCGCCCACAGAACAGTGCTTCTAAGCCACTTGGACAGCCTGGGGCTTACGGTCAATTGGACCAAGAGCTCGCTAGTGCCCAGTCAATCAACCTCTTTTCTGGGTTTGGATCTGGACTCTGTGGCAATGACGGCCCGCCTGTCGACACAGCGCGCGCGCTGCATTCGACGCCTGGCCGCGTCCTTCCGGCCGGGCAGCACCGCACCTTTCAAAACATTTCAGAGGTTGCTGGGTTGTATGGCCTCAGCTGCAGCAGTGCTTCAGCTGGGTCTCTTGCGAATGCCCACGCTACAACGCTGGCTGAATGCCCGAGTGCCTCACAGAGCCTGGGCTTCCGGCGGCATCCGAATCAGAGTGACTCAGAGCTGCGTTTCAGCACTGAAGCCCTGGTTAGCGGCCGACTGGTACCAGCGGGGAGTGACAATGGGAGCCATCTCACACCGCAAAGTTATCTCGACGGACGCTTCCACCTCAGGTTGGGGCGCCCTGTTCGAGGGCAAACCGGTTTTTGGCCTGTGGTCAGACCAGGAAAAATGCCTCCACATAAACTGTTTGGAGATGATAGCGGTCGAGAACGCGCTCAAGCGCTTCCTCCCATTCATACAGGATCACCATGTGCTAGTCCGCTCGGACAACATGTCCGTGGTATCCTATGTGAACCGACAGGGCGGTGTCAGATCCAGGAATCTGTGCAAGCTGACAGAACGCCTTCTTGTGTGGGCTTACCGCTCGTTGCGCTCGCTGAGAGCCGCGCACGTGCCGGGCCACTTGAATATCGGTCCAGACAGACTGTCCAGGGACAACATTCCCCCGGGAGAATGGTCCCTGCACCCCCAGACAGTCCAGTTTCTCTGGCGCCTATTCGGCAGAGCGGAAATCGACCTCTTTTTGCGTCGGAAGACAATGCTCACTGCCCGAGATTCTTCTCGAAAAGCGAGGACGCGCTGTCCCAGACATGGCCCAGCCTCCCGCTGTATGCTTTTCCTCCGATCTCCCTGTTGCCACAGGTCATTTCGAGGATCAGGGAAACGCACCACTCAGTGCTTCTTATAGCCCCGCGCTGGGAGAACCAGACTTGGTACCCAGAGCTAGTGAGGCTGTCGCGCTCATCCCCATGGCCGATCCCGGTGAGAAAGGATCTCCTCTCCCAAGCCGGTGGATCGATCTGGCATCCCCATCCAGAGCGCTGGTCTCTGCATGCATGGGTGATCAACGGATACCCGTTGACCTGCCAGAAGGGGTCGTGAACACGATCACACAATCTAGAGCTCCCTCTACGAGACGGCTCTACGCATCTAAATGGTCAGTGTTTTCTAAATGGTGCGCTACTAAGAGCTTGGATCCACGCGCATGCGGGGTCCCGCGGGTGCTTTCCTTCCTACAAGAGCTGTTGGAAAAGGGCAGGTCCCCTTCCACGCTCAAAGTATATGTGGCGGCTATTGCAGCGTTCGCTGAGACGACGCGCGGCCGGGCAATAGGAAGGAACGAGCTCATTATCCGCTTCCTCAGAGGAGCTAGACGGATGAATCCCCCGCGGCCCCCCTCGGTTCCCATTTGGGATCTGTCCTTGGTCCTGGAGGCCCTGAAGGCTTTTCCCTTTGAACCGCTCGAATCCGTGGATTTAAAGTACTTGTCGCTTAAAACCGTTTTTCTGATAGCCCTGTCTTCAGTTAAACGTGTGGGGGATTTGCACGCACTATCTGTTAGCCCTGCATGTCTTGAGTTCGGACCGAACGACTCGAAAGTCATTCTCAAACCGAGACACGGTTACATCCCCAAAGCGATTGGAACCCCTTTTAGGGCACAAGTCATTTCCCTTTCGGCTCTGCCAGCATCCGATAATGGGGACAGTGATAACCTCCTATGCCCTGTCCGGGCGCTGAGAGTTTACATCACGCGCTCCGCCGCTTTCAGGCGTTCAGAGCAGCTCTTTGTTTCCTTCGGCGGACGCACCAAGGGTCTCGCCGCCTCGAAACAGAGCCTGTCCAGGTGGATAGTGGACGCGATTGCAGCAGCTTATGCCTCCAAACACCTGCAGTGCCCTCTGGGTATCAGAGCCCACTCTACTAGAGGCATGGCCTCTTCGTGGGCCTGGTCCAGCGGAATTTCTATCCACGATATTTGTATGGCGGCGGGCTGGGCCTCCCCATCGACATTCGTGAGGTTTTATAACCTGGAAGTTCCCGCCTTACAGGCAAAATTACTGTCAGTGTAACTGACATATATGCTCTGCCCAGCCTCTCATGTGCAGACTATGTTTTCATGCTGACGATATGTCTGGTGTGGTACTTGGGGTGAAGTGTTTTATACTCAAACCGGCTGGACCGCTCTGTTTCTCATTCCCCTTTACGCGCTGCTTTCCGGTGTTGGCCCGCGCTGCCGGCCGCCCGTATTCCACTCTGTGGCGCGGGGGTCTATTCTCTTCATGAAAGACCGACTATGTCGCTCTTTTCTTACCCTAATAAGTGCTTGTGTACTGTATGGGCTCGCTCTGCCGGCCCTACCATTTTGCACTGTTATACGCTTATAGACCGGCCGCGCCGCTCTATTTCTTATATTGTGTGAAGTGCTTTGTACTGTGTTGGCCCGTCTCTCCGACCGGCCACCTATTCCAGCAGAATGTTTTTCCCCGGTCTCCCTGGGATTCATGGGCTGGATACTCGGCGCACACGGCGTTGACAAAGGGTTCCCGATGCGTAAGCAACTTACGCAATACGAGAGAACCTCTCGTAAGAGAACGTACTCGGTTACCTAATGTAACCTCGGTTCTCTCTAGAAGAGGGAACGAGTATTGCGTAACCTGCCGTGTCGCGCCACGAGCTTTTGCGCTTCTGACTGCGAAAACCAGATTTTTTAGCCTCTGAGCACTGGTTATATACACGCTGGCCACACCCATTCTGACGGTTAGAAGGGTGTGGAGGGCGCGAAGCGCCCTCATTGGTGGCCACGTTTCAGAGTGCTCACTGATAGGCTTAAGCAGTTGCCGCCGAGCAGCCAATGAGCACGCTTATACAGCCTGCCTAGGTCTGCCGGCTGCCGCACTGCGTTGACAATGAATACAAAATTAAGGATAATTTTTTGGCTTCAGATCTCGAAGAAAGAAGACTTTCCCGATGCGTAAGCAACTTACGCAATACTCGTTCCCTCTTCTAGAGAGAACCGAGGTTACATTAGGTAACCGAGTACGTTTTGTTCACACAGCTTAAGCTCTCATTAAATCAAACCGGGTCAAAAGACATTCCAAAATTAAAGTTTTTTTAATTTTTTTTTAATTCAGCCTTTCACTCCAGTTCTCAAAATAAAAAAATAAAAAAAGTAGAAAAATGCAACGAGGAGCATCTTGCAAGTTGTCTTAAACTTTTGGACCCCATGAGCACATCTGAGGTTAGATATGGATTGACAAACTCAATGACCTCTGAGTTACAGTCTAAAGAGTTACGGCCCCTGAACCTCCTGGCCCTCGAAGAAATTACTGCCAGATTAGACGGGATAAATGAGGCCCCATGTGAGTTCACAGTGATAATCTGTGATAGTGCAATTGAACATGAATTGAAGCTTTCATGCTTGCAAAACGTTATGCACAGAATATATATATGTAAATGCTGGGTTGTTTCAACCCATGTTTGAGTCAAATATGGACAAACTCAACCATATGTTTACATTTCTAAATACATTTTTTAAACCCAACAGTTGGGTTTGTCCATATTTTACCCAAACATGGGTTGACCCATGCAACCCAGCATTTTTTATTTATTCCTTTATACTTGTACCTAGCAACTTCACAACAACACCCCCCCACACACACACACAGTAATTAGCAGAGTGGTAAGACAGGCTTAGCAACTCTGCCTAAGCTTTCATTTACTCACATTTAATAGCTTATGTTGCACTACAATAATTAATGCTTTGCTCAACAAGTCCAAAGTGCACCTCTCAATACCGACAAGCAGTCCTAATGTAGGTTATACAAAGGACATTTTACCAAAATTCCCACCTGCAAAACTGTATTACATAATCATCTTACACAATGCAATACAATTTCACAATAGACACAATCACATAATGCATTGTGAAAATGTAGCCTAAAACTTAAACTAGGAGCAGCCAGAGTGAAAATATCCTATAAAACATATTTGAAGGAAACTATAAAGAATACGTCTATATAAAATCTGTTTTAAAAAAAAACTTAACCTGAGTTCACTGGTAAAAAAGTGTGACATCTATCTATCTATCTATCTATCTATCTATCTATCTATCTATCTATCTATCTATCTATCTATCTATCTATCTATCTATCTATCTGTCTGTCTGTCTGTCTGTCTGTCTGTCTGTCTGTCTGTCTGTCTGTCTGTCTGTCTGTCTGTCTGTCCAACGGGCTGGTCTGTCTGTGTTTCTATCTATCAATGATCTCAAAGTAAAAAGAGGTGCTGAAGTCTGACAAAAGCACCTCTCAGTTACACTGTGTAAGAGAAAAATAATGGTGCAAGTTAGTAAACACTGCTGATATATAGCTTTGGAACACTATGTCTTCATCATATGTGACCTTACATGGTAACTGATTACATGTAATCTGGATTACAAAAATGTAGTACTTGTAATTAGATTAGATTACATTTTAAAATACTTATAATCAGATTACAGTTACTTTTTATGGATTACATGATTACATATTCACACAATGGCAGTAAATGATTTAAAATGTATTGATTCTCCCTAATTCTTCTCCCTAATTCTCCTTTCTAAAAAAAAAAACAACTAATGTGTGACATATACCATATAGCTTTGACTATATTCAAAATATAGAATGACGATGCAAATGTCAAATAAATTTGTGTTGCTTCTAAATTTGGGGACAAAAGCACCTCTTGGTTACACTGTGTATGAGAAGTATAATCATGCAAGTTAGTAAACACTGATATATAGCTTTGGAACTCTATGTCTTCATCATATACAATGGCCTTCACTATTGATCTGGACAAAAGTCCGGACAATATTCAAACCCGGAAAACTTTGAATGTGCAATGTCATTGCTGTTTTCATGTTTATTATTGTTTGTTCATGTAATGCAGCGATTCGCAAACGTTTTTGTTAGAAAAACAAATATTTACTTGACCCCTGAGATTTTAAGTTAATGTTCACAGTTCTCTGATGTCAGATAATGGACACACTGACATGCAGGTAAACAATAAAATATTAATATTTTTAGTGTTCAATTCAATTCACATTTATTTGTATAGCGCTTTTCATAATACACATCGTTTTAAAGCAGCTTTACAGAAAATGCCTGAGTCCTCATTACAATTTAAAGTGATCTGTTATCAGAGGTAACTGTCTAAGTTATGTATTTCAGAAATGTACATATACAAATCACAGTTAGCTAAAAAATGTATTAATTTAAACAGTTTAATAATTTAAGGCAGAAACAATGAGCTTGTTGAAGTAATGAATACTTGTCTGTTAACAAATGATTATGACATGGAGAATTTTGCATTGGTGCTGTTTTTTTTTATTCTCAAATAATTTATTAATTTTAATTGTATATTTGTATGATTTAATTATTAATCATTGGCTTTTCATCCACTCACAATCCCCCTGCAGTTCTTTCATTAACCCCATTTTGAGAAACTCAAACGTGTTGTTGATGACAAAGAATGGCAATATGTTCTTTCTCTTTGTTTTTTATATATCAATATGGTACACAATAATAATAATAATCCCATTTAGTATGCTTTCTATTTCTGTAAAATGTTGTATACAAAGCAGGGCCTTCTTTTGTCTGCTCACCGTTCTATGGCCTTACGTCGTTTCTGATTGGCTGACAGCCAGACGGACGGGGGCGCGCCCGAGTGACGCTTGAGTTTGGGGAGAAGTGGGAGGGATATAAACTTGAAGACCGGTGGCTCGCGTGATCATTTGAGGTCAAGTCTACACAGCGTGTCCACGGCAGAACATCACCAGAAACATCCCTTTAAGACCGACGTTTAAAAAGCAGAGAGAATCTGAATCTAACACGCTAAAGCCAGCGCGAGAAACATACACCGATTTAGAAAAGCGCAACAGTACATCCAACATGAACGGGCAAATGAACGGTTTTCATAACTCCCTGATTGATGAAGACTGCTTTTTGTTCACGTCGGAATCTGTCGGTGAAGGACACCCTGGTATGTATCACAACATCCTTGTGTTTTCAATAGGATTTTAGTCTCATAAGGTCGTGTAGAAGGTAAACACGATCTAGCGCGATACCACACAGCTAGCACGTGCTAATAGCATCTGCTAAATAATTTGCATTTCTATACCTGAAACATTTGCCATCGTGACTATTTTATCATACTCTCATTATGTGACCAGTAAAAGACGTTATTCGTTAATGTGCGCTGATTTCGTTAATGTGGGATGTATTTGTCTCCTTGGCCACGCGCGGCGGAGTCACCAGATTTTCGGCCCAAGGCTAATCTTGCGAATATAGGCCACGAGCGCTTTAAACTGCTTATTCATCGTTTTATTCTCGGTTTTATATAGAAAATGAATAAACAATAGTATGCTCTATATATCGGTTCTTAACAATTATGTTTCCGTGTGAAGGCTGCGCGCGCGTGGTGGCCATGTTATCGGCGGGCTCGCGGAACACGCGTTCATGAGCAATGCGGACTGCGCGTGTTGTTGTTCTGCCGGTTTTCCCCGTTGCGTATTTCACTCGTCAAGACCTTGAACTTATTCCGTTCCAATAATTATTGATCATTTTCCGCTTAATACATTTCTTGATAATCCTTATTCAATGGCCTATGAGATCAACGACTTGTACCCGCTAAGCGCGTCGTTAAATGAAATCGTCGTTAAATGTTTATTGTCGATGTGTTTTGTTCGCCTTCTATAAGCCTCTGTTTGTATGATATTTTTGGCGTCCTTGGGTCTTTGACACCCCTGCACGTGGTGTAAAGTTTCCTCCTCGCTCAACTGCCCCCGACTATTGCGTCAGCGCACCTTTTAGGCCCGAAACATGCTTGATCTGAAGGCAATCGCGTCTCGCTGCGTTCATAAAGTTTATGTCGTTCACACAGCACGCGTGCTTTCTCGCGGTTTGCATGTTGGTGTTGTGTTTTGTTATTTTACATATGTGCTTGACGGACGTCTTCCATCGCTGCGACGCGTCTCGCGCCTTTTGCGCTGCATTTAACGCAGTACGTCAAATGAGTACGCAGTATTCATAAAACCGTGTGCGAACATTATCCACACGGGAATCTAAGCGGATGCAGTAGGTCCTATTGATGCCTTTCATTTCCGCAAGACCACAGTTACAACACACACCTTCTGCTGCTACTTGGACACGTCAACGGGTGTTTGGGGTCTTTAATCAGCAGACACCCTCGCCCAGTCCCCGGCCTGTGTCCAAGTGGTGTGCTACTTCACGAGCTACTTCATTTCCATAAAATGAGTTCATGAATGATTACGATAAAGAACTGTGAGCCAGGCAGTAGTTTTCATGTGTGAGTGCCAAGATAGGTACCATAGGTACCAAGAACAATGAGAACCCCTTGTAAGTTGGGATTAAACTATACTTGTTTAGTAACACCCGAGTCAATAGTTATTACATCACAGTTCAAAGACCAAACTGGTTATTGCACACTGAATGTTTATGCTGCACACCTACTTCATCTTATGTCTTAAGTCTGATCCAGTATGTGTTCTGCCAAGTGTGTGATTTCAGATGCAGCAGTTTTCTTTCCTGAACATCATATGTTGCGTTCACATGCTGTCAGAATTACCATAATAGAGGGAAACCTTTACAGTGTTTTCCCACATGGGTATCTTTAAAAAGTCTGTTATAGACTTATAAGCCATGAACCAAACCAACCAACTACAAGGTGAATCACAATATTGCAAACTTTGATTTGAAGCAAACTATTTGAAAATCAGACAAAAAGACAAAAGTGCAAGACTGTGATTAACTTTAATGAGGGAAAGAACTTTGAATCCCATGAAGCATTGCAAATAATGTAATGGAAATAAATCAATGATTGTATATGTATATACAGTTTATATTATATCAGTATAAATAAGAAATGGTTATTGCAAGCCTTGCGTATACACAAATATTTAAGTAGTTTGAGAGTGTAGGGAGATTATAACTTTCTTTAATGGTTTATAAGTTGATGTTAATCTATTCCCCTTTGGAGAAAATGAATGAGTTTTTACTTCTGTAATCTGACTGTTACACACTACAGGATGACAACCTGTTGCAGAATAGGCTGTTCCAGGATGACAAGTTTTTAATACAAGATCATCCACCAAAATGGTCTTGCCGTCTCAACTTTTTATCACTGAGGCATGATTTATTACAGGGTTAACTGCTGGTTTTAACCCTGCGAGAAGCCTTTTTTTTATTCAGTTAACTCTTGAAGTTTTTGACAGTTAAAAAGAGTTTTTAGCAAACATACATTTTAAACGCCTGATAGTTTTACCTTAATTTTTTCTCTACATGAAAATAGCCACAGAAGCTGGCATGGTGTTAAAAACAAACAATTACAGGATGACAATCCTTGGTACTTCTGTTCTTGAGTGGTTCTCACGTCCTTGTTGAATTCATAGTCAAGTCTGATGCTTGTAATTACGATTATTTGTATTATTGTAAAAGGGTTTTTGATTGGCTTTTTTTTTTTGAACTGCCAGTGGGTTTCTGAGTTGTTTGCATGTGGTGTTAGGGGGAGGGGCATTCCTGTTCTCTAATTTAATTGGACAGATCTGTTAGTGCAGGTTGTCATATTTACATTTAGCATTACATTAACATTGATAGTCTCCAAGCTAACGTAAATGAACCAAAAGCAGCGTTTCATCGGGTCTGTTAAACACATGGCCAGTGATCTCTATCAAGTCAACTACCGTCTTGAAGTGACTGTCGAAGGAGTCTTGTCAAGCAAGCACTAGTTCGATGACATTTAATGTTTGGGTAACTGAGGGTTGTTACCGCCACAGCAAAGAAAGTTTACTTTGTTCATGATCACATACTTGGCCACGCATTTGTGTACTCTCGTAAAGTATACTTGTGGGCAGGTCATGTTTTGCCTGCTGTATCATTGACTGACACCTGTACACGTGTTGTGAACTTTCCCCTCTCGCTCCACTGCCCCTGGCTACGGCATCACAGTGCTTTCTAATGCGATCAGCACAGGTCTAAGGTCAGTACTGATGCTGTGGGGGGAGGGCTGATTAGCTTGGCTTACCTCTGCCCTAAATATAGATCATTACTCCAGGGGCTGCAGTGGAGTGGCAGCGAGGGCATTCCTGCCAGTGCCTCCACTAGAAGGCCGTACTGCAGTAAACTGATGTGCTCCACTTGTTGGATGACTGCGGCAATAGCAACTTCCTTTTCTGTGTCCTTGTTAAATGATCACATGAGGAGACTGGTGTATTGGCAATGATTTCAGTTTTAAATATTTATACACATGGACTTATTTTGAGGGGGGAAGGGGGCTTCTTTATCTGAGCTAAATGTATGCTCAAATGTATTTGTGTTTTTACAACTGGGTAAATTTGTTGCTCATGAGTTTAACACTGCACAAGGAAGCTGGATTTAAACCTTGAATTGAATTTACTTGATAAAGAACTAATAAGAAGCGCAAATAAATGCAATAAAATAGAAATGCAAATGAAGTGAAGTGCTTTAAGGTTTTCAGGTAGTTCTAACAGTATTCAGGTACAGGAATACTACAGAAATTGAATGCATTTAATGCAGATAAATAATTTATTAATGCTGTTTGATCAACATGGATGACACAGACAGCAGCAGGTTTATTAAGCTGCTGTCACTTTAAGAGCACAGATCCAAAATACTGATACACGTGCATTTTCTTTCTAAACTGTTTACGTTCACTTAAGGCACCACCGCTTGTTTGCAAATAATATGCAATGTAAATAGCCCTGATGCTAACGCCGTTAAAAAATTAAACAAACTAAACTAGATATCAATGACTGTGTTTGTGAATACTCACCAAGACGGGTATTTTGACAATTATGTGCGTTTCTGACCATTTAAGCACAATAAGCCTGCGAAAAAGCACTCGGAAACCCGTCTCTGAGCGCGCGAGTACTACTGAATGCAACACTAGCCCGAAAGTCTTGTATCGCAGTGTGTAGCTTGCTTGTACAGACGATATGGTGATGTGAAGCGTGTTTTGAAAGGGAGAGAGAAGACTGTAGTGCTGAATCACTCTCACTGCTTGTGACGCTTTCTTAAAGTTTTGCTGATTTGATCTGATAATCTGAATTAACTCATTTAACCAACAAGCTAATTGAATAAATGTTTGCAGGAATTTCCCGCCTTGTAAGCATGAAACCTGCCGAAATTAGTAAAATTATGCGCTACACCACACCGAAATTCGAGCCCTGATACATTTAATTTAATTTACTTGATTTAAGTCATCCAGGAATCCAGTTATGCCCATCACTGGAGGCGATTGTGGTTTACATTGAGCCGTAGGGGTGGGCCATATGGCAAAAATGTCATCACGATTTTTTTTTTCAGGAAAACCACAATTTTATCAAGATTTTTTTTTTTTATGTTGGTTTTACTATTTTTGCAAGTGACTGAGCATTACAGCCAAACTCATTTCCCCATTTTAAAAACAGCCTAACAAGGAAACAAAATATAAAATAAAAAAAAATGGCAAAGATAAAAATGTCATTTTCTTTGTTAAAATATAAGAACAAAGATGCACTACATAATATGCAAATGAAATGAACAGTGCTTAATTTTTTTCAGCTACATTAGGTTTTTAAATGTAGCAATTTAATTTAAAGTAATTAAATTAACATGTATAAATATAAAACACCATATAGATTTCAGTGTATAAATTATGCCTTGATTCTTATTAAAGCTACTACTAAAGTTCTCAGTCAACAGCAGTGAGTGATTTGCTCTTTTTGTTTTGTTTTATTAACATTTAAAGGGATAGTTCTTCAAAAAACCTGAATAAGTTTCTTCTGTTGAAAGTAAGTTCTTTTGAACACAAAAGATGGTATTTTGAAGAATGCGGCTGACCAAACAGTTGCTGGTCCCCATTGACTTCCATAGTATATTTTTTCCTACTATGGAAGTCACTGGGCACCAGGAACTGTTTGGTCAGCCGCATTCTTCAAAATACCATCTTTTGTGTTCAGCACAAGAAAGAAATTAATACAAGTTTGAAACAACTTCGGAGTGAGTAAATGACTGAATTTATTTTTTGGGTGATCTATCCCTTTAAGGATAAGCGACAGCATGTTTACTATTAGGCTACTGTTACTTTAATACTGGTACGCATCTAATATACACTCATATAAATTTAAATATTTACTTTCACTTTAGACATAACCAACTGTGTTTATGTAAACCATGTGTGTATTTGACAGTATTAGCACAATAAGTCTCAAAAGATAACTTAGTCCAGTAACCAGGTGCTGTTTGACAGGCTTTTAGTGCCTGTGCACTTCGGGTGTGTGCGCTCAGAAAAGTGCATATTAGGAGAGGGCATCAGCATGCGAATGAAATGGTTAACCAGCAAGGCTTTAAAGCGCATGCAAATAATGAACTTTTGTGAATTGCAGTGTCCCGTGAGTGTAACTACCTCTGCGTTAGCATGTGATGTGAATGTTGTATAGTATGTTGAGACGTAGGCGCCAGAACTGCAACTGATAGAATGCACTGTAGCACAATACCACGATATTTCTTCAAAAGCAGATCGTGGAGACATTTTAATCGTCCATGATCAAAAATCATGATATCGCACAAGCCTAATTGAGTCTCGTTTACACTGAATTCTACACTCTAAATTGCTGATTTAAATTTGAGCACTTGTTCCTCTTTTCCAGATAAGATTTGTGACCAGATCAGTGACGCTGTGTTGGACGCCCACCTCAAACAAGATCCTGATGCCAAAGTAGCATGTGGTGAGTGTTGAATTACGCTTTCCTGCACACTTTTCCTCATGCTTGCTACTGGAGTCTTTACTGTGAGTCCTAACCCCTATCAATCTGTCCTTGCAGAGACTGTCGCCAAGACTGGAATGATCTTGTTGGCCGGTGAGATCACCTCTCATGCTGTAGTGGACTATCAGAAGGTTGTCAGGGACACCATCAGGCACATTGGCTATGATGACTCTTCCAAAGGTATAGCGGCTCTAAATGTCAAGGGAAATGGGGCTACCATGCAACTCTCGGTGCCGTTTCCTGTGTGCATAATATCTGCATAACCTACTACAATGCATAATGTACTGGTTTACTATTTCGTATGAACTGTCAGTTAGATCTTGGGTAGAATAATTTAATCAGCATTTTATTGTACTTTTTAGGGTTTGACTACAAGACCTGCAACGTGCTTGTGGCTCTTGAGCAGCAGTCACCTGATATTGCTCAAGGGGTTCACCTTGACCGCAGTGAGGAGGATGTAGGAGCTGGAGACCAGGTAAGAGCTGGATGACCACTTTTTCAAGACCAACTCGCATCTTTGCATATGAACAGAGAAACGAGCTCTTTGCTGGATTGACTTTGCTTCTTAGGGCCTGATGTTTGGTTATGCCACTGATGAGACCGAGGAGTGTATGCCTCTCACTATTGTCCTCGCCCACAAACTGAATGCCAAAATGGCCGAGCTACGCCGCAATGGCACCCTGCCTTGGCTGCGACCTGATTCCAAGACCCAGGTGAGACGAGACCTACAAATGTTGTTAGAAATAATTTGGGGGTGAAAATACTCTACAGTTCAAAAGTTTGTGGTCAGTAAGATTTTACTTTTTTTTTTTTTTTTTTTTTTTTTTTTTTTTTTAAGAAATAATTACTTTCCAGCAAGAATGCAATAAATTGAAAGTGATTGTTAAATATATTTTATGATGTTACAAAATTCAATTTTTAAAATAATCTTTTTTACACTTTCCATTCACGTTTATCGATTACATTATAGTGACTGTTAATGTTAAATGTTATTTGTTATTAAATCTTTATTCAAGAGAATGTAGTGTTGTATGATGCTTCTGAAATAAAACTCAGAAAGATGTGATGAATTGTTTTTGTAAATGACTCATCTTATACATGTACAGTCTGAATAAGTGTATGACTTAGCTTTTCCCCATGGTCTAGGGTTAAACAAAAAAAATCGCAATACATTGCAATATTGAATCGCAATATTGTTAGAATCGCAATTCTTAATTCACAACTTTTACTCAAATAAATGCAGCTTTGGTGAGTGAGAGGCTTTTTTTCAGAAACATGAAAAAAAATCTTATGCTATTCACCACAAACTTCTGAACCGTAGTGTATTACTACTGTAGGACTGATGCTGTGCTCCTGCATCTTAAATAGATCTCAACCTTTCAGCTCATCTTTTGATGTTACGTTTTGCTCTAGGTGACCGTCCAGTACAGGCAGGACCGTGGCGCCATGCTTCCTGTGCGTGTGCACACCATTGTAGTGTCTGTTCAGCACGATGAAGTAGTGTGTCTGGATGAGATGCGTGATGCTCTGAAGGAGAAGGTGGTGAAAGCTGTGGTGCCCAGCGTCTACCTGGACGATGACACCATCTATCACCTGCAGCCCAGCGGACGCTTTGTCATCGGAGGCCCACAGGTTGAAGCCACAACTAATCATGCAGTTCTCTCAAACGGGGTTCCCATGGTCATAGAAATGACAAGCTGGTTTTTATTTATGCTAATTTAGCAGTGTTCTTTTGTCATTTTATTTGTTTTGTTTTTTTATATTACTACTTGGATTGTATTTTTAGGTCAGTTTTAGTTTTCTATTTGTCCAGTTTTTCTTTAGTTTAACAATAATCCAGTCATAGTCATTCTTTTGGTAAAAGATGTGGGAACCCTGGGAGTATTTCGAAGTGTATACATGCATGTTTTTTACCACGTTTTATTTCCCCAGTTGTGGTTGTTTAAACATTGATATGCTTCATACTGTTTTACAGGGCGATGCTGGTTTGACTGGCCGTAAGATCATTGTGGACACTTACGGAGGCTGGGGTGCTCATGGTGGCGGAGCTTTCTCTGGGAAGGATTACACTAAAGTTGACCGTTCAGCTGCCTATGCGGCCCGCTGGGTGGCCAAGTCTCTAGTCAAGGCTGATCTGTGCAAGCGTGTTCTAGTCCAGGTGATTATTTGCTAGTCTTTCGTTTGTGTTAGTTAATAGTGAAGGAATAAGACCAGGCATGAAAACTCCTCACCTTTCGGTGAAATTCGCCGTTTTAAAACCTAAAAGGGTCACCTACGTGATTTGTGCAGATCCGATGAGAAAATATTTATTGGGGGGGGTCGAGGCGGAGGCCGAGGCCAGCATTTATCCCCTATAAAGTTACCATAAACTTTGCAGCTTTAAAAAACAATCATCATTCCTTATTCCGAAACATGACAGCCAATACAAGTCAGAGTAACGTTAGGGCAGAAATGTTTTCAAAGTCTTTTACACCGCGAGTCTGACAACTGGACACACTGCCGAACAAAGTACCGCACGTCGGAAAGCAAGCCTGAGGTAAGTTAGCTTACAATGTTAACTGTCCTGTCAGATACAGACAGCGATGTTGCCAATGTCATTATTTTTAATTTTGACATAGAAGTGGGCGAGATAATATCGCGCGCGGGCGCCGTGAGCGCTGAGCGAGCAGGAACAGTGCAGTGTTATTCATTGCGCGGCTCGCGAGCCTCATGTGGCTGCCGCATCCTTCTCACCTTTTTTACCCCTGACCTGTTTTCATGCCTGAAGACCGTCTTAGTCATTTACCTGTTTCCTCAGGTGTCTTATGCCATTGGAGTGGCTCACCCCTTGTCCATCTCCATCTTCCACTATGGAACCTCCCAGAGGAGCGAGAAGGAGCTGCTGGAGATCGTGAAGAAGAACTTCGACCTCCGCCCGGGTGTCATAGTCAGGTAAAGCGTGCTTCCCAGGGGCGGCCCAACCGCTGCCTCTCGGTTTGACGGTTCCCCAGTCAACTTTGTGGTATTTGCTCCCGTGTTTCCAGAGTTTGGTCTTGCACAGTTAACGTTAGAGAAGTTAATTGAGTTTGACTGAACGTCCTTCTTTCTGCGTGGCAATTGTCTCACTCTGTCTCCTGTACAATTCCAGAGAGCTGGACCTGAAGAAGCCCATCTACCAGCGCACCGCCGCCTATGGCCACTTTGGCCGTGAGTCCTTCCCCTGGGAAGTTCCCAAAAAGCTTAAATACTAAATCTGTAACCCCCCCTCCTTTCCTTGGGCGGTAGGTGTACATTACAGAGAAACCTACTTAACCCACCGGAGGGGGGAGATGTACCAAAACCCCTCACTCCTAACCTCACACCCATCCCCAAAGGTAACTCCCTTCCCCGTACGACTCTCTCCTCAAACCCTGTTCTTTGCTGTGTTGTTTTCGAAAGATCTGTGGTGGCTGTTTTTTGTTCTGTTTGACTTATGCGCCCTCTTCTCCACCCCTCTCTCTTCGGCCCTTCCTTCCTTTACCTACTTGCTTAAAAGATCAAGTGATGGCACAAATGGGGGTCAAAGGTTGTTCTGTGATGCTATGCATTGCTGGCTGAAGCACTAACCCCTCTATTTTTTGTTTTACCAACTAAGAGATCCAATGCTTACCATTTTCCAGGTCCACCACTTTGTGTACCATTACAAATGGGATCAAAACATCTTTGGTCAGAATCAACACGAATGTGTTTGTTACATAGTGCAGGGATTGGATTGAGAAATTTTAAGAGACTTTTTACATGAACATATGTGTACTGTCACGATGGTTTCTTCCTGGTCGCCGCAGGCCGTGTTGTTTTATTTCTGACGTGTTACAGAGAAGTCAGAAGCTGCTACCAACCCCTGTGCGTCTGCGGGACTGGTGATGCAACCGTTCCCCCAAAACCCCTTCTCCGTGGTCTCAATGGTGATTCCAGATTAATCTTCCTGGTAGCTGTTATGTGATATCCTACTAGACCACGGCGGAGGCAAAGCACTCCCTCTCTGTGATCGGCGACAGCGGGCGTAGCTACAGAGAAGCCCTGCTCCCTCGCCGTCCCAGAGGGGCTGCCTCCGCCTCTTGAATCGCTCCATACTTGAAAAATCAACCTAATATTTGCTCGGTGATCCTCTTGAGCCTTGGCGTCGGTACAGAAAAGCCCAGGATCTCAAGGTGTGATTTGCCTTTATTACGTTTTGTACATGAAAGGAATCGTTTTTAAAGACAATGAATACTTTTTTTTTTTTTTTAATTTGCTTGAACACCGTAGTCATGGTGTATGTCCCATGTGCCGGCCCTGCGGTCTTCCCTTGGTGTCCTACAGAAAGCTTTGGGCTCTTGCCACAGGCTGGCACTGGTAGCTGTGACCATTTTATTTTTATTTTTTACGAGAGTAAAGGCAGATAGATGAAGACTGTCCATACGCACTCACGCACACGTTTTACGTTCAGGACTCCCGGTGCTCCCACAGACAGAAGCGAGTCTGGCCGGTGTTGTACAGAGAAACCGGCTTCGTTTACATGCTCTCTCTGTTGGGTGCGCTTGGGTTGCAGTCTTTTTTATATATAGCTCATCTTCTGTTCTTATTTCGCACTATATATTTTTGTTTTAATTCCAGAGATTGGTGCATCAGACTGGTTACTGAAAGAGTAGAAGTGCCTTTTTCTATCGTTTCTTTTCCTTTGTCACTCCCCTTCCCTTTTCCCCTTTGTTCTCCTGCTCTCTTTCCCCTCGATTCTCCTCTCGTGATAAGTGTGTATCCACAGCAAACTCCTGAATTTCCATCCTTTCAATGCTCCATGATGGTTCTGTCCCTTATATCAGTGAACTGAATAAAAATTCTGACCCTTAAGACTGTTGTTTTTATGATATTTCACATTTCTGACATTCATTTGGTGGGTTTTCCACTTGTTCCCTCATTTTAAACACTTACAGCTCTTTTCGGGGTTAGGGTACAATATAGGACCTGAAAATCTTAACCGTCTATGGTACATGATTTAAAATGTCTCCAACAATAATGGGGGAAAAGGTTATGAAAAGGCCACCACATGGCTGTACCATGTTTTTAAATCTTTTGAATCGAGCGTTTAGTTTCTTGATTGTCTATACTCTTGGAACTACAAACTAAAATTGAGTGAATGTGTTCTACAATATTGTTCCTAAGAACGTAAGAAAATGACTCCTGAATTAGTGACTCTTCTGACCTCTCCATAAAACAATATTTATTTTTGTGTGAAAGGATACAAATAGTTAGATACAATTTGTCAATATAAATCTTATTGATTCCATGAGTGCAATGCCTTTCAACTTTTGGGTCATTAAGATTTTAATGTGTTTGAAAAGTCTCTTATGCTCTCTAAGGCTGTATTTATTTGATAAAAGGTAGTAAACTCGTAAAATATTAGAATTTATAATAACATTTCTATTCAAAGCTGATTTTTCAGCATCATTATTCCAGTTTACAGTGTCACATGATCCTTCAGATATCATTCTAAGATGCTGGTTTGTTGCTCAAACATTTTATCAGTGCTGAAAATTGCTTAATATTTGTGAAAACTGGGTTATGATTTTATTCAGGATTCTTTGAATGAAGTTCAGAAGAACGTTTAATTGAAATGGAAATCTTTTGTAACGTTACTCGATCAATTTTATTACATCCTTGTGGAATGAGTCTAATTGAATATTAATAGCCTTAATGACCCCAAACTTTAAAACAAAACCAATGCAGAAGAAACACTGAAACTTGTGGAGCACATCAGCAGGGGTCCTCTTAAGTTTGCAAGTGTTGTCTTGAAGGGGAACTCATGTCACATGGCTTAAATATAGCATGTTATTGGATACTTAAAAGTGTGGCTTATTTCCATCAATGATCTGAAATTTTTGTTTTGTTTTTTAAGGTAAGAAAGTAAAAATAGGTGTGTTCGACTTAATGTGACGCTGTGCAGTAGACTGATCAGCGTCTGGCTCAAATCAGTACATGCCAGTTAGAAACTGTCCGAACTGAGACGGCGCAGGCGCCACGTCGCTGTGACGTATGGCATCAAAGCACAGCGAGAGTGACTTCTCAAGAGCGGCTGCACAAGCTGATGACGACACGGCTGTTCCATTATTGGCCGAATTCACTGATGACAATGATGTGTATTGTTTATTCCGCTAATACTTAAATCAGTGTTTTTATAACCGTAAAAACATATGTAACCATAATGTTACTGTCATGTTTATCAAAATAACTTTTAAAATAACCTCCTTTATTGGTATTTAAATAGTATAGGCTGTTGAACTTCCATCTTGTAAAGATGGTGCTGTATTAAGCAGTACATGAAAAGTGTTTCAGTTTCTTTATGAGAAGTCTATTTGACAATTGCATCTAATCCACTGTGATAAGCTACGCAAACATCGTGAGCGTCGCTATGGGAAGCTGATAGTGTCCGACTTGACGGCTCAGTTTTCAACTCCTGACTGCAAGTGGAAACTCTAGCTGGTTGGTCTGCACAGCGCTGTATGAAGTCAAACACACCTAAAATATTGCCATATGGTCACACTACCATACAGAACCTTTTGAGGTCACATAAAAGTTTGAGATGCTAGAAAAATTATGCATTTTTTACCTTTAGCTTAGGGTACATTTACACGAATGTACTAAAGACTGAAAAATGTTTCAGAAAACAATCCCTGTTCACATGCTTCCGCAAACACGACGTAAAGCGTTGTATTCATACCAGGCCAGTAGATGGCGATGCCGCTTTGTAAAAAAACATTATGCACCGAACATGTGACCTATAGACTGAACATGTGCATGCTCATGACATCACTTTTTTCACAAAGTCATGTTTTTGTAGTTTACACAGAGATTATAACAATAGTTTTCAAAAACTTGCACTTTAAACCTGTTTTCAGGCCCCTAAAACATGTTAAGTAAATGAACAGCCAAAACGCATACATTTTCCATTTTTATTTGAAAATGTTGTGTAAATGTCCCCCCCAAAACAGGTTTAAATGAATGTGGATACTTGAAATGTGGGGAAGAATGCCTTGCAATGTTCATTCCAGTACAAAGTAATAAATGAGGGATTGCAGTAACACTGAGCTTTCTGTGGCAGAAATTAAAAAAACATAACTTCATGCAGGTATCATCAAATGAGTGGATTGATGTTGCATCCTAAATCTTAGGCAAATGTGTAATTCATAGTTGCAGTGTAAAACCGCAAAGCTAAAATCATTCTGCATCACACATCAAGGAGCCGCAAACATTTGAAAAACTCACCACTGTGATGGTATCTTGAGAGGGGAAAACTATTGATATGACTTTTTACCTCAGAAATGCCTCGGTTTATTTTCAACGGCTGCCAATATTTATCCCATCATTCTATTCACTGTGGCTTTTGACAGAAAGGTTTTGGTGAAAGGGTGAAATACCACAGGTTAGAAGTCAATAAACAGGTTCCCTATACACCCTACGACTATTCACGGTTGGAAGCTGTTTGTTTATTAATTAAAAAATATGAATGTGTAACATGAAATAATAAAAGAGGGAAGTATGTGCTGACACAACAAGACTATTTAATCAACAGATCTTTTTACATAAAAGATGTGAAAAGCCATTTTAAAAGGCAAAAGTAAAACATTGTAATTAGTACAACAGATTATTTTGTATCTACAGTAATGTGAAAAAGAAAGTACACCCTGATTAAATTATGTTTGTTGTTTTTTTGTATCAGAACATAAAAAAAAATAATCTGGTCCTTTGCAGGTCCTAAAATTAGATAAATTCAACCTCAGGTGAACAACACATGGCATATTACACTGTGTCATTATGTATGTAACAAAAATAAAGCCATGTGTGGAAAAAACTGTGCATCCCATTATTCAATTGCTTGCAGAACCACCTTTAGCAGCAATAACTTGAGGTGATAATTTCTTTATGATTTTAACAGTCTCTCGCATCGTTGTGGAGGAATTTTGGCCCGCTCTTCTTTACAATGTGCTTCCGTTCATTGAGGTTTGTGGGCATTAGCCATTTAGGTGTAGATTTGCTGGTGCGCTTGGGATCATTGTCCTGTTGCATGACCCATTTCAGCCAAGCTTTTTCTGTATTTGACTCTAGAATACTTTGGTCTACTGAGGAGTTCATGGTCGACTCAGTGACTGCAAGGTGCCCAGGTCCTGTGGCTGCAAAACAAGCCCAAATCATCAGCCCTCCACCACCACCGTGCTTGACAGTTGGGATTTGACGTGCTTGTTTGTGTTGATATGCTGTGTTTGGTTTTCACCAAACGTGGCGCTGTGCATTATTGCCAAACATCTACGCTTTGGTCTCATCTGTCCAAAGGACATTGTTCCATAAGCTTTGAGGTTTGTTCAGATGCAACTTTGCAAACCAAAGCTATACTGACATGTTATTTCTAACCCTTTAACTGCCCCACCAAGAAAAAGGCATTTGTATTTAGTATTTTTGCATTTCTTACTCCTTATGTGGCTAGTAACCACAATCAATGTCCTTTTTTTCAACACATGCCATAATGTTAAAAATTGTAATAATACGCTCCCCTCGCATGACGCAACTCGCCCGCCATCTCCTCCTATGTAGTCAGAAGTATCTGAGGTCGCTTTGTGCCACTTATATCCCCAGGCTGCTCAATCGTGCCGCCAACAAGTTCTCACGACAGCCTGTGGACTCTAGAGACTCTGGTCCAGCTGATCCGGGACCACTTCGGGGCCGCACAGATAGATCTGTGTGCCTCTCCGGACTCGTTCCATTGCCAGTTGCTTTACTCCCTGACCGAGGGCAACCTTGGCACGGATGCACTGGCACACAGTGGGCCCCGGGGCCTCCGCAAGTATGCGTTTCCCCTAGTGAGCCTTCTTGCACAGACACTGTAGTCAGGGAGGAAGAGGAGCAGGTCTTGCTAGTTACCCCTTACTGGCCCAACCGGACCTGGTTCCCAGAACCGTTCCCTCCCTCAGGGAACGAGGGTTACATACGTAACCGAGACGTTTTCTGGTACCAGGGCCTGAAGAGTGAGCATTCTTGTACCATAGAAACTGTTGACTTCCAACTAGTAATTGTAAAAAAATAAAATAAATTCAATCTCTTACAATTTTAGGAATGTTAGTAAACCAGCATTTGTCATTTAATAAGTAATTGCCTCTGATAATTATGATTTTCACACATTAATTCTATGAATTTATTATATTTACTTAAAAAAATATCCAAAAGTGGCAAAAAAATACATTGTCAGTAATAATCTCATGAAGAAACAACAATAGCTGTGTCACATTCATAGCTATGAATGATCAGAAGTTTATATCAGCAGATAGTCCATTCTGACTGGAGAAATGGATGATCTGAAAACATTAGCTTAGCTTTTCTACTTTTACCATAAAGAGCCAAATCAACCGTTTGGTTGAGCATGTTTTTAAAAAATTATTAAAAACATACTAAAGTTTTTTCATGGTACCATGTAACATAATTTTAAAGTTAGGGCTCTTACAGTGTAATATGTAAAAAAAAAAAAAAAGAAAGAAAAAAAAAGAGGCTGAGGCCTCACTTTCTTTCCAGTCACGTGAATGCTTCACTTTGGTGTCGGAATGTTTGAACCCAGACCACTAGGTAGACCCAGACTTGTAAGTTTAAGTCCATTTACTAACATTTTTTTATATATATAAATATAATAAAAATATATAAAGCCTATAGCCTATGTTACATGATCATATATTCTGACACATAAACAGCATAGAAACCATAAAATAATTAGACCAACATTTACTTGCATCAAGCAACTCTGTTGGTATTTTTATAATTAGTATTAATATAATTGTTACATTTAATTTATTGCCACACTTTAATATGTGAATTACATTATCAGAAAACAATATGTAGAATTGCCAGGCTTTTATTTGTGTGCAATGGATAAAACAACGGCGCTGCGCACTCAGCTGCTCATAAACATGGCTGCTATAAATTTGACCTGCCACAAGATGGCGCTGTTTTCGACACTCTTGATGCTTCGAATCTTTTCCTCAAACATTCAGGGGAAAGCCTCAGTGCTTCATGAGGCTTCATTTGCCCATCACTATTGCACAGTCTGATCTTATAGGGTGAACTTGCTGGGATGTCAATTTCTGGAAAGACTGAATATATTCCACTTATGAATTATCTTCCTCGCTGTTTAATGATGGATTCAAATGGTTTGGAAATGGCATTGTAACCCTTCCCAGATTGATGGGCAGCAGTAATTGCTTCTCCACGATCATCGCTGATGTTTTCCTCCTTGGCATTATGTTAACAAACACCTGAATGCTCTAGACCAGCAAAATGCTAAAACTTCTGTATTTATAGAGTTGGTCACACTTGCTGATTATCAAGGGCATTTAATTAGATGCACCTGACTGCTACTTACCCTCTTAATTCCTATGGAAGCAGTAAGGGTGTACGAAGGGTGCGTCTCAATCAGCTCCCTAGGTCATGAATCATCATGCACGTGAATTTGGGAACTGATAAGGACATTAGGAACCCTGGCTCACTACACATTGGGATACTTGGACACTACTTCCGGCGACATGACAATGTCCTCATTGTACAACATCGTGTAGCATTTCAGCCGTAAATAAATTATAAATGTTAGCCAGATTATGTTCATTACCTGTCTAGCGATGTATGTTCATGCTGAAGTATAATTCAGTAATGCTTTGTATTTTAAAAATACATTGTGTGTCATTAGTGAGTCGGCTCACATGATTTATGTTTTGCGCTTCAGAACTTCCATTAAGGGAACAGTGAGCGCATCGATGCTCCCTGGTTTACATTGTGTATTGCGGGTCTTTTTAGGGAGCAAATGTTTCAGTGCACTGGCAGGATGCAATCGAGACAACACTTAAAATAGTCGAGTCCCTGATCAGTGATGCATCCTTAGTTTTTTCACTGGTGGCTTCTCCATTTTGGTTATTTTGTTAAATAAATAATGACACGGTGTAATATGTCATTGTTGTTCGCCTGAGGTTGTACCTAATGTTAAGACAAGGACCAGATGATTTTTATTATGTTCTGATACGTAAAACCATAGACTAGGCTACAAAGAGGGCATCCTTTCTTTTTCACATGAATGCCACAATTTTCATATGTGCCGCCACCATTATAAAAAATTGAATGCCCTGATGTAAATCTTTAAAAGTATTTCTGCTGTCTTTACTGTTGACTTTAATATACATTAAGGTTCAAGAAATAAATATGAAATCTAAATATAGAGCTAGCCATTTACTGTAGCTATTCTGAATTTTGGAAAGTGCCATTCAACATTTAATATTACTTGCAATAATTTACCATGGTAATAGTTTCAGCTAAAATACTATAGTACCATACTAAAGTATTTTGGCGTTTTTATGACAGTGGTGTCTAATTCCAAGTGTAGGACCAATAAGGTTAATTCAGGATAAATTATCATTTTTCCCTCCAGTTATCTCAAGGCAAAATGTGTCCATAGTCACTATGATATTTTATCAGAAACTATATGGTTACAATGGAAATATTTCCGTAATATAGTAAACATCATCTGATACAAATGTAAGTGTGCAGTTTTAGTTAAAAATGTACATTATCACTGATCAAATGTTTATACACTCCTAATTTAATCATATCTAAGATAATATTGTTAATGTCCTTTGAATTGACCTCACTGAAGGATTGTGCAATCACTGAAAAGATTGATAAAGTATTGTAAGATTAATGATGTTGCTCAAGCAACAGTATCCCCTTTTGTTAAAATAACAACTGCCCCTTAAAACATGTTTTTATATCAAGTCTGTTGTGTTTTATCTTGTTTGCTGAAGATATCATCCAAGCCTATGACTCTGTGACCCTCGATTTCAACTTAAAAAGCAAATAGAACCATGAAGATCCAGGAAAGGATGAAGAATAATGAGGCATTGGCCCAGTCGGTCCATCAGCATTTCATATAGGCTACATTGTTGATGCACAGATGCTGAGGTTTTGTTAAAACTCACACAAATGCTGGAAAACCCTCACCTTTGATTAGAAGAAAACACAACAACATACTTTCAACACTCAAAAATGAATCAATAAAACATAGGCCTACTGGGTTTTTGTGTTCAAATGTTAATATTGACCCCTAAAGTCCACTTATATTTGATATGATGAGGAACACCAAACATATGAGTTATGGTTATGAAAGAGGCCACAGTCTGTGTGGATAAGGTTAGTAAAACTTTAATAAACTGGGTGCAATGCAAAGGAACAGCAAGATATCCAATGGATCAGAATCTTGTTCAGTACATAAAAGATTTATCAGTTTATTAGACATTGAATGTCATTTGGCAAACTATATGTTAACATTTACCAAGAGCAAGGGCAGCTGAAACAGATTTATCCCCAAACGTTCTTCTGACAGAAGGACACTGCCTGTAGGAGTTATATGAATGTGTTTAAAACAAAAAAATTTAACTTGCAGAACATGAGATAAAGATGATTAGATAGCTAGAACATGCACATTGGCAGATGTATTCATTTAAAAGGCTTTTCAGTGCACTTACCCCACAGTCGACAGCGGTCTGGAGGTCTCTGCAGATGTATTCCAGTCCAAGACTACAGGGGTCAGCAGCAATCGCAGGTTCCTCACCAGAAACACACAAATTTGCCCTCTAAAGAGTCCAGAAAACAGACAAATACCTCATTTAATCATTTCAAACTATTTATTAAGCTTATTTTAGAAAAAACAATTTTTAGAAAATCAACTGACATAATGTTGCGTTTTAAGGTGCATTTAATAGTTTGGTGCCAAAAAAAAGATTAGATTTATGCTAGCATTATTATAAAGTGTTTTTGTGAAGAGTCTAAATTTTCATGAGATGAAGAATTTTTAATAGTTATACACTCATAATAGTTTTCTATAAAAGTGTTTTAATTATACATGCTGCGAGTCTACTGCGGCATACAGATATGACGTGAGCCATGAAGTTTCAGTAATCCCCAATATCATTCGCTGTCTCCTAGATTTGCTAGTAGCATAGTGTTGTTTGGTGATGAGAAGACCAAACATTTGACAATAAAAACACTTTATAGTGCTTTACCAGCGGAGACATCTGTACGTCATATTCAAGATGCAAGATTTGAAACTACGGAGTTGTGATGCCCATATTTTGTTGAACAGGTAAGATAATTAGGCTAACTATTGTGTAGACTGCTCTCTAAAACAAAATAGTCATTTAAATAAAACTCAAGAAGAGACGATCATGCAGATCCACGTCAATACATGGCTAAGCAGCATCAGAGCCCGTCTACGGAGAGCCTGGCCACTATTGTACAGAATTTTGGTTGTAGTTCCACCAGAGTTCCACTGGGGGCGATCGCCCATGAGTGCAAAATGAATGGGAGTCTATGGGGCTAGACGGCTAAATTTGTCTCTTTCACCCGATTGCCGTTGAGAAATCTCAGATTTGATTGTAGGTTTTGCAAGTTCAACATGGGTTATAGGTCGAAAGTTGAATGAACGAGTACTTATGTCCTTTCGATTTCTTACAGGTTGAGTTGTTGTTGCCTATAACACGCTAGCATTCTGCTAATGAACGCTGACTGGTCAGTGAAGGACTGATTATGACCAGAGATACCGCTTGATGGCATCGTGTGTGTGTGTGTATTTCCGGCGTGGTCTTTTAAAACAACAAAACAAAAACTCTTCTAGCACGTGTATTTACCTGTGTCAGCTGTGTTGTCGATGCCTCGAGAGAAAAGAAAGTGCAGAGCGCGAAAGCACCAAAGCGACTGAAGGATTGCCGTAAAGCAGTATCTCTGGTCGTACGATGTATATGACGTCATTGACATTTTAAAAGACTTTTTAAAGCAAATAAGTGACTCTAAAAAATCTAACACCCAGCAATGTGTAATTTCTTTGCATCTCCTTTCGAATACAACATTCAAATTACTAGACAAAAAATTATATCCTGAGAAAAGTAGATTTTGAGAGGTATAGCGCCATAGACCATTCATTCTGCACTCGTCCTGTGAGCGCCCTCATATGGAACCAGAGTGGAACTGCAACCAGTTCAGAAGCCGGAAGTTTATGAGAGTGGAAGTTCTCCCCTTATTAGACATTCTCTGGCAGCATCTTACACCATTGACGGAGCATGTGCGTGTCAAACACGTAATGCACATGTGCACGTCGTCTGTGTTTTCGCGGGTTTGCGCAGAGATAATTGTTTGCACCTTCGAACAAGTGCATCAGGGAGTGCGTTCTCGAGACACCAGGCACTGTTTTGTGTGGATGGGTCTCCGGAGCGCTTTAAGGGTTTTCCTGTTAGAACGGTGTTGTGTTAGCGACCCCTAAGTTAATAACTAAGTTTCCCCACACACAGATTTCACACCGGATTCACATTGGTCAAGCAAGTTCACCCACGGAAAGAATCCGATGACCAACAGGAAAGCCTGAAAACCTGCCTGGTTTGACAGTGACTTCTGTGTGAGTTATGCTTCATACATTACTACACTATTGCAATTTTAAAGGAGCTCAAAGGTCTATTGTCCAATTTCTTTTTTCAGAAAGTAAAAAAATCTGGTTACCTTACAAATATCCAGCGGCCCCTGTGGTTTGCTCAGAAGCACACGTAGCTGGTTCCCATGATGCTGCACGTACGCATCACACTAGACGAGATATAGAAATTATTATACATTTTTAAATTTTACAAATTCAGGGCACTCAAAAGTCAGTAATTCAGAGCAGCTTTATGTCTACCTTCGGCATGGCACCGGGGTGCAGCTGGCAGACGGTGTCGAGGAATGAAGCAGCCTGGCGCTCTGTGGCATTGGAGCCCAGTCGCATTCGAGTCAGAACCGCCAACGTCAGACAAGAATCACAATCAGAAAGTGTCGGAGGCGCTGTTCAAAAAAGAGAGAGGGATGAAGAAACAGAATGGGAGGCAGAGACATTTATCTAATCCAGGGATATCCAAACCTGTTCCTGGAGGGCCACTGTCCCACAGTGTTTATCTCCAACCCCAATTAAACACACCTCCACCAGCTAACCAAGGTCTTCAGACTCACTAAACTTCCTGTTTGAGCTGGTTGGAGCAAAACTGTGCAGGACGTTGGCCCACCAGGAACAGGATTGGAGTCCCCCAGTCTATAATTAGCATTTTTGTGAATTATTCCTTTATTGATGTTCAGAAGTGTTAAAGACAAAAATCAGCACAAGCCAATCAATGTCTGAACACTAACCGTTGATGGGACGCTCCCGCATTTCACAAAAATGAAGGAGAGTGCATATGAAGTTAGGAGAGGTGTTGTCCAGTAGCGTGTCAACCAAGAGTTGGACGTATTTTTCAACCAACTTATTGCACTGTTGCTGAATCAGAGGAAACTCGCTGCACAAATTTTCAAGCAGGATAGTTATGATGCTCTGTATAAGAGGAAAAACACAAAACACAGGTTCAGGGTTTTTGCTTTTCCATTGTGAAAAAATAAATTACAGCAGCATTTTTTACGCATCTACAGCGCATTTCCATATCTTTTTAGATAACTGGTTTCAATCTTAGACAGGTTTGTTTAATCATTTGCCAGGTCTACTTAATGGAAACCCTACTTAAAGAGGTTGACCCACATTATTAAGCAAGACAGTTTTCATACTATATGGGAAGGAAGAAAGATCTTTCCCAGACAGCAACATGTTGGCCCAGATCCGACCCACATCTGAAATCCACAGATTATCAAACTATCATAAGATTTGCACAAGAGAACATGAGCACAAGAGAACTCGGTCAGATAAAAGCTTAAGGAAAGTTTCTGTCAAAAAAAGAAGCTTGCTGGAGTCTCAAGAACTTTGCAGGCTGGCAGTTGTGCGCAAAGTTGCATTTCATTGTGTTGCATTTCAAGCTCACAAAGAGAAACATTTGATACTGAGATTGGTAACAGTTATCTAAAAAGATATGGAGAAATAAAACAAACAAACACTTTCTTTTAAAAAACTAAAATCTGAATGTTTATTGTACTGAGAAATCCCACTAATGTCACTTGCATAATAATTTGGAACACCGTGTATTTTGACTCATTATTTGATCAGAGAAAACATACGATTTTAAAGATGATTAGATCAGCAATGCAGCATACTACATTTTAGAACATTTATTAAAACTTTCGCTTACTAGGTAAAATAAATTCCTGGTGAAAAAGAAGTACACTTTAGCATACTTTAAAAAAGAGTACTTAGTGCTGAGATAATATGCTATAAAGGCAAACAGAATTTTTTTGTGTCCCACTCAAGTAGGACTTAAGTACATCTTTATATGTAATTTCAGAATTACTCCTGTCATCTTTAAAATATGGTTTAAGTACTGCTGAATGTACTCACAAGCATTTATGGTGAACTAAAATATACTTTTAATGTAATTTCTGTTGAAACATCCCGGACAGTGTCTGCCCATAATCCGGCCCACGTTCCTCACTGTCACGGTGTGGGTTTTGTGTTTTGTTATTGTCTGTCATGTGTTCCCCTGTCTTTTCATGTTTAGCTGTCTCCCGTTATGTTGATTAGTCTTCCCAGTTGTTTCTGTTTAGCCACGCCCCCTTGTTATCTTGTTTAGCTTGTCTGTCTGTGTATTTAAGCCCTGTGTTTAGTTCAGTCTTTGTCAGTTCTTGTATATTGTTGCGCCATGGTGGTTGTTCTGTTCCTGAGTCTTAGTACTGAGTTTGTGCATGTGAAGTTTTGAGTTTATTTAATAAAAGACTACTGCATGTGGATCCTGCTTCCTCCTCTGCTTCAACCAAGATGTAACAGAAGAACTGACCACACAATGGATCCAGCAGTACGCCTCATTCGACTCCGTCAAGGTAACCGACCACTCGAGGACCACACCTGAGATTTTCTAGACCTTTCACACCTCATCGACTTTCCAGATTACGCACTCATTGATTTTTATTGTTATGGGCTCAATAAATATTACCAGTCAAAACTGGTTAGTGATGGTCCTCGAGGCTCGCTAGCAGGATTTATTAACTTTGCCCTTCTTTGGAGTGGTTCGTCAGTTACTGTGGGCTTTACAAATGAGGAGCCACGCAAGCTCACAGTATTACCTAACACTGAGCCAATTCACGTCATGCCCACTTTAATATTGGCAACTCCAGTGCTCACATCGCTCGCCAGTGCATCCACACCAGATCCTGTCATGACCATGGCCGTTGCCAAGCCTGAGCTTCACGTCAGCCCTGCCGAGCCTGAGCCTCTTCACGTCAGCCCTGCCGAGCCTGAGCCTCTTCACGTCCGCTCTGCCGAGCCTCAGCCTCTTCATGTCAGCCCTGCAGTGCCTGAGCTACTTCACGTCAGTCCTGCCCAGCCAGAGCTTCACGATGTCACGTCTGCCGATCCAGAGACTGTTCACGTCACGTCTGCCGATCCAGAGACTGTTCACGTCGCTTCTGCCGATCCAGAGACTGTTCACGTCGCTTCTGCCGATCCAGAGACTGTTCACGTCGCTTCTGCCGATCCAGAGACTGTTCACGTCGAGCCAGTGTCTCTGGACAAGATGGCCGCCGCCGAGCCAGTGTCTCCGGACAAGATGGCCGCCGCCACCGAGACAATGTCTCCGGACAAGATGGCCGCCACCGAGCCAGTGTCTCTGGACAAGATGGCCGATCTGTAGGTCCCGCGATTGGACCATGGAGGCCGTGCCGCCATGGTCGCCTCTTCAGCCATATCCTACCTGGCCGCCTGAAGGGTCGTCTCCTCCCTGGCCTCCTGAAGGGTCGTCTCCTCCCTGGTCGCCTGCACGGTCGTCTCCGCCCTGGTCACCTGCACAGCCTGATCTGCCCTGGTCTTCCATCCTGCCGCCCCACCACCCTCCTGAACTATTGTTTTTTGTTTTGATGGGCGTCGGGAGCCGCCCATAGAGGGTGGGCTGTGTCACGGTGTGGGTTTTGTGTTTTGTTATTGTCTGTCATGTGTTCCCCTGTCTTTTCATGTTTAGCTGTCTCCCGTTATGTTGATTAGTCTTCCCAGGTGTTTCTGTTTAGCCACGCCCCCTTGTTATCTTGTTTAGCTTGTCTGTCTGTGTATTTAAGCCCTGTGTTTAGTTCAGTCTTTGTCAGTTCTTGTATATTGTTGCACCATGGTGGTTGTTCTGTTCCTGAGTCTTAGTCCTGAGTTTGTGCATGTGAAGTTGAGTTTATTTAATAAAAGACTACTGCATGTGGATCCTGCTTCCTCCTCTGCTTCAACCAAGACGTAACACTCACGTAGCCTACCAGATGTGGGCCGGATCTGGCCTGACACTATGTCGCTGTCTGTGATGTATGTCATGTACAGTATTTTTGTTTTCGGAAGTGTTTTTTTTATTTTTTTATTTTTTTGCCACTTTTGGGGCCCTTAACATGCTCAAACTCTTGAAATTTTGCACACACGTCAGAACCTGTGGCCATCAGGGCCGGACTGAAGCTGGTACCCGGGCGTGGCAGGGGGGCTCGACAGCGCCCCCTGGAATGGTGTCCGAAAACTTGGTCCATAAATCAAACACGCTTGCATGTAATAATATGAAACTCAGTACACATATAGATCTCATCGGGCCGAACAACTTTCGTGCTCTAAGTTTTACAAAAGCCCAACAGGAAGTCGGTTATTATACGTTGTTTGGAAAACGCATACAATGGAATGTGAAATACTCCTCCTAGGGAATTCATCCGATCGCCACCAAACTCGGTGTGAATAAAGTCAAGACATTGAGGATGAATTCTTGCGAACAGATTTTTGATATCTCGAACGGTTTGGCCGTGGCGAGGAAACGAATTTATGGCGAATAATGGGACACAGGAAGTGTGTTATAACTTCTGCATACATTATCTGATCTTGCTGAAACTTCAGCAGTGTGTTCATTGTAAGAGGCCGATCACATGGATGTGACATTTGTGAGTCAAAGTTATAGCGCCACCAACTGGCAACAGGAAGTGTGCCACTTTCAAAATGCTTTGAAATCACTCTCTTATTTTTACCCGATTTGCTTAAAACTTTGTGTATAATGTAAACACACGGCAGATGTAGACCTGTGAAAGGATTATTGATATCTTAGATACTGTTGCCGTGGCAACGCATCAAACTTTAATATTATTTTCGGATGTTTTTGAGACTCTTCACATGCTTGAAAATGCATGAAACTCAACAGACACATCACATTTATTATCCAGTAGACGTGCAAAGTTTCAGAAACGGGCGTGGTGGAATGGCTCAGTAGCGCCACCTTTAGTCAAAAATGGGGGCTTAGTTTTTCCTAGAATCACAAAACTTGGTAGGTGTATTGTTCTCATCAAGCCGGACAACTTTCTAATTTACAGTCATTACCTCAGACCAACAGGAAGTCAGATATTTTGGTTTGAATGTGGATGTTTTTCAAGGTTTCAGGGGCTTTTGGGGCCCTAACGTGCTCAAAAACTCTTGAAACTTTTCACACAGGTCAGAACCCACGGTCATCAGAGCCGGGCTGAAGCTGGTACCCGGGTGTGGCAGGGGGGCTCAACAGCGCCCCCTTGGACACGGTCTGAAAACTTGGTCCATATATCAAACACGCTCGCATGAATTAATATGAAACTTGGTACACATATAGATCTCATCGGGCCGAACAACTTCCGCACTCTAAGTTATTAGCTCCGCCCAACAGGAAGTCGGCTATTATGGGTTGTTTGAAAAACGCATGCTGTGGAATTTGATGTACTCATCCTAGAGAATTCATCCAATCGCCTCCAAACTCGGTCAGCATGAAGTCAAGACATTGAGGATGCTAAATTGCGGATGGATTTTTGATATCTCGAACGGTTTGGCCGTGGCGAGGAAACGAATTTATGGCGAGAAAAAATAAAAACGAATTGTTATAACTTCTGCATACATTAACTGATCTTGATGAAACTTCAGCAGTTTGTTCGTGGTAAGAGGCCGATCACATGTATGTAACTATTGTGAGTCAAAGTTATAGCGCCACCAACTGGCAGCAGGAAGTGTGTCACTTTCTAAATGCTTTTGACAAAAGTGAGGGGGTTAATTTTATGTACAGTCACAAAAATCAGTACACATATTGGTCTCATCGAGCCGGACAATTTTCTAATTTACAGTAATTAGCTCCGAGCAACAGGAAGTCAGATATTTTGGTTTGAATGTGGATTTCTTTGCAAAATCAGCCTCTGAATTTTTACCCACTCCTCTTAAGTGGTTTATTTTATTCCCACCAAACTTTTTCAACATGATGAAAATACATTAAAGATGCTAAATTGTAAACAGATAATAAAACGGTTTTGCTATGGCGAGGGATTAAAGTAATGTCAAAAAAGGAAACACTAAAAACCTCCTATCTTCTAAAAATGTAATTATACACCATTTATTTCTATATAAAATTATACAAATATCAGAACTAAACCCATTTTATTCTTTATTTTCAATTTAATAATTGTTTAAGTTTAAAACCACCCAGAATGTTTTTTTAGTCCAAAAAATAGATAAATAATGTCATTCATAGTGCTATTTTTTTTTTTTTTTACATTTATTATATATATATATATATATATATATATATATATATATATATATATATATATATATATATAATATATATATATATATATAAATATAGCTGCGAGCAGCGATGGAGGGCCCAAGCCGGTGACACCGCCACCCCGGTGGCTTTAGTGTAACTAAAGGCACCAGGGTGGCGGTGCCACCGGCTTGGGCCCACAATCGCTGCTCGCAGCTATATATATATATATATATATATATATATATATATATTAATATATTTGTAATTACAAGTTTCAATTTAGTAGGCTACATTCAAAATATATAAACTTTGAATGTAATTTGAATAACACACTACAGTTATAATCAAGTAGGTTGTTTTACTTATACTTTATAAGTGTAGTTCTTTAAAGCATGACAAAATATTATTAAAACAATTATTTAAAATGTACTTTAAAGTAAAACTAAAGTGTGCTCTCTTAAAATACACTTGGCTTTTTATTTGATTAAGATTATATTATGAATTATAGTTAAAGAAAAAAAGATTTGAACTACAAGCGCACATTCAACAATTAAGCGCATTAATAAGAGTGTAAACCGCACACAAATCAGTAGGAAATATGCCATTATTCTGAATCTGAGCTCCATGTGTAATGTGATTGTGAATTTCACCTCAGTCCTCTCTCTGGGAAACAGATACCCAAGTGTGCTCACAGCGTATGAGCAAACAGAGCACTGAATGGATCCCTCCATCTGTGTTAGAGAGCAGAGGAACTTAAGTCAGCTATGCAGAACATGCAAAAAAACAACAACAAACTTCCTCTTAATGTTACCTTCATATTCACCAATGGCACAGTTTTTGCCATGTGATTAAGCAACAGATCTTTCATCCTATCACTGTCACGGCCTCCACACAGTCCAAGAAAAGTACAGATGTCACTTGGATTCTGCAGAGAGAGATTGAAAGACTTGTGATTTTGACTGTTGCTTCTTTTTGTTATATGTACGTTTTCAAACCCATGCGCATTCATTTTACCACTGAATATGCACAATACAATATCCTATCAGTCAAACGCAGTCTAATCTAACTATAAAGCTGTGAGCTACTCACCAGTATTCCACTTATGAAGGCGATGGCCAGAGGAAGCATCTTTTCCACCTCAGTGTGGCAGAGTTTAGTGACTTTGGGAGGCAACTTATCACACACTTGCTCAAGAGTGGAAGTTAATTTGGCCTAAAAATTAAGATAAATTATTGCATTGAAGTTACGTAAGAAAAGAGAATCCCACAAACACATCTGATTAAAAAAAATAAATAAAAATTAGCTTGGACAAAGGATATTATTTACACTACCTCTCCTTGGGTAACTCTCCTAAAAACTATTTTTTAGGAAAAAAAGACATTAATCTGCATTTTATGACTATTGCCACTAGAGAGACCTATAGTTTCTCGATGGAGATATAGAACAAATAAACTGGAATTTGGGAACATACATATATAAAAATTCAAAACATAAATGCATTTTATTAATTATCTATTTCTATGTGTGAGTGGTGTACGTGTTCTGCAATGGGGATATTCCATAGTCTCATCCAGTCATTTGCGCATGTGTATGTTCTGAATTGTGTCAGAGTTTTTGTTTTTTTTGACAAATACCCCCCCATTTTCCCCATTTCCCATTCATTCCTTTTGGGGATCAAATTGACCTGCAAGTGAAGGATTTGTTACTATTTTTATTACAACTAAAAAACACCTTGAATCCAGACAAATGTTTTTTGTGTGTGTATTTTTTAAATTTTTTAAAATGTAAAAAAGCTAATTTCAGGTTAAAATTACCCAAGGAGAGGAGTAGGGTTCAATGAATGCCATTGCATTAGATACATATATCAAACCAAGTGGCATTTATTTTATATAAAGACAGTACAAGAAGACTTTTCAAATAAAACATTTCACCAAAACAACAAAACAAAAATATTTGGACATATTCTAGTAGTTGAACATATTCATAGTTAAAGAGATGTACTGCACCTGTACAAGCAGGTGAAAGTTTTTTGAAAGTCAATCCTACATTGGTTAGACCTCAAAAGCTTGTGCAGAATTTGTTTACAGATGCCAGTTGGTTTGATACTTTTCAGTCTAATGTAATGCCTGTGGTGCCTTAAAGGAATATTCCAGGTTCAGTACAAGTCAAGCTCAATCAACAGCATTTGCAATATGATGTTGTTTACAATTTTCTTTTTTTTTTTTTTAATTGTCCCTCCTTTTCTTGAAAAAAAAGAGCAGATATCTTGGTGATATCGTGAGGTAGGTACAATGGAAGTGAATGAGGAAAATTCATAGCCTAAACTTTGATGTACCTTTTTAAAAGTACAACCGCAAGACGCAAATGATCATGATGCCAACACAATTTATTGTGAAGAAAAATCCAGCACACTTTCATGGCAATTGATAACTATTTTTACAATTTGGCGAAATGGCAGCGAATTTGTTTTGTTTTGTTTTTTCATTTCTGTACGATCTGCTTACGGCCCACTGACGGTTAGGTTTAGGGTAAAAACAACAACAACAACAACAAAAACATTTTATTGTGTAAAGTTATTTATAATTTTAAAACTTCAAGTCATAACACAACAACCATAAAAATGCTGAGAACAACTTTACAGTTTAAGAAACACAATTTAACAGAATAATTAATGGAAGGCTTTTATAAAATTGTAAGTGTCATTTTTCTGCTGTAGAAAACTCCAAAAAATGGCCCCATTTACTTTAATTAGAAGTGCCTCATTGTGAACCTCCATTTTTTACAAAAGAAAACAAGGGATAAATAAAAATGAGTTGTGATAATCTCCAATATTCAACAAGTGTGCTCCATTGAGCCTAAAATAGAATATTCCTATAAGTGAATTAAGAGGACAAAATATCATGTCATTGTATGTAAGTCTCATTGTAAAGTGGATGTGTTAGTACAGATGTAATACAGGGTCTTTGAAGGACCATATCTGACCGAAAAGTGGACAGGTGAGAAACACCAAATTCACCAGATTTGTGAGTGAGAAGTTCAAAAAGTGACACCATGAATAGAACCGAAGGAATTCACTTCTGCTTTTCAATACAGCTTCCTTATTTATTAGAAATACTATTTAAAACATGCTGAAAATCATGCAAATTTGAGATAAATTAAGCTGCAGTCATGTTAAGACTTTCTCAAAAGTTTTGGCATTGATTGTAAATTCATGATTTTCAGTTTTAAACAGCAGCACTCTCACCTCAATCTGTTTCTCCTAGATAAAAGTAAAACACTGTATCTCAGACATCAGCCAAGAGACCATGAATACTTTTATTCACTATTACATCTGTCTGGATATGCATGTGTGAGTTTGTGTGTGTGTGTGTGTGTGTGTGTGTGTGTGTGTGTGTGTTTGTGTGTGTGTGTGTGTGTGTGTGTGTGTGTGTGTGTGTGTGTGTGTGTGTGTGTGTGTGTGTGTGTGTGTGTGTTTGATCATACCTGAAAGTCTTGATTGGAAACGAGGTCCTTCACAAGCTCAAAAATCTGAGTGCAGTCCTGACACGTGTCTCCCATCTACAGAATATAAGATATTAGAGAATGTTTAAAGGCCTAGTGCCCATTGCTTTGTGTAATTTTCAGAGGTGGACAAAGTATACACACAACTTCCTTACTTGAGTGAAAGTACAGATACTACTGGTCAAATATTACTCCGTTACAAGTAAAAGTGGTAAAGACCGATTCTTACTTATGTAAAAGTACAGAAGTACTCGTTTTTAAAAGTACTTAAGTATCAAAAGTAAAAAGTAAATATCAATGCATTGTTTTATTATTGTTGCATTGTTGAATGTAATACTTACAGTACCTTATGCCTCTGAATGCCTGCCTACCCTCATATCAATATCACATTTATTTCTAGAACACAGTTCCAGTAGTGGAATTGAATATGAGATTGAATAAGCGCACTCAATAACGTCTACAATGGTTTCGGACACCCAAATGGCTGTTCCCTCAAATAGTGCCCTTGGCTTAGTTTTTTGGCTTTGACGTCAACCCGACTTTCATTTCCAACCAAAATCCAATGTCTGTCCGACGTCGGGTTCTGACGTAAATCTGACGTCGGGTTCTGACATCAACACGACTTTCATTTCCAAACCAAAATCATCCCCTGACTGACGTTACTACTTTCTACTCAAGGACCTTGACAGAAACGTAGTGGAGTAAAAAGTATGATATTTGTCTTTCAAATGTAGTTAAGTTAAAGTAAAAAGTTTCCAGAAAAGATAACACTCAAGTAAAGTACAGATACTCAAAAAGTGTACTTAAGTACAGTACTCAAGTAAATGTACTTTGTTACTGCCCACTTCTGGTTATTTGGTGGAGAAATAAAAAAGAAGTGAGAGCTCTGGTACTCTTAAATGTTTGTGGTTTGTGTATTTCAGGTACTGTGTGAAAGAGTTTGAGGATATGAAAATTACAACTTCTATTTTTTTCTAATCAGTCAATTTCGTCTTAGAAACCAAACTATGGATTTAATATGAAAAGAAAAAAAAACTTTTTATAAACTTTTTTTATAAAATTATAATTTTTTAAAAATAAAATTATAATTTTATAAACTATCATATAAACTTATTTTACTCTGCCTTATATTGGTTTTGTTTCTTTAAAATAAAAGAAAAATAAATGACTTCCAGGCTAAGGAAATAATATCAGTCCAACCAGTGTTTAAAATGCAGATTGACAGGGTCGAGTCAACTTTTGTTTTAGAAGTCAGTGTAACAAAAAAAAAAAAAAAAAAGCGAAGCATTTAAGATTCCTAAAACTCACCACAGTGTCATCCGCACCCATCGGGACTTTATCCATGCCTGTTGTATTAACAGATCTTGTTTTGACTGTTAAAAACAAAATCACTTTTTCATTAACCTCCACTGAACTGAAGATGAAATGCATGCATTTGGAAAATAAATAACAGTATGAGAATATCACTAAGAAATTTGTATTTGTATTGTGTGTTTTTTTCCTATTTGATTGAAATAAGGCAAACTTTTTAATATTACAGTAATATCTGATTATATTTCTTGTCACACTATATTATTCCATATTTTTAATTCAATATCATAACATTACATAACATTACAGTAACATTAAAAAAGCACTACATATGTATATAGACATTCACACAGAACATATCACTATTTCCGTCATCATAGCAGTTCATTTACCTGAACCCAGAAGGGCAGTGAAAAAGAGGAGCTCCAGTTTGAAGGCAGTCATGTCTTCAGTCACCTCGGCTAGAAGAACTAATGTAAAATTCTCAAATTTGCCCCTGTATATAGCGATGGGAAGGTTTAGCTCAAAGAGGAACTACCCTTTATATGTGACGCCCCCAAAAGCACAACCCAGACGTGATAACATAGCTAACCCTTCACTGTGTGTCAACAAATAATGTTGCTTGATCACACTATTTGACAGCCAGGAAAGCCAATATTTGTCATGTTTCTAGACCATTAGTTATTAGTGATTCTTGCTAAGTCAAGCAGCGCTATGGCTCATAGTCAGGTTAGATATTCATTCTAAAAGATCGAGTAGTCTTACACTGATGGAGGGACCCGACTTATTTAAGATCTATGAGGAAGACAGAAGCCACATAGTTTAAGTCTAGGAAGACCTACAGAACTGAAGGATAGATTTATTGTTCTTATTAATATTACATTTTCAAAAGAAAATTTTACATAACAGTGTTATGTAACCACATTGTTGCACTGCTGTAACAGACAATACTCTCAGCTTGGCATCAGTGCAGTTCCTCCAGTTCTCAGCTGTACTGAAACTGAGCAGAGCTGGCACAAACCCAGAACAATGGTAAGTTTAAGTGAATTTTAAGAATAGGATAAATGATTATTGCTTTCCTAACACTGTCCCTTGAGGGACACAAACAGTAGGTTTTAAATGCAACTCATCTGCTCTTTAATAGACCAAGACTATGTGTCAAATTAGTGAGATGTCCAAAACATGTATTGATGGTGGGCCTTCAGAAACAGGTCTGGAAAACACTGGCTCATCCTAAAGTGACCATTGGTATTCCTAGGGAGTCCGACCAGGTCTTGTCAGTGGGATGATGTTTCTATCTGCACAACCTTGAGTTAACACATACTACAGATAAGTCAGATAGAATGGTATGTGTATTTGGCGTGCTGTCCGAGGAGAGGGCTCCGAGCTCGGTATTTTGGCCTGAACCCAGTGTGCATATAGATACATAGGCCTTCACCTATGCTAACTGGGTAGACATGTTGATAACTGATTGTTCACTGCTGGTTGGAATGGCGATAATTGGATAGATCATTTGAACGTGTTCCTCCCAAACTTTGTTAATAAAACATCATTTAAAATCCTTCAGAAATCTTTTTTCTTTTGCATTGTTCTGTGTACCTTCATATCCCATTTGTGCTTTTAATTTTTTTCCCCCAAAAGAATATAATATTATAATACTATAATATTTTAGACAAAATACACATTTTCAACAGGATCATCAGGATCTTCTGAAGGCCATTTGAAGACCTAAAGTATGTGGTCTTATTTTCTTTTCAGTGTATTTGATGATATTCTAACAATGACTGGGAAGGTCAATCTTTACTGTACTGTTACCTAAATAATTTCTTAGATGTTGTGTTTATTTAAAACATTTTTAGTAAATCACTAGAATTTTCTCAATCTCCTCATGCCTCATGCTATTAGAATGTACAGCACGTGGCTATAATATATTTGCTAATTCTGTCCTAAAAATCCTAAAACATATAAAAAGTCACAGTTACTCATTAGTTACTGACAATTCCCCAAAATGAGGTTTTGGGATATTTTGTCTGGTTTAGCTCTCTTTGGGATACAAATTTGTCCCCAAAAGTTGGTACAAACACACACATACAAAACACATATGCACACATGTTTCACTTCCATTGTTTTTCTATCAGGTTAATGACATTTTCTCATTATTATTATAAATTCTTGTTATTGATATATTATTTCATATCTCGACCCCTAAACATAACCCTCAATTTAAATAGAAACAAGTGAGGTTTAGTTTGGTGTTCAACAGGTTTCACTATATAAGTGAGGACATTAACACCTCACAAGTGTAGTCAAACCTGTAAACATATGGACAAACATTCGCAGGCTCATTGAAAAACATACCTGTGGCAACATTTCTGCGAATCACAAAATGTGTACCAATACATACAGTACATATCACTGCAGTTTCCAACAGAAATTTACACTGGAGGCAGTAAAACATACTCTTTTACTAACGTAACCTTGGTTCTCTTTTTATCCGGTTCACTCATGCTCACCAGACGCAATAATAAAATAAAAAAATTCTCTGATTACTGAAGCTTATAGAATAACACAGTGAAACTGCACGAGCCTATGGTAGTGCAGCAGAGCTGAGCGAACCAATGGCTGAGCAGTGAAGCTGCACAATGGGTGAGAAAGCCAGTCAGATATCCCTCTATATGTCACAGTGTTGGGTTTGTGTTCCCGGGTGTCCACTAGAGGTCCTCCTTCCCCACGGTGTCTTTCACATTATGAACTGCATTCCACACAATCCTTGTCTGTACCCATCACTGTATCATTGCACTCAGCTGTTCCCCATCATCATTGCACTCAGCTGTTCCCCATTATCATTTAGGTTCTGTGTATAAATACCCTGTCTGTTTTAGTGTTTGTTACAGAGTCCTTGTATGTATCACACCACTTCTTAGGTCGTCTCTCTTGTGTGTGTCTCTCTTGTGTGTGTCTCTCTTGTGTGTGTCTCTCTTGTGTGTCGTCTCTCTTGTGTGTCGTCTCTCTTGTGTGTCGTCTCTCTTGTGTGTGTCTCTCTTGTGTGTGTCTCTCTTGTGTGTGTCTCTCGTGTGTGTTTTTTGTGTGTGTGTCTTGTTTCATTGGATTTTGACCTCTGCATGGACTGGATTATGTTGTAATGGATTGGCCCTTAATAAATATACTGCAATTTGGATCCTACCCTTGTTTTTTGTGTGTGGATCGTGACAGAAGGACTTTGTCACATTAAGATCCAGCGGTATGTTTTTCCATGACTCTTCCCCAGCCACCAAGAGGGAGAGGAGGCAGCGGGGGAGACCATGGCGGTCAATTCTCCTGAGCCACCTTCCATCAGACATGGACAATCCTTTGAGGGAACCTGTCTGGCCAGGTTTTCGGGTACCCGGGGAGGCCGCAGGAGAGGAGGGGCTAGATGTGAGCCCTGGCACCACTCTCTGCTTCGGTCTCTCATCCTGGGCCGGTGATGTCCAGCCGTGAGCCTGCATCTCGCCATCAAGGACGGCGGAGGAGGAAGAAGACTTCCTGCCTTCCCAATGAACCGGAGGTCTTGCCCGAGCAGCCCGCTGTCGTCCCGGTGGTTGTCCCCGTGCAGCCCGCTGTCGTCCCGGAGACTGTGCCCGAACAGCCTGCTGTCGTCCCGGAGACCGTGCCCGAACAGCCCTCTGTCATCGCGGAGGCCGTCCCCATGCAGCCCGCTGTCGTCCCGGTGGTTGTCCCCGAACAGCCCGCTGTCGTCCCGGAGGCCGTCACAGAACTGCCCACCATCAGTCCTGCCACGGCCAAGAAGACTGTCTTTCTCTTTTACACATTGGCTGTGCTGCATGCATGGAGGAAGCACGTTGTCCCGGAAGCCGTGCCCGTGCAGCCCGTTGTCGTCCCGGAGGCCATCCCAGAACTGCCCACCATCAGTCCTGCCACGGGACTCTTTCTTTTTTATGCACTGACTGTTCTGCGTGCATGGAGGAAATACATGAGTTCCGCCGATCCAGAGACTGTTCCTGAGCCGGTGTCTGTTCCTGAGCCGGTGTCTGTTCCTGAGCCATGGCCATCTGAGCCAGTTTCTGTGCCATGGCTGCCTGAAGGGTAGCCATGGCATATCATTGCACTCAGCTGTTCCCCATCATCATTGCACTCAGCTGTTCCCCATTATCATTAAGGTTCTGTGTATAAATACCCTGTCTGTTTTAATGTTTGTTACGGAGTCCTTGTATGTATCACACGACTTCTTCGGTCGGTTCTTGTGTGTGTCTTATTTTGTTCTTGTGTTGGATTGCTTCATTGGATTTTGACCTCTGCATGGACTGGATTATGATGTAACGGATTGGCCCTTAATAAATATACTGCAATTTGGATCCTACCCTTGTTTTTGTGTGTGGATCGTGACACTATATAAGCAGACATTCTGCCATAGGGAATCAGGTTAATTCGACTGAAGCAACGAACACCAAGTCGTGCAGCATGATAGATGACACAGTACTCGTTCCCGTTATCACAGGGAACCAAGGTTACGTTTGTAACCAAGTACGTTCTCTTTCGATACGGTTCACTCGTACTGCGTCGCTAGACACAATGGGAACTAAAGACGCATACATAAAGGCCTAAGGGTGCAAAGGCTAAGGTAGGACGATAAAACGGCTCAAAAACATGGGAATTAGACTACATGTCAGAGCCGCATGGAGGGCTCTAGCGGGTTGAGCTCATGTAGAGGTCAAAGCCCAGCTTACACAGAAATGTTTCCAAATTATATTATCTGGTGAATGTGGATGGCAAGGACCAGCTGACTCCACACAAATGTCGCCAATGTACACTCCGCTGGACCATGCCCAGGAAGAGGCCATGCCTCTGGTAGATGTGCTTTAACCCTGATGGGGGACTGTAGGCCCATCGAAGCATAAGTCAACGCAATCGCATCCACTATCCAATGGGACAGTCTTTGCTTCATGAACGGAAGTGCCCTGTCCCTCAAAAAGGTCGACCTCTGCCTTCCCGAAGATATTCCAATTATGTGAACTGTTGCCCCGGAACAGTATGTCTACCCCTTGGTTCAGTCTGGCTGGCAAATGTGCCGATCTCAGCGAGCGCAGGTTGGGTTGTGCCCATAAGAGGAAGCATCTCATCAGTTTTTACAGAGGTCTCGATCCAAGTCCATCTTGTTGGTTTATGTAGGACACACTGCCATCTTTTCCAATCGGACTAAGACATGGTGCCCCCAGACAGATCTGGCAGGAAGGTTTTGAGGGCCAGAAAGACTGCTAGTTGAAGCCGTTTTCTGTGCTCAACCAGGAGGCAGAAGTCGGCCTGCCCTCGCACAGAGCTCACCAATCCGTGTTGGAGGTGTCTGTCAAGACCACCTTCATTCTGGAGACCACTCCCAGGTCCATGCCAGATTGGAACCAACTAGGATCCTTCCAAGGGTTCAGGGCCATAATGCCACTGTGATCCACCTTTATGCGGAGGTGTCCGAGAAGCCAAGCATGGGCTGAAATGTTGTGTAATATGGCACATGCAACAATAATGTCACAGGTGCAACCCTCAGCCTTTTCAGACACTGAAATCTTCCCTTTAGTAGGCCAAAGGCCATTTCAATGCGTGCCCTTGTCCTGGCTAGAACTGCATTGTAATGGGTTTGTGGTCTGGGTTTGGGTAAGGGAATGGGGTCATAAAATACTGCCTGCATAGCCCCCGTCTCCAGGCAGGGTTCTGTCATAATCACCTGTATAATGGAAAAATGCAGTTCTGTTAGGATCAGCAAGTGTATGTAATACAGTGAGCTTGATGTTTATATTTTCCCTCACCACGTTCAAATAATGTGCATAAATGTGACTCTCTGAAAATTCTTGACTCATGCACATCCTGGCCATTTTGCTTCCACATTTGTGATATAGAACATAGTCACACACCATCTAAGAGAGTTTAGCCAGTCCACTGAATACTTTTTTGATTCTATTCCTTTTTTAAAAAAATGTGATATAATATTACTAATCTGGAATATTAAGAATCAACTTAAAGCTGCAGTAGGGAACTTTTAGAAAACGTTGACTTAGCCTGAAAATTTGAACAAGCACAGCTTACAGGTCACTACCCCTTGCTCTCTGCTGCGCTACAGCCCTCCCTCCACAGCTCCTCCCCCACAACGCAGCCTGCCGTGAACGCGCAGGCTAGTAAACATGCAGGGCCACCGATGACGGCGGATAAACAGTTATCGCACATTCACTGGTAGGGACGAAACATCAACAATATGCTTTACATTGACTATGGCCTGCCCATACTTTGACTACAAACTTGGTCCTCAAATCATTACGTATTTTGCAATACATGTAATGTAACTTCATAACGTTGCACTCTTTCTATAAGTTATAAATAGCTAGCAAGATAATATAATGGTAACATTACAGTATGTAAGTAATTATTCTAGCGATGTGTAATGCTAAATAAGGTTTGCTAGTACATTATTTCAGCAACATGACAAGCCAGTGAATTAGCAGGTTTCAATTGTTGCTTTGCACAGTGCGTGACATTTTATCTGTATGTTATGCGGCTAGAGGTTTGACACTGAGTCAATGGGCTCCGACGCGCTTGTTTATCGTCATCTGTCTTTTTCCGTTTACCTGTCTTTGTTGTATGAGCAGGTGCCACTCGAGAAATTGGCAGTTTTAGTTGTTTGTCCGCCATTAGCACAGCTGCAGCACACCGGCAATCTTGATTTTGAACGACTGTAGGCGCTGTGCGAGAGAGGGGGGTGATCAGCGCGTACACGAGCTTGACTGACACTGCTAAGACACTCCTCCTGGCTCTAGGGATGGGAATTGATAAGAATTTAACGATTCCGATTCCATTATCGATATTGCTTATCGATCCGATTCCTTATCGATTCTCTTATCGATTCTTATTGGGTGAGGGAATAAGTACAAATTTGTTTGTATTAACTCGCTTTAATATCTGATCAGAAGACACAGCACAGAGTATACACAAATTATGTGTAGCAACCTAAAAGCCTAAAAGTAGGTGAGCTACTTCTCAAAGTAAAGTCCAGGGACCTATAGCCTAGGGCAGTGTTTCTCAACCAGTATGCCATGGCACACTAGTGTGTGCCTTGAAAGATTATTAAGAAGAGTGCCTTAGGATTAGGAAATTGACAATTTTCACATTCATTGGTCCAGACAAAAAAATAAATAAAACTGCCATTTATGTGCCATAAAAACTAAAAACACAGACTGAAAACAGTTTAGGAAGAGCTTGTGTCTTTTGGAATATTAACAGTGCTCATTTGGATTAGGCTATTGAGTTACTAAAACAATCTTTGTCAAATAATTGGGTTTTCTTCACATTTTTGTTTCCATTTGTTTAATTTCAAGATCTGATGTGAATTATCCATTGTTGTTTTTACAGCTACAAAGCTGGGAGCACTAAATGATATTCAGTCACTTTATACACGCTTTTAACATTAAATAAAGCACAAAAATAGTACCTGATATTATCATTGCCACACTTTGAGATTGTTGTTCCAGCGCGACGTCGCAGTAAAATAGGATCCGTTTCAAATAGAATCGTCGCGTGTCGCGGCTGGTTAAACTTTGATTAACATGGAAAATTATACTTTTTATCGCGTGTCGCGCCGTCGCGTCGCATGTAGTTAGGACGCGGTCAGAGCGCTTCTGCCTCGATGCCATGTTTGCTCATAGTGTTTGCTACGTTCTGAACCAAAACAACGCAGCACGTGTGTGACGTCGTGTCACATTTGAACGAGCGGAACCGATAAGCGGAATCGTTAAGCAGGCATACTAACGGTTCCAAGGAATCGATTCACTGGGCACCGGTTCTGAAGAAGAACCGGTTCTCGGTTCCCATCCCTACCTGGCTCTGATTGGTTGTTTCTTACCGGGAGCGGTGTATTTCTGCAAATGGCAATAGGACCACTGGGATGAGCCAGAGGAGCTTGATTTTTTCACAGATTATCTGTCTCATATTCTACTGTCAGGACATAATGACAGTTTTAACAAATATGTACAAAATACATTTTTACAAAAGTTACCAACTGCAGCTTTAAGTAACTTGCCTGTGCATTTACATTGTGAACCCCCTTTCAGTTAACAAAATCCCCTTCATTGAGGCCTTAAAGGTATGGTAGGTAGGAATTGTCTTAAAAGCTTCTTTTCCAAATTTGTTTAAACTTTATTTATATATCAATACATAATTAAAATGTAAGTACTCTGAAAAAGAAAGTATAAAAATTGAGTGTCTGTAGACCTCTCACAACTGTTTTAAAGACAGCTCATTATTTCCATTCACTCCACCCCCTCCCTTCTGGGATCCTTCCAAAGCCACTCCCCCAAAACACATGAACGCGCGACTCCGACCGCTGAACTGGAAGACGCATTATTTACCTGAGACCAGCGGAGAGGAAGGAGCACAGTGCATGTAGTGACATCATGTCAGAATCACATGTAATAAAAAAATCTAACTTTATCATTATGAATATAAACAAATAAGATTTTTTAGTACTCACTATCAAGCTAGCATATTGATATTGGTAAAGTTTAAAATATATATTTTTTGATTCGCTAACGAGCTAGTTATATAAGGCAAAGCTAAAAACAGGTTGCATTGCATACACCTTTTTCCATTACCATCAGTTACACTGTGATGAAGGTGAATTTCGTGTAAGATTCATAACATATATGGTGTTCTGCATGTAAGAGTTTCCATGATGAAAGCATTGTTGACTCTGATGAGGACTACACTCCAGAGACAAGTACCGCATCGTCAGCTCGAGGACAGGTCCGGGGTCGAGGGCGAAGCAGAGGAGGTCGTGCAAGAGGCCGTGCAACTAGGGTCCGAGGATATTGACACGTGTTTTATCCAAAGACTTTTTGTTCATTACCTTTTCTAGTACTGTCTTCCTTTTTTGCCTTGTTTGCCTTCGCTAACTGCATATGCCGGTAATGTGAATTTTTGATTGCTCTTTCTCTGCCATTGTTTTGCTATTCCTAGGTTCGCGCATATGGGCAGATCCTGTGTGGCAAAAGGGTGGTTGCCATGGTTGCGAGAGAGTGACAGTCGCCTAAGCCAATCCTTTGTTTCGTCCCGAATGGAAATAATGAGCTGTGTTTAATGCAGATTAAACGGTCTAGAGTCACTCGATTTTTATACTCTTTTTTTTCAGAGTACTTACATTTTAATTATGTATTGATATATATAGAAAGTTTAAACAAATTTGGAAAAAAGTTTTTTTATAAAATTCCTACCTACCCTACCTTTAATGGGAATGTGTGAGCAGTCTATGGCACCAATCACGTTAGGGAAGCCTGAGGGACACATACTGTAAGTCATACTTATTGGCATGATCATGAGTGCATGATCTTCAATAAAAATTATAATATACCTGTGTTGGCAAAAAAATAAAAAAATAAATCTGCTTTACAACCTTGGGTCTTAAAGTTGCTTGGACAATCCAAGATCATACTAACTCAATTAGCGACGTATGAAGAACAGACCCCGGGAAACAAACCTTAATTCAGTGACTCACTGAACAGGCAGGAAAAAATCATGGAAACAGATAACACACCTCAACATAAACAGAGACAGGACAAGGAACTGATCAGAACACAGGGCTTAAATACACGGACTAATGAGTAAATTAACAATATAACAGGTGAACGGGACAACTAATCAGACACACTGGGAAACTAAGTCACAGAGAAACAGGGAAAAAACAATAAAATATAGGAAGCCTGACGTACGCTTCTCTCTAGCCAGATGTTGGTCCAGAGACCAGCTCGGACAAGGCCCCCCTGGACGGAGTAGAGGGAGGAAGGAGATGGTGGAGATTTGGTAGACACCCTGGGTACAACCGATGGAGATTGTACTTGTCGCGCTAACCCGGTGGAGGTGTGGCTGTTTTCCGTGTACCCGTCATTTCTTTCTCCTGCATGCCGCCTCCCCTGTGCGCGCTCTGCATGCCAGCCCGCACGTGACTGTGCGCGCTCTGCTGCAGACTCAACCAGGTGAATTTAATTGGGGAAATTAGAAGCTCGCGCCTAGTTCAGTGTTTCAAATATGCGCATTACGCCTGATTCACACCAGACGCCGAAGCGACGCGGAAGCGGCGCGGAACGGAGGCCGCTTCCTTTCAGCGTCCATGTTAACCTATGGTGTCGTTCACACCAGACGCGGAGCGCCGCGGCGTGCCGCGGCCGGCCTGCGCCGTGAAGCGCCAGTTTCGGCGTCTGGTCTATTTTTTGCGCGATCGCGAGTGATCCGCGTCCATTCCGGCAGGAAGTCACACCAAGAAACACGAGACATCCGGTCAATTGTCAAAATATAAGCAATTTTGAAATTAAAATACCGCGAGAATTAACTAAACACACAAACAAACAGGGAAACAGCTAGAGAGAGAGGCAGGCAGGAGTTGATAAGAAGTGAAAATGGATGATGTCAAATTAATCATTGAAGTGGAGAAGTACAGGGAGTTGTATGACCCCCAGCACACGTACTACAAGGACAACAGCAAAAAGGACAAATGTTGGGAGGCTGTAGCAGCAGCAATCGGATCAACAAGTAAGTATAGCCTATCGTTTGAATCAAAAGGTGTCCCACAAGTTCTGTGCAAAAATAATTGTCCATAGATTGTGAAATATATTTCCTCTATAGATTAAATAATAGCCTACATCTTCAACACTGTGACCAAATTGAATCCTGCTACAGGGGCCACCAGACAGGGTCCCTCAGCCATTAACTCCACCATCCCCCATTCTCCTTAAAGACTACTCATTAAATGCAGTTTTACAGCAATATTATTTAAGAAAAAAATAATATAGCTTACATACAGATAGGATAAATACAAGTATCATTGTAAATACAGCTTTAATTGTTTAAAACTTTTTACTTTTATTTAGACCTCATATTCCACTAGAGCAAGCTCATTTGGAAGAGACATGAAGTATTATTTTTATGTATTGCATATTGTGGTTGTACCTATAAAGTTTTGACAATAAATTCCTCCCATAATGTTAATATGTCATCTATTAACACATTTGGCTCATAATAACCCACAGATTTATCTTTATCTCTAAAGTATGTAAAAAAAAAAATCATACATAAAGATGTAAGCAATGCTTAAATAGTTCAGTGAAGACTGTAACTTTACTGTAAATAGACATGTAAATTCCTATCTAAAGAAGAGGTTGATGTCAGAGTCCATGAAATAATGACAAATAAATTGATTTTCCTTCACATTTATTTCAAGCATAATATACAGCAAATTAAGGCCCTAAATAATGTGTACATCTATGTCCCCTCAAATCCAAGTCCCTCTAGCTGTGGTTCAGCATGTCACTCACACCATCCTATCCTGCCAGGACACACTGCTCTCTGGAGAGAGGAAAAATGCACTGAGTTTTTCTCTTGTTTCATATGCATCCCTGCATCCTCTGTTGCCACCCATGTTCCTGGCATCCTGGAGATGTTCCCCTTGCTCTTCTGCCTCCTCCAACAAACTCTGATTTTCCACTGCGTTAAGGAGGTAGTTGTGCAGGATGCACACAGCCATAACAACAGCATCCACATTCTCTGGTGCCATTGCGATGTGTGTATAGAGAACTCTCCACCTTGCTGCCAGAATGCCAAAGGCGCATTCCACCACCATTCTGGCCCTGGACAGTCTGTAGTTGAATATCTTTTGCCACCGATCAAGGCGTTGCCCAGGGAATGGCCTCATCAAGTACCTCTTCAAAGGGAAGGCAGCATCTCCCACCATGGTGTATGGTACTGGCCCTTTTTGGACAGCTCCTGGTAGAGGACAGTCAGCAGGAACATGCAACGTTTTGTTCTCCATGCAAATTCCCAAGTCCGATCCACTGTACACACCTCCATCACTTGCCCGTCCATAGTCCCCCACTTGGATGTTGATGAAACGGTAGTTTGCATCTACCAGTGCTAATAAAACGATGGAAAATGTTTTTTTATAATTGAAGTACTGACTTCCGGTTTTTGATGGTGCTTTGATGTTTACATGTTTCCCATCAATGGCGCCAAGGCAGTTCGGAAAATTCCACTTAATCCAGAATGCAGAGGCGATGTCTCTCCACATCTGCTCCGTGGGCCTGGGAAACTGGGTGTCCATCATCCGCCTCTCTATTGCCCGGCAGGTCATGTGTACGGAGGTGGACACAGTACTTTTCCCTAACCTGTACTGGAAAGCCAGGCTGGAAAATGTTTCCCCTGTACCAAGGAATCTGTGGAAATAAAGAAAATGTAACTAAATTTTAAATGATATCTGTGGGATAAAAACAGGAAAAAAAATGTGAGCCTGACGCCAGGAGGAAAAGTGTGTAATTTAGCCTATGTAAAAGTATATGATTCAAGAACAACAGTAAACAGTACTTAGTATTTAAAAAGAAATATCATAATAGAAATATCATAACTGTGTAATAATACAGATAATATTAAAAGGAGTTATTGCATTGTTTCCTATTAATTCATGTATGTTACTGTGTCACAGTGGAAGAATGCAAAAGGAGATGGAAACAATTACGGGACACATTTGTGAAGAACAAAAACAAAACTGCTCCGAGTGGGTCCGCTGGGGGCAGTGCAAGGGACTTGAAATATAGCACTATCATGTCCTTTTTGATACCTTATATGCAACCCCGAAGGTTAGTATTTGTTTTTCTAAGTGGAGGTATTTTTTTTGATAAATGTATTTGATCTTGTGAACTTTCATACTCATTGTTGCAAATTATAATTTTTAATATTTTGCCTGTAGCATGTATATCATAACAAAAGGTTTTTCTCTTTTTTTTAAAGCTCGAAAAGTACTCTCCGGCCTAGTGATCTGAGCGAAGGAACATCTGCAGATCTAAGCTGTGATGAGACTGGACCCTCTGGACTGCTTTCAAGGCCTGCAACACCAGGAACTCCGACACTGAGGTCTGCATCTTGCTCTCCACATCGAACCGATGGAGGACATACATCTACCCAGCTTGCAAACCCCCCAACACACCCCAGAGTTCAGGCCTTGTCATCAGGAGCCGCCACTGATACTTCACAAACAACAAAAAAGAAAAGGCAAAGGTCAACTGTAGAAGGACCAACAGAACAACGGCTCCTGCAATTCCTCACAGCCGAACAAGCACCGGTCCCTCCGCATGTCCCCAAAGATGAGGAGGAGATGTATTTTTTCGCCCTCAGCCTTGTTCCCAGACTTAACAGACTGCGCCGTAGCTCACAAACAAATGCTCAAATACATATTTTACAGTACCTCACGGACTTGGAAAAAGAAGAACAACAACTGACCCAAGCTATCCAACCAACCCCATTATCTTGGCAGCAGCCAACCCAGTCACAAACACCAGATTATTCATATACATCAACATCCCATTATCAACGAAGCCACCTTCCACCACCCACCCCATCATATCAACAACAAACACAACCCCCAATGTCCCACTCACAGCAGAGACAATACACCCCATTGCGAACTCCAGCTCGAGAAAGGAGCATGTCTATGCTTGAGGAGCTTGAAGACCTCTCGCCCCCCACAACATTCCACCATTTTTAGTAGAACTGGGAGAACCTGAATAAATCTTTGTTGTTTCAAAGACTTTCATTTTTTATTTATATATTTACATTTGTCTAAGAAGTTCTAATTTTGTTAAATTATATTGTTTTTTGTATTATAGTTAAGGTTTTAGATTGTAGTTTTGCAGTTGTTAATAATTTTTTTTTTTTTTTAAATCACCCAATACATTGTGCTTAAAATGCTTATTTATTTGTTATCTTACCTCAGTGTAACAGCAAGACGTTGTTTTGGCTGGATAGATTCCCGGTAATTGGTGGTTTGTTTTGTTAGATCAGGCCCAATCAAAGACAGAAGATCATCCATCTTTTCAGCAGACATCCTGAAGTATTTCACGTGGCGATCTCTGTCCAGGGACAATTCCGCCACAAGATGGTGAAACACACCAAATTCTTTTCTTTTTTTGTTAATGGGGTGGACCCACATTCTTCTTCTTCTCCGGCGACAACTGCGAAGTAATAGATATAGTGCAAGGGCTCTCCTCCTGTCTACTCGCACTGGGAAACAGGAAGAGGAAAATAGATTTAATAAATTTGAAGAGAGGATGTATATTTCAACGGTATATCTACACTACTACTGTCTACCATATTCTCTCTCTGGCTGCGTGTGTGTCTCGACAACGGATTAATAAAAGAAGTGTACAAACTTCTTGGTTACAGAAACATGGTGTATTCATTTTATGAGGTTATTTACTTACCCATGATGTAAAAAATAGCTCTGAATAAACAACAACTGAGCAGAAGCGCTTGTCGACCGTCGCGGAGAATACGCGTCTGGTGTGAACAGGCAGGCGCCGGACCGCGCGTGATTTTCCGTTCCGCGCCGCTTCCGCGTCCGGTGTGAAACAGGCGTTAGTCATTTAACTGGAGTACGACGGACAAAGAGGTCAGCAGAGGCACAAATTCATTCACTGTGAGGTAGAGGTCTGCATTCCCGCGGCTGTCCCGCGGGACCCGCGGGACCCGACCAGATATTTTGCGCCGCGGGATTAAATTTCCGACTAAAAAACGGTAGCGGTCGGTAACTCTGGTGTAATTTGAACGGGAGCGGTCGGTCATTCAATATCACGTTCCCGACGCCGACGTTCTTTCAGAACAGCATATCTTCGCTTAACCTAATCTTAATCTTAACGACCACCCGGTATAGGCTACAGTCTGCCCTGTAGCTACTCAGGACCGTTATGCACGCGCTGCACGCACGGACCAGTAACGGTTCTTTCTCATTGATTGTATTTGCTGGATCATTTGTCAATGACATTCTTTTCTTGCATGGATATTTAAAATAGTCTGGAAAAAGCTGATTTTTCCAAGTAAGTAAACGGCTTTCGTTCATTTCATATTGCCTACAATTTTGAGATGTTAATTTATTATTAGTTATTGTTGAATTTAATTTATGTTTTGTTTGTAGGAGAGACTTGAAACCGATGTCGGCACATTCCCAGGGATGTTAAATTGTTTTAAAGTGGTTTAATTTCGCGATGGAAGGCCTACAATTTTGAGTTGTTAATTTATTATTAGTTATTGTTGAATTTATTTTGTTTGTAGGGGAGACGTTGAAATCGATGTCGGCATATTCTTTTCTTAAATTGTTTGGTTAAAAAGTGATTTAATTTCGCGATGGAAGGCCTACATATTTTGCCTACAATTTTGAGTTGTTAATATTTTTTTTAGTTATTGTTGAATTTATATATTTTGTTGGAGAGACGTACGTCAGCACATTCTTCTCAGGGATGAGAAGGTTAAGGCCTACATATTGTTCGGTTAAGGCCTACATATTTTGCTTAATGACGTCATATTTTCTTTCTTTCTCTGACACTTTTCCTGTGTTGACAGCAAAATGTTACGAATTTTGATAATACGAATAAAAATAATAGCCTACACTTTTTTTTTTCGCTGCGACATTTTTTCCCCTACTGTCTGCAGCAAAATGTTAAATTTTGTATATTGACAAGGCGAATAAAATAATAATAAAAAATGTTTGTGCAGACTACATTTTTATTTTCTCTGTGAAAATGTACATGTGAAATTCTGGGAGATCTATATTAAGCGGGATGGTCGGGTCGGGAAGAAAATTATTCTAAGCAGACACCGGGTGAACAAATAGTGTATATATAGCGGGAACGGGTGGGTGCGGGATATAACCCCAGCGGGAGCGGGCGGGAGCGGGACTTAAAAAACAGTCCCGCGCAGACCTCTACTGTGAGGAACTGGGACTTTTTGATTATGACGGGCTATCGGTCAGCTCACGTGGACTCTTGTTTCACAGACTCTCGTTTAGATCCTTTGTTTGTTTTGTCTGTTTGGTATTTAATGTGGTAAATGTGTTAATGTTACAGGTGTAGTTTGAAAGCAATTAATACTGCATGGTTTAAAAAAGAGAAACTGATAACTGATGACCAAATGCTTGGACTGGTATAGTGTTGCTTGTAAAATGCAGAGTAAAAGACCAAGCTGTGTTGCCTGTAAAATGCATTTGTCCTTTCCTGTGTTGGGAAAATACCTGATTATTTAAAATGTTTGTGTTTTCTTTTTCTTTTATTTATTTAAAGGTTTTTCACCTGTTACATCTGATCCTACTACATTGCTACATCAACTGATCAAAATAAATATTATTCTTGAAATCCCAAGTCTGGTCCTTTTCAAGTGTGGGCACCTCACAGTACAATACACTTGACAGTACTGGAGATGGAGACCCAGGTGGAGCTCATAAGCTGAAGAGCCCACGCTACGGAATTAGGAAACCTGAAGCGAGCCAGTGGGGCTGAGGATGAAAGCAGAGCCGAGGGGAAGACGGAGCCAGACAGAGTCGAATGTGCATGCAGGTCAATGTCTGACCAATGCGGAGCCGGTGGGACGAGGGAGCCCGGTGGAGCCATTGTGATGATGGTTTCTGGTGGAGCCGAGGGAGGAGCATAACTGGCATTTGAAAAATGCATGTTAAACTCACAGCACATGCAGTGATGGAGTTTGCAGAATTTACTGTGAAAGAAGAACGTGAATCACATGCAGCTTGTGTGAGCACAGTTTCGCTCTGAAACCGGTCGCAACAAATCTATACACCAATTTAATTAGATCAAAGCTTTTGTCATTTGATAAACTCACTAAGCTATATTGCAATTAAATTTTCTGTTCGACTGACTAATTGACAAACAAAACGATGGCGCAAACTTTAGTGGTCTTTTATGTTCATTACCAAACTGGTGGACAGACCATGACGGGTCATTGAAATTAAATCAGAAATAGAAATTTTATGTAGAGAGCAATAAAGCAGGATAATGAATACATTTAAAATGGCTATTAGGCTACTCCCCTGTATGTGCGTCCTTAAATTTGTGCTTGAGGTCTTCGACGTAGACAGTGTTATAAACTTTGGTTTGCAAAGTTTGCATATAAAAGTGTAACATTTAGCCTACTTGTCGTTTCCTTGAGAGACATGAACTTGGACAAAATAAGGCCATGGATAATTAGTTGTTTCTCCATCCTCCGATCCTGTCACCATGTCTTGCTCCACCATTGATAATATAGGATGGGTGTGTCGAACTTGAATTATCAACCCACTTCTGTATGTCAGTGAGCAGGGTTGCCAGTACCCAGAAATATTTCCAGCCCAATGACAACTCAAAAAACGCCCAAATGGAATGAAAACTAGCCCAATTTTCCAGTGTCCAATCAGATTAGACAACGGCTGGATTCCCACAAAGGGCCTTAAAATAAATGTATATATGTATAAGTTTAAGTTGAAAGTTTTGGCCTTTTGTCTTACCCAAATTCTTAATATCACACACTGTTTTTTTTATTTTTTTTTATACACAATCTCATACAATAAAGGTCAAATAAGAACATGTCCTCTCTGATATTTTCTGACCCTAGTCAGTAGTACTAACTTGTACTTACTTTTTCTCTTCTCAGCACTTCTCTCTGATGCTTTTCTCTCCAGATCTGCGGTTGTTTTGTTTACACACAAGCATCAATATTAAAATTAACACACTGTTAAACTAAATTAACATACACTGGCTTTTATCAATATTATTACCAATATGCTTACTGGGTGAACTTGAACACTTGTCCCTTTGTTTTTGTTGTTGTTTGTCCTCTCTCTTTGTTTTTCCAGAACTTTTCACAACATTTTCTTCTTAGATGGTCTAACTGTGCAGCCTCATTTTGATTACAGCTTTGAACAGAACTATATACAATCTCAGGGCTGTTTTATTTTAGATATTTGTGCTCTCTTCCCCACCATTCTCAGGTGGTGCTGAATAGATTTCAGCAGTAAAGAGAGAAAGCATCCGTGGTGATGGTTTAAATTCATGGCAGCATATGTTTCTTCTTTGCATGTAAGCTCGAATCCTCATTATATTTAGCAAAGAATTCTGCTCTAGCCTGTTTCGTAGCTTGTTCTTTATCAGTGACATTTGGGAAAATGAACGCTCAACTGCTGCATTGCTGAATGGTAGAGCAAGAAGACTCAGTGCAAAATTACCAAGATCTTCAAAGTTTCTATCACCTGCAGTATCTCTGTATGCAGAAACTTCTACCCAGAAGTCCTCTGTTTTGCCATCTTCTGCATTGTTCCATTCCAGAGTGTGAATTACTCTCCACTGTTGCTCTGCTTTTCCTACATCTCCCTTAAAGAGGTGGAAAAAGGGAAGATCATCAATCCTTGGCTTACTTGATGACAGAGCATGATTCGGTGACAGGAATTTGAGAGCCTCTAACTGTTTAATGTTATCTGGAAGTCTCTTCCTAATTTCCTTAGATAACTCTAGCATGTAGTCTCTGCACCTGCGTTTCATGTCCTGTTCAGCTAGGTCACTTATTCCATTGGCTTCAAACAAAGCAAGACGGAACTGCACTCCTACAGCATCTAGTCAAATCTACAGCATCAAGTGGTAAAAGATTCTCATCAAAAAGGTTAAACTCCATGAGGTCTTGCCAGCTCTGGAATGTCTTCGGCAAACCTATGCGCTCAAGCAGGGACCTGTAAAATGTTAGAAGTTCCGTTAGAAGTTTTGCAGGATCAGGTTTGTCAAGTTGAAAGATTTTATTAAGTCTGTAACTGTTTAACTCTGACACAATTGGTTGGAGGAATTTCAGGTATATCAGGTTAATATTGTCGCATATGTGATGGGAGTGAATTATTGATGAATGCATTTTTGATACACATTTTAATGTTATATGATTGACTCATCGATCAAATGACTTTTGCACTATGCTCATTTCCTAACACCTGTGCATAGACTAATCAGTGACCTAGTGTCATAGGCAGTGTTGTGCAAGTTACTTCCAAACTGTAATACATTATACATTACTTGTTACTGTTATTTAAAAGTAATTTTTACCTTACAATATTACTGTCTCAGAATTGTAATGCGTTACATTACTCCTGTATTACTTTTGAGTTACTTTCACCAAAATAACTACAGAAGTAGAACTTAACATTCTAAAATGACTAGGGCTGTAAAGATATGTGATATGAAACCGCGACACTCAGATCCACGAACCTGTGTCACGGTGCGCGGTGTGAGAAGGCAGAACTTCCCCTTCCAATTCCCAGAGTTATCCTTCCCGTCCAGATCCAAAGATACCACATCTTTAAATTACTATTAGTATTATTTGAAATTAACATTATAAAATACGGACCTACACCACAAAACTAGTTGAGAATAAATTCTTTAAAATTGAGCAATTCCAGCGTGGACCTGACATTTGCTGTAAAAACGTGAAATATAAATTCTCAGAAAATGCATTTAATACCAATATATTTAAACGACTGTGTATATATCCATAGGCTACTCCCTTAATAAAGGAGACCAGATATTAGAAAAATATAATCTACACACATGCATTTTATATTTAATATGAGGGAAATAGACATGCGTGCATGCGTGACACAAAAAAAAATCTTTAACTTTTAGGTAGCAAAATATTTTTTAGTAATTCAATGAATTACGCTAAGCAAACCAAAATTAATACTACCCACCGGATGAAGAAGGGTTGGCTCTCCACAGGACATAATATATTCATTTTATTTTATTTTATTTTTCGTGTTCGCATTTATGAGGAAAAAACAATGGTCGTGTCAGTTCTCAGTTACGGACGTGAGCGCTCTGAAAGCGGCACTAAAAGACTGCTTTAAAACTTTCACAGAGACCTCAAACAGAAAGCATAAAGCCTTTCTTTAAAGTGAATTTCGTTTTGTATTAATTTCTATCTTAATTTTAATCAATGTTTCATCAACCAATTGCTTGGATTTAATAAATAAGTAATATAGTAAATATAGTAGACGAGATAATCAGGGCACGGAGGCGTCCGCGCGTGAATTGAAGCGCGTCTCATAAATGAACCGAAACTCAGAGTCTATTTGCCTCACAGTCAGACATGTCTACTTTTAAACAGAACAATTCAAAACGAAAGAAAACATACTGCTCTCTGGTTAGAAAGAAAACACAGAACAAACAGAGTAATGCGCACACCTCCATCCCGCGAATGTACAGCAGTCTTCTTCTACCATATTCTCATTATTAGCTTTTACTGGACTATGTCACACAATACAAAGGTACACCAGCAAGAGGGAGATGAATGAAATAAATCGCCATACAAATATATCAGAAGCTGTCATTTAGTCGTTATTTACAAACTTGGACACCACACGCGGCTATTGACTGACCACGAACATGTAATAACTTAGGCATTTTTCATTCGTTAAAGAGCATCTTGCAGGTAAAAAAAAAATCTAAATGAATATATAACCGTGTATGAAAATACCATATGAAAAGATAATGCAGGATTTAAAATGTTTTAAAACGACATAAGGACACCAATTTAGTAGATAAAGTTGACTGCTCGTACAAACCGCTTTTTTTCAACATCGCGTCATTTTACGTCACACGAGGGAGACGTGTGCTGTGCTCTGCCGCAGCTCAGTGCAGAATAGGTTGGTATTCAGTAAGAGCGGTCGTGAGTCAGTGTGTTTTCACTAGTTTTTGTATTTCAATTTATCATCGTCATGGTAAATTTATGTGTTTGTGGAGCTTGCAAAAACTCCAGCCTGTCAGGACATCGAGTACACCGGTTTCCTAACAAGAAAAAGGACGGTGCTATCTTTCGTGCCTGGGTTTGTGCAGGTGAAGAGACGGGATTTCTCTTCCGCGTCGGCTTCGGAAAACGCGGTCGTGTGTAGCGTTCACTTCAGATCGGAGGATTATCGTCTCGGCGATATGATGGAGTTCAACATGGGATACCGAAGTAAGAACCGGGTGAGACTCAGAGCTGGTGCGGTTCCTTCAGTGCACGCATCTTCGGGTTCTCCCGCCAGATGTAGGCGCGAGCACAACATCAACTGGCAAACGCAATGTAAGCGGAACGAAACTGAGCTACTCGTTATTGTGTTTGTGTGGACCGTTTATCAGTTTGGACCAGTGCAGCGCGAGCCTGATCAAGCAACACTGTAACTGCGAGATCCAGTAAATAAAGCATTTGAATTCGCCACATTAGTAATAACATCGCTGCAAGATCTAGTGAGAAATATTCACATTTCTCCATTTTTAACGGATCAAACAGCGCTGACGTGGAAACCAGGAATAAACATGAACATGCAATGAATGAACGAACTATCCAGTGTCCACAGATCAGCAACATTCACCATGTCTTTACTGTAGTAACACTAACTGCAACCATGGAAGTTTGGCATTTTCCACTAAGGCCCAGTATGCATCCACTTCCCTGCAACACTGACTTTCCTCAGCTGTAAACATTGCCTCGCATTTCCCACACAAGCACCTATGGAACAAAAAATGTATCCGGAATAAATATCTCTGTCTCTCGATGAGAAACCGCTAAGTTATATCACCTAACATTAGTCTGGGCGGATATTAATGAGCATGACAAACGCCTGATCAAAGCTTAGTTTCTGTTATTGTAAGTTCCAATATGTTCTGTCTAACATTAATCCTGGCCTGTCCCTGCTCTCTTGGCAGCCTAGCAGGCTCATAATTGTATGGCTGTGGTCCGTCAACAATTTCCTCAAGCGTCCGAAATGTCATTGCGATCCACTTTTCCCTGTTGTTTGAATCGACCGCTCTCCCTCGTGCTAAGTCACGACCGTCACGCCCATTTTCAGATGCGGAAGTAAAATTTTCTCACAAAAAACGACTCCAGAAGCCACTGTAGCGCATTTATAATTTTTTTTTAAAGAAAATCTAGTTCCTACATTATTTTTCTATACATTAACTTGTTGGGTCTTCTAACCTGCAAGATGCTCTTTAATGTCTCGCGGTCTGGCTGTTTTTTCCCCCGTTTTTTCCCCCGTTTTTTTTTTTTTTTTTGAACAATTAAATTTTGGGCTAAAAGTGTGTTGTAACGCAAGCGTTACTGAACATGTACCGAGTAAAATATTACTGAAAATTGATTAGTAATGCCTTACACTACTGCGTTACAACAAAAAGTAATAAGTTACTGTAATACATTACATTTATAACGCGTTACTTCCAACACTGGTCATAGGCTGGTTAAGAAAAAGGTGGAGACTGTTGCCCTTTAAGACCGTGTGCTTGAGAGACTGGGAGGGGGGTGTGCGTCGTCTGGACTGCGTCATTTACGTGCAAGTCGACATCCGGTTGATTGTTTTAAACAGGTGCTGGCGTCTGAGAAGAAACGCTGAACAGTGATAACCAAACATTTTTACGGCTGTGCGGGAACGAGTGAGTCGGAGTATTGTGAAGACGGCGACGCAGAGCGATCACGGGCGCAACTGTTGGAGATAATTGAGTCAGCGATCGTTTGGAGACGGTGTCGTGCCAAGGTACTTACCCCTGAAAGGAAGTGTATCCCCGGTCGCGGTAGCGCGCACGCAGTCAGCAATAAAGGTGCCGTGGATTGTTTGAGCAAAGTAAATTAAACTATAACACGTAAATTATTTAAGTTATCGTTTTACTATTGTTGTTTTATCGACGAGGTTTTGCAAAGACAGCTATCACGTGGCACATCTATCAAAATAATATTTTGATTTTTTTTATTTGACTTTGGATATTAAATTGTTCTGAATCCCTCCCCCTTCCACGGTGAATTATTATCAAAACCATTTAATAATGCCTGTGCACTTAAAGCTACAGTAGGGAACTTTTAGAAAACGTTTACTTAGCCTGAAAATTCGAACAAGGTCACTCCCCCTCGCTCTCTGCTGTGCTACAGCCCTCCCTCCACAGCTCCTCCCCCACAACGCAGCCTGCCGTGAACGCGCAGGCTAGTAAACATGCAGGACCACTGATGACGGCGGATAAACAGTTATCGCACATTCACTGGTAGGGACGAAACATCAACAATATGCTTTACATTGACTATGGCCTGCCCATACTTTGACTACAAACTTGGTCCTCAAATCATTACGTATTTTGCAATACATGTAATGTAACTTCATAACGTTGCACTCTTTCTATAAGTAATAAATAGCTAGCAAGATAATATAACGTAACGTTACAGTATCTAAGTAATTATTCTAGCGATGTGTAATGCTAAAAAAGATTTGCTAGTACATTATTTCAGCAACATGACAAGCCAGTGAATTAGCAGGTTTCAATTGTTGCTTTGCACAGTGCGTGACATTTTATCTGTATGCTATGCGGCTAGAGTTTTGACTCAATGGGCTCCGACGCGCTTGTTTATCGTCATCGGTCTTTTTCTGTTTACCTGTCTTTGTTGTATGAGCTGGTGCCACTCGAGAAATTGGCAGTTTTAGTTGTTTAGTTGTCCGCCATTAGCACAGCTGCGCGGCACACCGGCTATCTTGATTTTGAACGACAGTGCGCGCTGTGCGAGAGAGGGGGGTGATCAGCGCGTACACGAGCTTGATTGACACTGCTAAGACACTCCTCCTGGCTCTGATTGGTTGTTTCTTACCGGGAGCGGTGTATTTCTGCAAATGGCAATAGGACCACTGGGAGGAGCCTGAGGAGCTTAATTTTTTCACAGATTATCTGTCTCATATTCTACTGTCAGGAAATAATGACAGTTTTAACAAATATGTAAAAAATATATTTTTACAAAAGTTACCAACTGAAGCTTTAAATAAATGGGTCATAGCCTAACGTACACAAAAAGCGAGTGTAGATCGATGGCCTATCATCAAGTGTTTTATTTTGTGAATACTGTACATCGTGTCTAATAATAGCAATGCATATGGACACGTTTCTTGTTTCCTGACAAAAGTTATAGTGGGATACAGATTTTTTCAGACCGTATTTTCGACCTGACAAAATATGTATCCCCCCGCAAAAACAATCAACAGATGATGGCCTATCATTAAGTGTTTTATTTTGTGAATACTGTACATCGTGTCTAATAACAGCAGTGAATATGGTCACGTTTCTTGTTTCCTGACAAAAATTATAGTGGGGTACAGATTTTTTCAGACCGTATTTTCGACCTGACAAAATATGTTTCCCCCCGCAAAAAAAAATCAACAGATGATGGCCTATCATCAAGTGTTTTATTGTGTGAATAATTCACATCGTGTCTAATAACAGCAGTGAATATGGACAAGTTTCTTAGTTATAGTTAAGTTATAGTGGGATTTTTTTTTTCTGACTGTTTTTAAACCTGCTATAAAAATATCCCCTCTCCATAATGCACAGATGATGGCCTATCAACGTCTCCACTTCCATTGGCGCCTAAAGAAAGCAAGGAAAGCCCCCCACCACCCATCCTCACCACATTCTACAGAGATACTATAGAGAGTGTTTCAGTCAGCTGCATCACTTTCTGGTGTGGGAACTGTACGGCCTCCGACCGCAGCGGATAGTGAAGACCGCTAGTAAGATGATAGGAACTGCACTCCCACCAATCTATGACATCTACAATGCTCAGTGTATTTGGAGGGCCGTCAGCATCATGAAGGACTCCACACACCCACTTCACCCTTCTACCCTCTGGCAGGAGATACCAGAGCATCGGCGCTGCCATCACCAGTTTATGGAACAGTTTCAGTTTCTTCTCAACACTCTAAACACCAAAGCTCCTGCAAAATGAACATCAAACACTTACACACACCAGAACACTTATACCCCCCTTTTGCATCTAGGAATTCTAAGCTTAGGCCTTAACTTGAAGTGAGTCTCCAGTACACTTTCAGTTTTAATGTATAATAGGATACACACAGTAGATCCTGTATCCACTTTCTTCATCACTTGAATGTACAAAATAACTTAGGCCATTGTTTTTGACATGCTGTTTACATACCAAGTATTATTTTATTAATCAATCAATTATTTTAATCTGCAATTATTGTATTATTAATCAATATATTGTAAGCTATTTTTCAAGCAAAATAAAAAAGAAGACACAAACTTGGAAGGTGTGATGTAATACAACAAGATGTAATGAATAAATTCCTCCAGAAAAATAATGTACAGAAAACTAAGGAGTACAAGCAGTACACAGGAAGGCGGCATCTGTTGGTGGGCCTTGAACGCACACATGGTGGAACCACCGCAAACAAATGTCACACTGAATCTGGAAAACAAATTATTTGGATTTTTGGGTAAGAGGCTGCAAATTTTCATTCTTGTGCAATTGCAGTTATATTTTTAATATACAGTAATTCATGTGGTGATAAAAGAATAATAGAATGTTTGTTAGTCATGGGTAAAATAGAAGAAATAGAATAGAAAAATCCAACATAACAATACAAGAAAATTCTTGATAACTTTACAACAAAACGTATTTCATTTCACATTTCTTAAGTTTGATTTACCAAACTCAAGTCTGTCTCAGGCCCTTCTGACCCACAGAAGTGACATATGTCTGTCAGGTCATCTTCGAAACAAAACAAAAAACACAGAGCATGCATCTATAATTCTTCATTTTTCACACTAATACTTTTTAGGTAAGTATGGAATAATTCTGATAGCTGCATAAGATGTTGTACAGCAATTATAAGGACAATTATTTGTATTGCTAAAACATCCCCTGATAACTTATTACTCACCAGTCTCTAGGAGAAGAGTGACAGCGATTTGCAGCCTGTGCTTGATGATATCCTCTTTCGTAGCAGGAAAATCCACTGTCTCATTTTTCAAAAGTTCTTCTGCAAGCTGAAAACATTTTTTTTGACTACATTAAAAAAATCATGTTACAGAGATATAAATCTACTGTCAGTGAATAACTTAACTAGTCTTAACTAAACAATGGTCATATTATAATGTGAGGGTGAGGACACTGCTCTGAATAGTAAACATACTTTCAAGGCAAAGACTCCACACGAGGTACCATCCGATTGTTTGGGATGTGGGACTGTGTCGCATGTCCACCTTGAGACATTGCATCCCTTGTTTCGCATGAATGCCCTGAAAAAAAAAATAACAATACAAAAAATATTATGATTTGCAATTTTGTCACACACAGTAGGGGTCAATGCCACCAGGTATGCATTTTTAAACCGTACAAAAATCAAAAGACTAATAAAAACTACCAAAGATTCACATTTATGTTATCACATTTAGTTTTTTTGTTAGATTCGTAGCTTTTCACATCTTTATAGAGCTCCTCGGTGGATAGGTGATAACTTGTGGGCTGTGTAAAGAATGACAAGCTCTAATGGCTCTAAGCTCTAATCCTGTGCTGCCAACTACTCCTTTTCTCTTTTATGATTATTTTGTTAAAATGTTATAATTAAGTTTTCTTATTGACAGTGGACATACTAAACTAAATGTTGAAATGTTAATAATGCTGAAGTTTAATTTTTACAGCTATCCTTACCTTGTTGTTTCAAGACATGTTTTGACGTCTTGCTTAGACTCTCCCAGTGGATCCAGGAACAGGGACTTCTTTTGTTGTGGGTAGATCACCTTTTTTCATGAAAACAAATTACACGTTAGTTCTTTACTAAATCAAGCATAAATCAACATATTGTGGCAGTGCATTTTTCTTCTTTGATGTAATTTACTTTTATAATATGCGTATAGTAAATTTTACCGCTAGTGTCCAGTGGTGATGATCATTTATAATTCCCACAATGATCTCGTACTCCAGGGGTTTCATCTAAAATGTAACAAAAATTATTGTGGTATTTGAATTGTCCATAAAATATGGTTTAGAAAAACTTGAGGGTGACTAAATGATGACAGAATTTTCATTTTTGTGGGAACTATCCCTTTAAATGTATTTAAATTATTTTAAAGCATGACATTTTATTTATATTATTTAGCTTTATTACAATGGGAATTTGTAATTAATCTGAATAGTACATCAGTGAGATCCTTTATACCAATACAGACCTTAGAGTCCTTCTTTTCCAAATTGATGTCATTGCAAATGAATCAATGAATGCTGCCTTTGTAGTATTCTGGGCATTGTACTTACGCACCAAGACCGCTAGATATGCATTAATTGACTGTTGAGAAATTTTAAACAAGAGATTATGATAGAATTATAAAACAAATACATTGAGGGCTACAGTTGATTTAAAAAACAATTAAAACTGTAGTGTACATACCTCACTTTCCAGCTCCCTGTTCGGACCAAGTAATTGAATATCCCAGTAGAATAATTTGTAAGCCCCTACTCTAGAGAGGAGGACATGGGCATTCTTTCCTGCCCAGGCATCCTGTACATCTGCCGAAAATAATGAATAAAGAAGTAAAATAATAATAAAAATATCTAATTAATCAATGTGGAAAATGTAAGTAGCAATTAAAATGCAATCGAAGCTCCTAATGCATCACTACATACATTATTGTAACCACATTGTCCATAAATTTAATACAGCAGTCACAGTCTCATGTAAATCATTAAGGGTGATTGAGACATAATTATGAAACTAGTGTGCTTTGGTATTAACATCTCTTCCATTAAAAATAAAAATAAATCTTACATTTCTCTGCAACAGCTAGAGTATGTCCATGAGTCGGTGGCGGGGCTGTTGCAGGTGGGCCTGTGGCCGGAAAGGCTGCTGGTTGTGGTGGGGCAGGTGGTTTTGGCGGGGCTGTTGCAGGTGGGCCTGTGGCCGGAAAGGCTGCTGTTTGTGATGGGGCAGGTGGTTTTGGCGGGGCTGTTGCTGGTGGGCCTGTGGCCGGAAAGGCTGCCGGTTGTGGTGGGGCAGGTGGTTTTGGCGGGGCTGTTGCACCTGTGGCCGGTTGTGGTGGGGCAGGTGGTTTTTGCGGGGCTGTTGCTGGTGGGCCTGTGGCCGGTTGTGGTGGGGCAGGTGGTTTCGGCGGGGCTGTTGCTGGTGGGCCTGTGGCCGGTTGTGGTGGGGCAGGTGGTTTTGGCGGGGCTGTTGCTGGTGGGCCTGTGGCCGGTTGTGGTGGGGCAGATGGTTTTGGTGGAACCACTGAAGTGTTCCCTTTCTTTTTAAAATCCCAGTGTGGTACTCGGGGTGTGTCATCAACGCTCAACTTTAGTTGGTCAATGTTTATTTTGTGGAATATTGCCCCATTGCCATCTTGGAGATCAGCACTTTTACCCTGGATTGCCTTGATTGTATATGGTCCGAAAAAATTGGATTCCAATTTCCCCCCCTTTCTCTGTTGGCTCCTTTTGTTTTGTCTCCAAACTTTGTCCCCGACTTTGAAGTCTGATATTTTACCAGTTTTCTTTATTTTGCCCATTGTTTTTTCTTGCCCCTTGGCAAGATTTTCTCCGACAAGTTCCATCAGCTTCTGTTGTCGCTGAATGTCCTGTGCCAAATCTTCCTGTCCCACTATGTCCTCCACAATGCTGTCAAGCTTTGAACAGACATTATTTGCTGTTAGAATTAACCACTTACTTCAGTGGTTCTCAAAGTTGTTCTTTTAGATTTAGCAAAATAGCATTGCTTGGTCTGCTCAACATGCCCCCCTGCAGTGGCACTATGTCCCCTAGTTTGAGAACCACTGACTTACATGAAAGTGAGTTTTGCATGTCTCTGTACCTTATTTAGTGAACAAAATAATAGACAGATAGATACATAGATGATAAACCAACCATGTATTGTTCCGGGACTTCCGACGGATAACGAGCCTCTCTGCCGAACATCAAATAGTAGGATGAGTACTTGGTAGTTATCTGCTTTTTTGTTCGGAGACCGAACATCACAGCATCCAGGTAATCATCCCATGTTTCAGGATGGTTACCAACCAATTTACTCAGGGCTCTGAAAAAATAATAATCAATCATTTCAGTGGACAGGCACACATACAATAAGTATAAACACATACACATTTAATGACACCTAAGTATCAAATGTTGTATGTGTTGTATGTTAATGTGGTCTATTAAGGAATACAAATAAGGGCCCACCTCAGAATTGTGCTATTCATTCTCTCTACTAGTCCATTTGTTTGTGGATGATATGGCGAGCATAGGCTTCTTTTAATGTTGAGAATTTCGCACACACTTTTGTTAATCTGCAATCATAAGGGAACATTGTTTTAAATAATATATATTTATGAAAGTAATATATATAATCTCTCAACAACATAGTGAAATTCTGCATAGGACTGAATGAAGTACTTACAGCATTGACAAATTCTTTCCCCTGGTCAGTAAGAATCCTTTTGGGGGCTTCGAACTGATGGACAAATTTAATGATAAATTTTGTCACTTCCTTGGCTGCCTTTGATGTCAAAGGGTAAGCCTCGGGCCATTTGGTAAAGTAATCGATCATCACGCATATGTATTGATGTCCATGCTTGGTTTCTGTCAATTTCCCAATTAGGTCCATCCCCACCAACTCAAATGGCTGAGAAACCTTGCAGCAAAAGATTTTAACATTAGAATAGTTTTCATCCAGACACTTAACTTGTACTGCCTGGTGAAGAATCTAAGGGTTTTCAATAACAACCTGTTTTACTTTAAGAGAGCAACCATACATTGATTTTATTTTCTATATTTCAAAGATTATTTTATTTGTTTTTCTTTGTTTTTATATTTAACTTCATATTCATTTATAATCATTAGTAATTTATATAGTTGATTTATCTTTTATTCATATTATTTTTATTTGACATATAATTTACATAATTTATAATTTAATCAGTAATTTATATAGTTGATTTATCTTTTATTCATATTATTGTTATTTCACATATTTAATTTACATAATGTATAATTTAATCAGTAATTTATATAGTTGATTTATCTTTTATTCATATTATTGTTATTTGACATATCATTTAGGCCTACATAATTTATCATTTAAAGCTACAATGTGTAGGAATAGAGTTAGGGTAAGCCCTACCCCTAACCCTACCCCTACCCCTACCCTAACCCTAACCCTAACCCCCTACCCCTACCCCTACCCCTACCCTAACCCTAATATTATGTATAGTTAGCGCAAAAAGGGAACTGCTAAGTGAATGTGCGTTATGCACTTTAAACAATATTTTTCCTGGTCAGGGGTGGAATTGTTTTCTGAAACTGCAAAATAGCACTAGGGAACGTTTGCGCTGGAACACGCCTCCTCTTCTCGCTGAACCGCCCTGAGAGCGCAAGTTCATTCCCTAATTTAGAGTCCCTAAGGTGTTTATTGTCACAGAAATTTTAGTTTTCCCTTGGTATAAAAACGCTCGTTGGAATTGTAGCCTACTGTAATTGTAGCCTAAGTCTGAGCACTGATTTATATAACATCTAGATCAGTGGTTCCCAAACCTGTCCTGAAGGACCCCCAACACTAATGAGCTGATGAGTTGAATCAGGTGAGTTTGATTAGGGAGACAAAGAAAACGTGCAGTGTTGGGGGTCCTTCAGGACAGGTTTGGGAACCACTGATCTAGATGAAGAATTTTTAAACATATGCAACTAAGATTAATAAATAAACTCTGCTCTTTTATTATCGTCACTTCGTCTCCTGCTTCTAGACAAAAGACAAGACTTTCTGTTTGCTGGGTTGCATATACACCAGACAAACGGATATCTTTTGACGGGATCCGGGGCTGGATTTAATGTTTCTGACATGGAGAGATTTTATCCGATCTAACAAATGGCAGAATAATTTATATTTTGTGATAAATGCACTCAGCATCTTTTCTATACCTTTTTTTTTAATAAAGCACACATTTATTTTAAGTAATAGCTTTTACACTGGAACCATATCAGTATTTGGATGAACTAACCTTTATGGGAGTGTACTGTGTTGGTTGCTTAATCGATGCACCACTGGCCTGGCAAGCTGAGCATTGGGAAACCTGCATTAAAAGCATTTATTTTGATAGATGTGCCACGTGATAGCTGTCTTTGCTAAGCATCGTTGATTAAACAACATTAGTAAAACGACAACTTAGACAATTCACGTGATATAGTTTACTTGGTAAACTACTTTGGTCAAACCAATGGCCCGCCTTTACTGCTAAAATGCATGCGTGCGCGCTACCGCGACTGGGGATACACTTCCTTTCAGGGGTAAGTACCTTGGCACGACAACGGCAACAGTGGGCGGTGAGCACGACGTCGACGCAGAGCAATCACGGGCGCAGCTGTTGGAGACGAGTGAGTCAGCGTGTACAGAGTCGAGTGTATCAGCGGTTGCTGTTTGGAGGAGCGATTAACGAGTGCTGGTCGGAGACGAGTGAGACCGCGGTTGGTAAGACGGCGACGGAGGATTGCACAACGCTGGAAATTAACTAGACTGGGTAGTGGGAATTGCTACCCAGTCATATTGTGAGTACAACCCCAGTTGAAGATCCTCTGATGAATATTGTGTTGATCATTTTGCATCTAATTCATAATAGAAACAATTCATAATAGAGAATTCATAATAAGAGACTTAAGAACTAATTTCCAGTATAACTTACTGTCCATAGCTCTTGTTTTCCTTTTGCTGTGGTGTGATTTATTTGGGTTGCAGTGTGTATTACATGGTGTGGGTATTTGCGTGCACCAGTGAGAGTTGTAGTTAGCTTTTTCTTGCATTGGATTGGAGATACTGGTAGTTGTTTCTTATTTCTTTTTAGTACAATATAATCTCTGGATCTGTGGAGACCTACATGCTGTGAGACCAACCCAGGACATTTGTTCATTCACCATAAGGACATCATACCAGACTGTGCTGAGGACTGCATTCCTTTGATAACTGCTTTTAATATTGAGATCATTTTATAGTCTAATAAAGTGTTTTTTTGTAATTCAATCTATCTGTTGAGTGTCAATACTGTCCAGCCCTCAGTGAATGATTAACTTGGGTCCTGGGTTCCATTAAAACAACCTAGGTGGCGTAGTCGGCTACTTGTATTTAATCGGGGTTAATACAGTATTGCTGGTTTGTGCAGAAATTATTATAAAAAGCCCCTTTAAATTATTCTAATTTTGCTGTGCTACAGGGCGCCACACATACATTTGGTACAGCAGTTCCGCAGCATAGCTCCTCTCACTGTCTTTTGTCAACTGAAAATGTTGTCAACTGAAAAACTTAAGCTCCACATACTGTGAAAGGATCCGGTTGATGCACTCACTAATAGCGAGCCACCTAGTGTCAGACAGTTGCAGAATCTTTAGCGGGCTTTCACCTACATTTATGGTTTTGTACAGTTCAGAATATTTTTGGAGACGCTGGGTGCCATTTGAAAACAAACTGTAGGTCTGAGAAACCATGTACTCAACATTTCTGGGGAGGACACTGACGGCTTTTGATGCACAGAGCTGAAGAGAATGGCACACACACTTTATGTAGACAATATGAGGATTGGGGTCACTGAATTTCTGTAGCACTGAATTATGTTGCCCACACATTGTGTTACAGCCATCAGTTGCAAGATTGATGCAATTCAGTATGGACAATTTGTTTTCATCCAGGAATTTGAATAAAGCATTTGCTATGGTCAGTGAATCACCAGCTACTATATTGATCATTCCTGCAAAAGTGCTAATGATTTGTGAGAGCTTTTTGCTGTAATATCTGATGACTATACACAGTTGTTTTTTGGTCGTGACATCAGTGCTATTGTAACCCATCAGTAGGACTTAACACCAGAAAAAGAAAAGGAGGAAAAATATCTACCGGGTCTGAGCTCACCAGATACAGATAAAAAAAAAAAAAAAACTATATTAATATCTGGAGTCCCGGGTTCGGGGTCTCACACCTTGCATTAACAAAAAGAAAATAATCTTAAATGTGTGTCTGCACTTGTTTAAATAGTTTCCTACAGTACTAACTAACAAAAAAAAAATATATAAACCAGTAAATACAATAAAATATGAAATAGAATTAAGTAATGAATAAAATGAATTGAAGGAATGAAATGAAAATGAATGAATGAAACAATCAATTCACTGAACAGCAACTGTATTCACTGAAATTGTTTTTTTTTTTTTTTTTTTTTTAACTTCACTTCAATGTGCACGCATCACTTTGCACACATCACATAAGAATAACTTTGCCTTTTACAAATCACCATTTGAAAACAAAATATATAATTTATCAATGACAATCAAAAAAAAGAAAAGAAAAGAAAAATAAAGAATCAATCAGTTTGTGTGAATGTAATTGACTCAGTTCGTGTGAATGTAATTGACTCAGTTCGCGTGAATGTAATTGACTCAGTTCGCGTGGAAGTGATTGACTCCGTTCAGTTCGTTTGCATGTGAATGCCTACTACAATCTTTGCAGGGATGAACGATGAACGAATCTTTCTTTTTCCTCGTGAAGGCAGAGTCCCGGATGACGCAATTCCTCCACAGTGAAATCCAGCGCGGTTCTCCCGCACTGCGCGAATCCAACACGATCACGGAGCGTTGAAACAATCCACACTAATGCAATAAAACAGTTCAGACATCCATTTAGGAAAATATTGACAACGATGGTTTAGATTAATGATAGCCACACATGTGGCTCACATCTCTCTCTTCAATGAGCTGGCGCGTATGTGACGTCAGCACCCATCACGAAATGCATTTAACAGTCATAACTTTTCAACTCAAAACACTATTCCCATTACACAAATGTGCAAACAAGTTTTAACAAGTATACTTCTACAGCATAAACATTTTACATGTGTTCTATGGCACACTTTATACTCGATTACGAACAGCATTAACCATCCACATTTTCTTATATGAACAAACACCAAATTAAACATTATTTATGAAAATATGAAACATTTGTGACTTACCTAATGCAATAAAACAGTTCAGACATCCATTTAGGAAAATATTGACAACGATGGTTTAGATTAATGATAGCCACACATGTGGCTCACATCTCTCTCTTCAATGAGCTGGCGCGTATGTGACGTCAGCACCCATCGACGCAATGCATTTATTTTCATCAACCAGTGAAAACAAAATAATAAAATAAAATAATAATAAAAAATATGTCTGAACATTTCATGCATTAGGCTAGGCAAGGAAAAATATAGAATCAAAATAAAAAAAAATCAAACATGAAAAATACATCAAAACACAGCCTCAATTAATTGGGTGGGTTACACTATCAACAATAAGAGAGTATGGTCCACTTCCTACATCCTCCAGAAGGTCTTCATGTACTACTGGTCTTATCACTGAATTAATTAGTGCTGTGCATTTCGTTCGATGTAAACTAATGCCTTTTTTTGACATTTCTTCCACAACACTTCCTAAGTGGTCAATAGTTGAAGTGCTTGAGTGACAAGCAACGTGGGCAGCCAGCTTCAACTCTGCCTCTTTCACAGGTACATTATTTCTTAGAAAGGAACTGCCTGTGTCAAATAATGTTCTAGCATTTGAGAAAGGAGCCGCATTTTTAAAATGTTTTTCAGTCACAGCATGAGCTACCAGATCACCGTGGTGAGCTCTTACTTCACATTTGCAATATTTGTAGAACGCTTTTCTATCATCATTTGGAACACTTTGAATCCACTCCTTTAATCCTTTCTCTGTCTCCCATTCTTTGCGATACTTCTTTCCATTCTTTCCCCATTTACCTGACATTTTAGAATGCTGCTTGTTCACCCACGGATAACCGAACCGACGCTTCTACAACGCTCTCATGTGAGTGACGTGATGATGCTTGATTTGTGATGTTGAGTCAAAAGCACATGTGACGAGCTTACTCGCGTCTCGTGAGCATAGACAGTAAAAGAAATGGATACAGCTACCCCATAGACTTCAACGGAGAAAAGTGAAGCAAATTAGAAGCACTCACTTCCTGATGGCTGAGCGTACTGCACAGACTCAAACTGAGCTTGACGACGTAGATGTGACGTGAGCAACCTGTCTGTCTTCTAGTAGCTGTGCCAAGAGAAATCTGAATCATTCCCTTCCGAATCTTGCAGAGACGGAGAGCATGAGTAGGAGCTGTCCATGAGCTAGGAGCAGGAGCAACTTTATGACTCTCTATGGGCTTCTCCCTTGACTTTATCGGATTTTATGCCTCCACGTCCCCCCAATTGACTGTGACCTTCTCCTCCTGTCTATACGGTAATTTCCAGAGAGTTGTGTGGTTATGACGCAATCATTAGCCTATTTTTACAAAAACTGCTTCTACGGGGCCATAACGTAAGATACAAGGTAATGGAGCCTTTTATAAATTTTTGTGTTTCTTTAGAAATAAATAATGGACAAATGGAGTCTTTAAACGCCTCAGATGTAAAGTTATTAGCTGTTAAAGTGACGCCAAAATGAATGGGAGTCAATGGAATGCTAACAGCAGGTGATGGCTTGTTAGCCAATGGCGGCCCGGGGATGGTACACTTTCCAGATGCTGGATTAGCCCCCTGCTCGCGAGCAGCAGTGGTTGTTGCCAAGTATTCATTCTTGGGATCAACACCCACTAATAAAAGTTTCCCTTTTCATTTTATCCTTGTCTACATTTTTATTTTTTTTTATTTTTGCGGCCGTGGTACTTTATAAATGTAGCCCCAAAAAAAGCAACCCGCGACTCGAATTTTTCCTGCAACTCCTTTTTTAAAATAGTGCGGGAAAACCGCTACCCTGGCAACCATGCAGTGAGTGATCCGTAAGCCGCAAGATGCGTGATTAAACAACAGGTGGCGGTAATGCACAAATTTACTTTGTGATCTAATAAGAGGCTCGACAAAACGCAAAAGAAAGTTCAGTTTGCTGCAGAAAGTAGTAAGCTACTGGAAAAGCTACACTCAATAACTCAGGGAAACAGATAAAACACCTCAAAATAAATGGAGACAGGACAAGGAACTGATCAGAACACAAGGCTTAAATACACAGGGACTAATGAGTAATTTAACGAGTAATTTAAATCTCCAGGTGAACGGGACAACTAATCAGACACACTGGAAAACTGTGTGACAGGGAAACATGAAAAAAAAAAAAAAAAAAAAAATGAAAAATGGGAAACCTGACAGTTACTTTCCTGGATTAATTTTCCTGGATTTTCATTTTTGCTTCAGTGGCTACTGCAATTTTCTCAAATGACAGATTTGTTCCTGAAAGCAAATGTTTCTGAATCTGATCATCTATGCCACAAACAAGTCAATCCCTAAGCATTTGGTCTAAAGTTGATCCAAAATTTGCTGTCTTGCGCTAAGCAACGCAACTCAGCTACATACTCTGTCGTTCATATATTTCATTCTCTTCATTCTCAAATCAAATTTAAATCTCTGTACAATCTCACTTGCCTGAGGATTGAAATTATTTTTGAGCATTGTTACCAGTTGCTGATAAGCCCTTTCACCTGGTTGTGTAGGGCTGAGAAGATTTCACATCACCCTGTAAATTTGTGGTCCCACAACACTTATGAGAATAGCTCTTTGCTTACTCTCATCTTCGATTCCATCAGCCACAAAATATTTCTCCAGTATTTAAGAATATTCTTCCCATGTTTGAGCTTTTGCATCAAATGCTGCTAGTGAGCAAATCATTCTTGTAGCCATAGTTCCTCTTCTTCTCTCTATCCTTAAGATTATGTATTGAGTTGAACTTGACACTTTCTGTTTGCAGCAGTTACAGCAGCAGACATTAACACTCCATGCCACCCACTTTGGACATCTTCAAAACTACCTTTACAGGTAAGAGAAGACAACACTTGTAATACAAAAACGACACCTAGTGGTTAATCCAGGATACTACAAAAAACTTTGCAGGATTTACATTGCTGATGATCTTTAAAAGGCGTCATCACAGTCTGTGAAAAGGGTCCATCTTTTCCATCACAGCATGAGTTTATCAGTGGCTGAGTTCTCTCACCAAAACTCCCATTATAATCAATGATGATGTCTACTCTGCACAATGAATCTCCTAATTAAATCATGTTTGCATTCTTAGTTATGATGAAAGCATTTGTGAATGTGCAGATATTCACAGATCACTGTATTCATGTCTGTCATCAGCTACAATGCTCATTACTGCAACCTCTCATGGGAAGGGAGATCTTAATATGATGCTATGATCAACACTTCACATGATTATTCTCGAGAGCTGTAATAAAAACATAGTCAATGTTTTCAAGAGAGTTCCATGTGTAATACTTGTTTCATATGCAAAGATGTTAGCCAATCATAGCAGTGGCCGATTATACTGAAGTCTCACAGCGGACACATCCCTTCCAACAGAGCGTTTAAATCAGAGAGCTAAAATCAGGGCAGAAAATGGCCCTTTATTTCTAAATTATAACCCTTTATAATTGTACATTTAAATAGTTTATTAATCATTTACTTACACCTTCTAAGTGATCTTATGAGCACTGACAGTGACAACTCCTAAATAACTTGGTGTAAATTATGCAATACTTAATTTAGAAATGATAAATTGATCATTAATAAAGTATGAAAATACAATTATTAAACACATTATAGATATGCTTACAAATCAAGAATAAAGCATTTATAGCTGTATTTATAAACGGCTTATTAGTGTATATTAATGCTTTATAAATTATGAATTAACTGTTTACTAATGCTTAACTAACGGTTAATAGCGTGCAGTTATTATAAGTGTTACCATTTTTTATTTAAAGTCATACTAACACTATAAGTGCATTTCATTATTAAATAATAAAGACATTGGAAAAGTAGCAGATTTACAACTTGCTTTTTATTGACTTTTTTCTGGCTTTTCTTATCCACAGGATATATGCATTTGTACACAACTGCAATAAATAAATAAATAAAACATTTACATAAAAGGAAAATAGTAATTAATTAAGTCAAGGCAAGTATCCTCTTCCCTTCAGCTAAAGATAGTGTAATTAAGGTTGATTATTTCAGCAGTTAGCTGTACATTATAGTTTTTCTTTAAGGCCACAGTGCCCAAAGTCCGAGTTCCTATGCATGAGAACTGGAATTCATATACACCAGGAATGCTGGCAGAAGAACTACCCTGATGTTTGGTTATTTGGTCAATTTCAATTTATTTAGTTTAAAAAAGAGACAATGTACATCAATCAACATTCATGAATGTAAATGTACACAAATTAGCCCGAAGGCTTGTTTTCATTGGTCCATTTGTCAGATCTTATTAGGCCTAAAAAATTCTAAAGAATTCTGTAAAATGCAGTTAAACAAGTTATACAAAAAGACAAAATATAAAAAAGACAAAGTAAATAATAATAATAATATTTATAATAAAGTGAGAAACATCAATGTTTACATTTTTGATTATGAAGAAGCCATTTCTTAAAATTATATATAAATGAGTTAAATGATGTGCTTCATCATTTGATTATGGAATAGAATTCCTTACTTGATTAGGAATAGAATTCCACCTATGCGATGCTCTGAATGAAAAAACAAATGACCCAACTGAACACAATCACTATAGCAGAGACAGAAAGGGTGGCGCCAACAGAAGAATTGGTAGAATTATTTCCTGCTGTATTAATGTGGGCTCCTGGGGGTCCTGGGGGTCCTGGAGGTCCAGGCGGGCCTGCTACACCTTGTGGACCTGGAAAAATTAAACATTAGTGAAAACTAAAATATTTGATTTTGATAACATACAGAATATCATATTTGTAATCTTGGCTCAGTTGGTCAGTTATGGTATCTGGCTTAAATAATTAAAAAGAAAGTGAGGTTGGCGGCTTTATGTTGAAGGAATATTTAAAGGCCATGTTTGATGTATGACTGGCTTACCAGGTTGTCCTCGAGATCCTATCAAGGAATCGGTGTCTGAAAGATAATGCATACATGTTACATGTTTGTACTACAGTGGTATGAAAAAGTTTGGGCACCCCTGTAAATTTTCATGATTTTCTTTTATAAATCATTGGTTGTCTGGATAAGAAATTTCAATTAAATATATCATATAGGAGACAAACACAGTGATATTTGAGAAGTGAAATAAAGTTTATATGATTTATGGAAAGTGTGCAAGAATTATTTAAACTAAATTAGGCATGTGCATAAATTTAGGCACCACAAAATAATAATTAACTCAATATTTTGTGCATCCTCCTTTTGCATAAATAACAGCCTCTAAACGCTTTCTATAGCTTCCAATTAGAGTCTGGATTCTGGCGGAAGGTATTTTGGACCATTCTTCTTTACAAAACATCTCCAGTTCAGTCAGGTGTGATGGTTTACGAGCATGGACAGCCCGCTTTAAATCATACCACACATTTTCAAAAATATTCTGTTCTGGGGACTGAGATGGCCATTCCAGAACGTTGTACTTGTTCCTCTGCATGAATGCCTTAGTAGATTTTGAGCAGTGTTTTGGGTCGTTGTCTTGTTGAAAGATCCAGCCCCGGCGCAACTTCAACTTTGTCACTGATTCCTGGACATTGTTCTCCAGAATCTGCTGATATTCAATGGAATCCATGCGACCCTCAACTTTAACCAGATTCCCAGTCCCTGCACTGGCCACACAGCCCCACAGCATAATGGAACCGCCACCAAATTTTACTGTAGGTAGCAAGTGTTTTTCTTGGAATGCTGTGTTCTTTTTCCGCCATGCATAACGCTCCTTGTTTTGCCCAAATAACTCTATTTTAGTTTCATCAGTCCACAGCACCTTATTCCAAAATGAAGCTGGCTTGGCCAAATGTTCTTGAGCATACCTCAAGCGACACCGTTTGTGGCGTGTGCTGAGAAAAGGTTTTTTCCGCATTACTCGTCCATACAGCATCTCCTTGTGTAAAGTGCGCTGAATAGTTGAACGATGCACAGTGACACCATCTGCAGCAAGATGATGTTGTAGGTCTTTGGAGCTGGTCTGTGGGTTGACTGTAACTGTTCTCACCATCCTGCGCCTCTGCTTATCTGAGATCTTTCTTGGTCTGCCACTTCTGGCCTTAACTAGAACTGTGCCTCTGGTCTTCCAATTCCTCACAATGTTCCTCACAGTTGAAACTGCGAGCTTAAATCTCTGAGACAGCTTTCTGTATCCTTCCCCTAAACCATGATGTTGAACAATCTTTGTTTTCAGGTCATTTGAGAGTTGTTTTGAGGCTCCCATGTTGCCACTCTTCAGAGAAGATGCAAAGAGAAGAAATACTTACAATTGGCCTCATTAAATACCCTTTCTCATGATTGGATTCACCTGTGTATGTAGGTCAAGGGTCACTGAGGTTACCAAACCAATTTTGAGTTCTAATAATTAGTGCTAAAGGTATTGAAATCAATAAAATGACAAGGGTGCCTAAATTTATGCACATGCCTAATTTAGTTTAAATAATTCTTGCACACTTTCCATAAATCATATAAACTTTATTTCACTTCTCAAATATCACTGTGTTTGTCTCCTATATGATATATTTAATTGAAATTTCTTATCCAGACAACCAATGATTTATAAAAGAAAATCATGAAAATTTATAGGGGTGCCCAAACTTTTTCATACCACTGTATAAGCCTAACTGTTCACATTAAATGGGAAAAAAAACTATTTTAAACGCGAAAGAGGCCCCAAAGCCAAGCAAAACCCAAAGAAGCAAGCAAAAGGCAGAAATGACTAAACAGCTTACAAAGGCTTGGCGCAGTTCATGAAACAGTGCTTGACAGTTGTGATATCCAAATCTATTAATATATGTCACTGCACCAGTACAGTGTACAGCAAAAAAAAAAAAAGAAATTACTCAAACAGTGTCCAGTTTAGATATTTTACAGTGAATTAAAGGAGAAGTTCACTTTTAAAATGAAAATTTTGTCATCATATAATCACCCTCATGTTGTTTCAAACCTGTATGAATTTCCTTCTTCTGCTGAACAGAAAGGAAGATATTTAGAAGAATGTCAGTAACCAGACAGTGTTTGGGTCCCATTGACTTCCATAGTATATTTTTTTCCTACTATGGAAGTCAATGGGACCCAAAAACTGCCTGGTTACTGATATTCTTCTAAATATCTTCCTTTCTGTTCAGCAGAAGAAAGAAATTCATACAGGTTTGAAACAACATGAGGGTGATTATATGATGACAGAATTTTCATTTTAAAAGTGAACTTCTCCTTTAATTGCCATTTAAGGTAAATAGGTCATGTGCACAACAACATTACTTATCTTTTTCCTTGCAATTAAGAGAAAACAAATTGACTAACCTTTTTTCCAATGGTTGTAATGTTGATGCCACCAACACCATGAAGGCCAATTACCAAATCACAGGTGAACCAAACCATGGTGACCATGCGAACAGATTATAAAATGTCTTCAATACCTGTTTGCCTATACTACCATAAATCAACCTCTACAAGCACATACAAAGGCAGTAAGAAGCTTAGAAATTTGCAGTCAGAGGAAGAAGATTTATGTATGACCACACAGCAAATAATCATTTAAGAGCTCTAATACTGTGGTGCCTTACCAGTTTCAATCCAAGGGTTGAGGTTGAAGGCGGGGATATCCCCACAGTTAACGAAATCGGCTGAACTTGTGAAGCGGAAAGGATCTCTGGGAACTCTGCTGATTCCAGTGTTGTCACAGATGATGCGGGCCAGCGACACAGAGGCTAGTGATGCTTTTTGTTGTGTGGTAAACACTCCTTTGTTCTCCCACCATAACCTGAACACAATGTGCAACTTGACATTAACACCACTCAAACACATGCTGTTCTCTTAGACTAAATCAGGGATGTCCAATCTTGCTCCTGGAGGGCCAGTGTCCTGCAGAGTTTAGCTCCAACCTGCCACAGGGCATTTACCTGGAAATTTCCTGAAGACCTTGATTAGCAGGTTCTCTCTTCCAGGAGAGGGATTGGACACCCCTGGACTAAATACACAGAAATCTTTACCTGTCACCCTCGCGAATGTGCTGGAACTGTGTAGAGATAAGGCAGGCAAAAAGAGAACCAACACGACCACCAGGAACAAAAGGCTCAGCAACACCTCCCAACCAAATGTCAATGTTCTTAGGGGTGCCATAAAGCTCAATCAGCCTGCGAGCCAATTCAGTGTTGTTCATCACCACAGCCAATTCTTGCTCATTCTGAGGTTCAGACAGTCCACAGAACCGACGCCATGCATTATAGCCTTGTGAGAAACAACAGATAAATACCCATTAAGTCTTCTAAAAAAACACATGGAGTGATAATGCAGCATGAAGCTGAGTTGACTTCACATGGTTGGATTTAAAGGGTTCCAAGAGTTTTCTTTGCATGTTGTGTATGAATCCAGAATATTTACCTGGTATAGCGTGGTCACGGCCTCTTTGCATATTGAGGGATGCCAAGTCCAAAGCAATGTGGGCTGTAAAGGCAAACAGTCTCTCTCTAAGAGCATTCACCATCATGTGGTCCTGTGTATTCAGTTTTGCTGGCCGACCAAGCAGTCCACGCAGCAGAGGATCAATGCCCCCTACACAAAAAGCAAAGTAGAAATAAAGTGAGCTTGAAAGAAGACAGATTTAGGACTCTCTGGGTATGCTGTTACAAGCCTCACAAATTCACCTTCAAATATCACCCTCCATGGCGAGAAGAAGGCTTCAAAGACGGGCACACTTGAAAATTGAGGATGGTTCTGGTAATTTTCATCAAGACGAGATATGATGGGTTGGATGGCCAGGTGGGCAAAACGGAAAGCTGCAGTGGCAAAGACGTTTGCAATGGTAGGGTCCACATTTTCATTGTAACCTGGATATTGTCCAAGGCGACTATTGTAAGCATCAGGACCCACAATTATCGGCAAGTAGTCCTTAATCACCAAGATCTAAAAGAGAAAGGAGAGGTTGAATATATGAATATATATATGTTGTACTCCACATGTAACTGTTTGTGCTTGTGTTAATGCACTTTTCATTGAGTGTCTTTACCTGGTTGTAGGCACCCACAATTTTTCTTGCCTCTTGATAGAGGGTTTCACTATTCCAGGTAGGATTTTGCACATGGAGGGCACGAGCTAATCTATTGTGCTCTCTCAAGAAAAGTGCGTGTAATGAGGTAAGAGCAATGTTTTCAACAACACGAACATCCCCTGCACACATCAAGAGTTCATTAGCATTTGCAAATAGTAGGTATATACCACACATTTTAGATGCTGCATTTACCAATGACGACTAGGAAAATGCCTGATACTTGCATATGAAGGCATAAGATTTTCTAAGAATGAAAAAGTTACTGACCTGCAATGAAGCAAGGCACCTCTGTTAGGGTGGTGTCATTGAGGGTTTTCCCACGTGTGGCACACATGTTACTTTTTACACTAGTAAAGGGCAGGTGCTCTCGTCCATTATCCTTGAACTGATCATTGACACGCAGAAGACCACCATCATTGGTCAGGTCTCGTAGTTCCTTTGCTAGCCCATCCTCATTCCCGTAAACCTGTCCAGCATCTAGGAAAGCTGTTAGAGCGTTGATCTGTTCCTGAACTTTGGGGACACCACCAAAGAAATAGGCGGTGTTCCCAGAACCACAGGCCGGTGACGAACGGAAGAAAGGGAGACAGGAGTCAGGAAGCAGGCGTTGATCTCCTGGAGGAGCCTGTGTTTTGACATTAAATGTATCATGAAAGATTGTTATTATACAACAACAATAGTGGCAATAATAATAATATCTGACAGAAGAACAATCTTTAACTGACCGGAATTGGGAAGCAGGGTTCAGAGCGCTCACAGCTCTCGTCACAGTTGAGGCCACTGCTGAAGGACCTAATGCTTGGTGAGGTGGGCGTAAAAGTCAGATCGTGGTCAACCCATTGCCCAAAGAGTGTAAGCATGAAGGTAAAGTCATGATCACTCTCTACGTCAGCATCTGCAGTGCTTAGAATACGATTGGAAACCAGTCGGACCTGTAATCAATGAGGTAGACAGAATTTGGACTTTGTTAACTGATTGGTGGCCTACTTGATTGTCAGGTAGACTTCAGTAAACTATTCATTATCATCTCCATCATACCAGGGGCAGCGCTGCACCATTAAGCAATCTGTTGGGATCCCATCCTTTGGCCTGGGATATGCCATCCTCATAGACAGCAGGCAACCATCGGGCAAAAGGGGTGTTGGATGCACCAAGAAGTGGGTTATTCCTGGGAATTATAAATTTAGTTGTTTAGCAAGACAAACACTGAGTCTTTGATTAAGACTCTGAATAAGGAGTGCAAGACAGACCTGTTGTTGCAGACATTGCTGGCAGTTCGATACTTGTTTATGTGGGGTGTGGTCCTACAAGAAGGTGGCCGGACTTGAGCAGTACACCCTGTCAGACGTGTGATTGTGTTAAGCTCGTCTTGAGTGAGCAGATCTAGGGGAAAACACATAACAACAGTTTATAGAAAGGAACATCAGTCAGTGATGGATCTTTTCTGAGCTTTGCAAGCTTTGCAACATGTTTTACTCATACTTGTAGCATTGATGGACCTCTTGTGTACATGATGGGCTTTCTCACTGATCAGTCTGAGCGTTTGCCCCATGTAGTCTGCGGCTCTCACAGCGTCTCGTGTCTTTCGAGCTGGCTGTTTCAGCAGACGTAACTTGTCGGAAGGCTTGATGACATCTCTGCGCACCCTTGCTAAACTCCTGGAAGAGGGAAGATTTATAAAAATAAAATAGATCAATGACTGATGATGGCACAGGAATATTGAGCAACATTCTTACAAATTTTACTCACTCATCACGAGAATACTTATAAGCAGCATCTACTATTTGCTTTGCTTCCTCGATTGAATCTAGAATGAAACGTCTCCTGGCTAAACGACTCTCGTCTTCTGCTAAAAAAAAGAACAGGGTATTAAATCATCAATTCATTGCCCCAGAAATACTAATAATGACAAATTTTAGTGTACCTGTATTTTTTATATTGCTAATCATTAGCTGATTAATTTTTGAAAGGCCCCCAATATATTTCAAGTGAAATTGAAGAATGGAAAAGGACGTTTTGTACAAAATCAGGCCAAGATGAAGTTCGTTTTGGCAGTTTGAAACAGCTTTGCAAAGCTAACTTTCCAGAAAAGTTCGCTCCGGCTGGTAAACACCTTCGTACTACCATTGGTCCAAGGTGATTACATCATAGGTTGGCGTGCGCAGAGGCTCCGTTTTTTTTCTTTCTTTTTTTTTTGATAAGGAAATCTCTGGTTCATTTCTTCTGTTCAGTCTGTCGAGGTCGGATGTCCGCAAGAAAAACATGAACACACTGGAGAGATGCTTTATAGTAGAGAATTAAGTTGTACTTTGGATAACATGAGACACTGACACCGTTTTTTTATTACTGTAAAGCTGCTTGATTTTAAGAAATCTATTGTATAAATGAAGTGATATATGAAGACTTAAGATGCAAAAGCCTCTAAGTCCGTCTAATGTTTTTCTTTAATATTAACATTTTTATCAGGCTCCTATGTATAGGTTTCTACCTAAGTACCGACATTTCTGAAAGGGATGAGGCTGGGATTTAGTGAGTTTGAAGTGAAAGTATTTGATGTACTAAGTGCGGAGAGCATTCACTCAATATTATTATCTCACTTTTTAATAGGTGGCTTTTAGAGGCTTTTGCATCGGAGGTCTTAATATATAAATTTGACGTGACTTTACTGGAGTGCCGATTTGCTGAGCTCGTGCAAACATATCCAAGTTGTTATGATCAGATGCTTTTCTTATGTTTTCTTTAAAAAAGCTTGCTGTTTTCTATTTTTTGTTCTATTTTTTTTATTTTGTTAGTGAGAGGAAAGCGTGCAGCACATATTTACATATTCATCTAAAATATTGCGACTTTCGCTAACAGTATATCACTGGTCACGTATTTTCGAAGCGAAGAACGAAAAAGAACTTAGAGTCCTTGAGTATATCAGGACCTTAACTGATAAACTTACCACCCATGGAAAGGGCACAACAGCACCCGACCACAAAAAGCAAGGTGCAATGATTCATCTCTGAAACACAAAGTGTGACCATATGAAAAACATTGTTTATGAAAATTGCACTTTTTGTTTTATGCATTTCCTCAGTTTTGGAAGATAAATTCCTCTAGATTTAAGTAAAAAAAAAAAAAGTATTTAAATAAATAAATGTAACTTTTTTAAAAACGAAGTAAGATTAAAATGTTATTTTAGACTGTAGTCATTTGGAGTATAACATATGATAGCAGTTTTTAAACAAAATAAATATGTTTCAATATTGTGCATATTTTACATTTTAAGAGACACAGGCAAAATAATACAGATTTATTGTGAAAGAATCTGAAAAATTTGACAATTAAAAAAACATTCTAGAGTGAGAAGTGTTTATACAATGTAACAAATAATTAGACTTAAATACATTTGCATTTATACTTTGCATTTGCAATCAGCATCACAGAGTTTCACAACAACTACGTAAAAAGTGCAATTAAATTTATTTACAACAACAACAACAAAAAAGCCATCTAACAATAAGTTTTAGATTGGTTGCATTTCTCACCTGGTTACAGGTCTCAGGCTCTTTGGTTCCGGACTCAAGGCTCTGAGAGTGTGCTTTATACCGTCCCTCATCCTCACTCTGTTAAGCATCACTGAGGGAGTCCTAGGCGGAGCAACTGGTTTACTTCCTTTTTCCTTTTCACATTTACCATGTGTGGTGTTTCTTTAATTGTTTTGAGGTGACACTTCTTAGTATGCATTAAGGAATGCAAAAACAATAGCTACGTATTTCTGTGCGTAATAATGTCTTTATACTGACACAAGGGGTAGTTCCCCAAAAAAAAATTAATACTGTCATCATTTATTCACTCATTAAACTGAAGTAATGAAATTATGTAGTTACCAAAATTCCAAAAACTATCTTAGATCTCAGAATTACAATAACACAGGAGTTTGATGGGCACTTGTTGGCTGCTTTTCTTTCATTGTCTGCTCCAGTTCATCCATTAAATAATAATAATAACAATAAATACAATAAAATGTTGTGTGTGTATATATATATATATATATATAGAGAGAGAGAGAGAGAGAGAGAGAGAGAGAGAGAGAGAGAGAGAGACGGTCACACTTTAGATTAGTGTCCAATTCTCACTGGCTAACTATTAATTTCGACTCACTATAATTTTCTTCAGTAAACTCCAAATCACTGCTTATTAATAGTTAGTAAGGTAGTTGTTAAGTTTAGGTATTGGGTAGGATTAATGGATGTAGAATATGATCATACAGAAAAGGGTGTGCTTTATTAGTACTAACAAACTAACAATATCCTTGTAATATTCATGCTAATTAAAGCAACTAGTTCAGTGGTTCTCAAACCTGTCCTGGAGGACCACTAACACTGCATGTTTTCGTTGTCTCCCTAATCAAACACACCTGATTCAACTCATCAGCTCATTATCACATGGGTTAAGGAGCTGAAGAGTTGAATCAGGTGTGTTTGATTAGGGAGACAACGAAAACATGCAGTGTTAGTGGTCCTCCAGGACAGGTTTGAGAACCACTGAACTAGTTAATAGTGTGAATTGGACACTAAACTAAAAAATCATATTCATACATTAACACAATTTATATTGTCCACACATTTTCAGAATTCAAGAAAACGTTTTAAGGTCATGCAGAGTAACAAATTCAAATAAAGTGGGTTGAACCATTTGACTGGTAGACAGTGTATATTACTGTCACCATGTTTTTGTTTGTTTTTTAAACTTTTATAACATTTAGGGGAAAAAAAAGAAGAAAAAAATCTAAAATAAGTTGAAACCTAAAATAGTTTAAATTGTTTAACAGCCTATTGACCTATAATCTATCACTGAGATCAGGAAGCACTTCTTTTGTGTTCATTTTTACCAGCACTCCACTTACCATAGAATTTATGACATCAAACTCCATGTGATGAATCAGAGCCTGATTATGAAGTTATGATTTGCTTTGCTTTCCTGGTCACAGAATTGGAAAACATGCTGGCACACACAAGGGCTCTACCAGTAAAAAATGTATTTAATACTCGCCTAAAACCTATCATTTATCAAAATATTTTTTTAATCAATTGTGTTATCAGGTCATTTGTTTTTTGTCCAATTCACTACTTTTTACTGGGCACAATGTCTGTCTGTTTTAATTTCTTTTAATTTCTGTTTTTCCAAAATCCTCATTCCATAAGACTCTTTCATAATTGATGTCATATCAAGTTTAATTTCATAATTTTAATTGCAATTACACTACTAAAAGTAAACGCCTGCAGACTTGAAAAACAACTAATTAATTTTTCTGGCCTTGCAGAATTTTTCAGATCTGTTGAAAGTTACTTGAACTTTCTTAACTTTGTTGGCTAAGAGAAGGCAAACCTCAAGACAAAATTTTCAATAGAGTCATTAATATTAGATGAACTACAAACTGTCACGTATTAATATCTGAGACTCTCAAGTGTTGTGATTGAACTTATTGTCATGGTATATTAGTCAATCCAAACTTAGTTTAATTTAACATTTAAACAAATCTTCTGACATTATTAAAGTTGTGCAAAAGATGAGAATGTCACGAAGATTAAGACGAAGGTACACAGGATCCAATACGAAATGATTTTAATCAATCAAGAGTAGTGTGAGTAGCAGGAAACAACGACAAAGAAACATGTGACTGAAGAAAACCACCTGAAAGTTCATGGAAGTGTAACTAAAGATCAACAAAACTGAGTGCGTGTGACAGAGACGTGTCTTTCGTTAACCTGATGTGATTTGAGATATTTTTTATGCAACACAGGCTCATTGAAAAAAAAAAAAAACGTAACTGTGGCAACATTTTGTAACACTATTGTTTTTTTTTGCCTGCTAAATAGTGGGGAGAAATGAGAGAATGAGAGAAACCTGAGGCACAGAACTGAAACATAATTCAAAACCCATCCAAACATAACACAAACTCAGATTATCCCTATGACAGTATCTTGTTTGATTAATTTGATGACCGACCAGAAACTTCATTCTTTTGTGTGACAGACTGAAGTGTGCAAACTGATGCTATCACCTGACAATTGAAAAATCCCAAAACTCCATGCCTAAATCAGACAGGGTGGTGACTGATAACTGTATGCCTCTCCTTCTTTAAAGATATTTTAAAGATACTAAGATAAAGATATTTAAAGAAATGTGTCATTGTTTTTGTCCATACATCACTCTGTTAAGCGTCACTGAGGGTGTTGTAGGCGTTTACTTCCTTATTCCTTTTCACATTTACCATGTGTGGTGTTTATTTTTTTAATTGTTTTGAGGTGACACTTCTTAGTATGCATTACAGGAATGCAAAAACAAGAACTATGGATTTCTGTACGTAGCTTCTTAATACTGACTAGGGGTGTGACGAGACACTAAGCTCAAGAGAACGAGCCGAGATTTGTGCTCAGTATTTTTAAGAAATCCCCAGTCGTGAGCTTAGAATTATAAGGTTCTATCTCCACTTTTGGTCGAAATTGAGTTTTTGACATAATCTGATCCATTAGGTGTTTATTAATGCCTGTGTGGTGTTATTTTTGTAGAAAAATATTTTGTTAGTAGTTATTAATAAAATAAAAAGGTTCCATCTCTCCATTGCCAGCTGGGATGTAAAAATTTTGATGCTCAATATCTCAGAACTACCCCAAATGGAGATAGATCCTTATAATTCTAAGCTCACGCAGTGACAAAATTCATGTAAAAATATTCAGGTGTATTTTGAAATGTTTTAACTGATAATTTTGTAATGAATGTAATTTCAGTTCTACTTCTCAATATGAATTATCATATGCATTGAAAGACAACAATATACAAGCACTGTAAAAGGTTTTGCCACAAACTCAACTGACTGGCTTCTGTCCTGTTTAACATCAAGTCTCTTCAGACCTTACTGTACATGAATTATAAGCTTCCAAAACTTGAGTTGAGGCTGTGTGTGACCTGTTAATTGAATTCCTTTCCACAAATTGAATATAGAAATAAAACATAAATAAAGTGCAAACAATAAGTGAAACCATAATCAAACCATAATCAAAGTACTCTCTCAATATTCAAAGTGCAAACAGAGACCAGAGCTAAGAGGTGGTTACATCTACACAGCCCAGCCTAAGATAGGTTTGGTATTGGAAGACAGGCTATTGTATGCGGCCTACTTTGTGCGCATGGCGCATCAGAGAGCTCGCGTTTTACTTTACAGAGCAGACATTTACAATAGTTTACAATTGAAGCGACCTTTATCCAACTGAATTAAATGGTTTTTATTTATTTTTAAAAAAAGCAAAACAACAGTGGAAGCAATGCAATGAAAACATAGCGATGGCATACAGGTATTCTATGCTAATTTCACCCTCACGCTCCGTCATGGCGATATCGCGAGGCAGCTTTTCACCTCAACGAGAAATCTCGTCACATTTGAATATCGCGAGATCTCACCCCTAATACTGACACAATGGATAGATCATTTATTCACCCTCATGTCGTCCCAAACCTGTATGCCTTTCCTTCTTCTAAAGAAGATATTTTGAGAAATGTCTCACTGTTTTTGTCCATACATGGAGGTCTTTATCTTCTATCAAAATATCTTATTTTGTGTTCAGCAGAAGAAAGGCATGCAGGTTTGGAATGACATGAGGGTGAGTAAATGATGACAGAATTTTCATGCACTTCGTATACTACAATATGCCATTTTATAAGCTATATAAATATATATATAATTTTTTTAATAAATGCTATTCAATAAAAAAAATGAATGCATTAGTATGTTGGTTGATGGTTTATATATACATGATATTCAAGTTCACAAGATTCACCACAAGGTAAAATGTTTCAGAATGTAAGTGGTCTGTGTTTTGATGTCATTTATTTCAGTGTCCTTGCAGATCTAGTCTAAAAGTGTGAACTATTTATTATTATTATGACTATTTTCCACATTTTAGAATAATGATTGGTTATTAAAATGTAATATATAATGTAATATAAATAAAGCTATTTTTGCAGTATGTGGGTGTATGTGAGCTGTTTGTCATTGAACTAATTAATCAGACATCAGGTGACAACCTGTAATGTAGTCAGTTTTGTGCCTATATGGTTTGCTATTTCAAGCACTTCTCTTTCTGTGCCTGTGTTTTGCAGCAGGGGAGAGTGGGGTAAGATGAGCCAACTACCCAGGGACCCCTTCAAAAATGTAATTCTTGGTGACACTTTATTAACAACAGATTAATAGTTAGAAAATGGCATGAAAATGTACTATTAGTGACTTTGTTAGTGAACTTTTAGAATACATTAGAGGATTGAGAAACTTTACAACAACAAAGTGGGGGCAGATATCACAACTTTGCACACCTTAAAGGACAATAACAATTCAGATTTTTTTGTGAACTGGTTTCAGCATTGAAGCACAAGGAAGTAGGAACATTTCATATTATCCAACTTTCAGTTTTGTTTTGTTTCCCTTTGTTCGCAGTCTGTACGTGATGAAGTGCACACTGTTTTTCCTTGCCTTGATTTACTGCATGCTATGAATCATTAGTTAGTAAATAGTGAATGTATCATTTATAAAGCAATGTCCCTACATTAATAGACATTTGTAAGCAGTTATAAATACAGCTATAAATGCTTTATTTTTAATGTATAAGCATATCTAAAATGTGTTTAATAATTGTAAATTAATACTTTATTAATAATCAATTTTAATTTCTAAATTAATTATTACATTGAAATATAGTAGAAGAAAATCCAAGGCACTCTTCTTTTAGAAATTAATAAAAAGCCTTTTTTTTGACTGGCTATTTCATGTTAGAAAATTTTAAAAGACATATGGGGAAAAAAACAACCCACGCGTAGCGGCACAAACAGCCTTCTTCAGGGTATGTTTTACAATCAAACACTTTCCTCTTTTATAGGTGCTAATTAGAAACACCTGAATGACAAATTACATGCACATACAGAGAAAGTTCACTAGGAGGTTGCATTACAAATTACATCAAAGAGAAAAAAGAAGAAGAAGAAAAAAAAACAAAAAAACAAAAACACATATGTACATACATACACATACTCATATACACATTAGAAAAAAAAAAGAAAAAAAAAAAAAGAAACCATATGTACATACATACACATACTCATATACACATTTAGAAAAAAAGAAAAAAAAAAAAAGAAAAAAAACAACAACACATATGTACATACATACACATACTCATATACACATTAGAAAAAAAAAAACATATGTACATACATACACATACTCATATACACATAAAAAAAAAAAAAAAAAAAAAAAAAACATCACAAAAAAGGACTAAAATCTATTTCTTCATTCAACCCAGGGTATACTGTGGCCTGTAACTCATATATATAGAATGTTTCTCTCTGTAAAAGTAATTTTAAACAGTCACCACCCCGAATACTCTTTTCGATCGTTTCTAAACCCTCAACCATTAGGCCTTCTGGATTACTATTGTGCACATTTAGGAAATGTTTTGCCATGGGGTAATCTAAATTAGCTTTTCTAATGGCATTCTTATGCTCTGATACTCTGTCTTTGAGACGTCTCTTGGTCCGGCCAACATAAAAGCATCCACATTTGCATGATAACCTGTATACCACAAACGTGGTATTGCAATTAATGAATGTCTTTATGTTGTACCTCTTATCAGTCTTGAAATTACAGAAGTCTTTACATTCTTTAATACTAGAGCAATGGTTACAAAACCCACATTTGTAAGTACCTTTTAACTGTCTTTTAAGCCAAGTGGTCTGTTTTTTGGCAGGAAGATGGCTAGATACTAGCCTATCTCGCAGAGTTGGAGCCCTCTTGAAGCTAATTTTTGGAGATGCAGAAAACACTTCTCTGAGAACAGGATCACTCTTAATGAGATTCCAATTTGAGTGTATGATCCTTTTTATGGGATTAGCCAAAGAGCTATATTCTGTCACAAAATAGGCCTGATTTTGTAAACAGGGTCGTTTTATCTTCTTCTGGAATAGCTCTGGTCTAGGAATACACTGGGCTTTCTTATAAGCATTTTGTACAATTTCTGTGTGATAGCCCCTTTCTAAAAATCGGTTCGACAGGACTTTAGCTTGCACTTCATATTCATTATCAGTGTCACAAATACGTCTAAGGCGTTGGAACTGGCCAAAAGGTATATTGTTTTTTAGCCAGTTTGGATGGAAACTATCTGCTTTTAACATCGTGTTCCTATCTGTTGTTTTACGATATACAGTAGTATGGAGTTTCTTATTTTTGCCAGTAGAAATGGTTAGATCTAAAAAGTTAATACTAGTTTTGGAATGTTCCATACACAATTTTATATTCCTATCATTATTGTTCAAGTGATCATAAAATTGTAACAATTCATCATACACTCTAAAAACTGCTGGGTTAAAAAATAACCCATCCTTAACCACACCGCTGGGTCACTATTGGACAGAACACGCGCTGGGTTGGTTTGACCCAAGTGCTGGGTTTTACCATTTAACCCATATTTCTGGGTCATTCATTTGACCCAACCAGTGGGTGAAATTAACCCTCTTGCTGGGTTAAGTCTTACTCATGTGCTGGGTTATTTCTTGTCTCATTGCCTTAATAATTAGTAACAAATATTTGTTATATTACGAATGTAAAATAATTATTATCTCTGTAATACAATAAACCAGAGAGGCCACTGTATATGTGATTTCAATCTCATTTAATTTTTTAAAAATTTTATACATTTAATACTTTTCTTTATTGAATACAAATGTTAATCAATGTCAAAGGTCTGACATGTCCCCCTCGTCTCGTTCCTGAGGCACAGAATGTGCAGCAATTCACCAGTCATCTCATTTTGTAAATATTCAACCATGTTTGTCCTCACCTGTTGATTACACAAGTCAAGTCATCTTTATTTATATAGCGCTTTTTACAATACAGATTGTATCAAAGCAGCTTCACAGTGATACTGTAACATGAAAATAATACAACAAAGTTTGTTTAGAAGAAAATTGCATCATCGTCCACCTTAAGGCAAATCAATAATATTGTTGAATATTAAATGTCCCCAACTAAGCAAGCCAAAAGCCAAGGCAACAGTGGCAAGGAACCAAAACTCCATCAGTGACAGAACAGAGAAAAAAACCTTGGGAGAACCCAGTCTCAGTCGCTCAGTTCTCCTCTGGCCATCGAGCGAACAGTGTATAATTATGATTCAGGCAGCATTACAGGTCAGAGGTCAGATTGAATAAGAACATTCAGAATATTTATCCAGTTCCATCTGGTTGGAAGTCGGAGTCATCACACCGCTATGGAGACGAGTTTGTTGAGGATCAGTCGTGTCGATGAGGCCTTCACAGGGCTGATGAGGCTGGCCCTTCAGGGATGCGTCATAGATGGGTCCAGGCACAGGTCCACCTTCTGATCTGGATACGGCCCGGATCCGGCTGACTTCAGTAAACCTCAGAATAAACAGAAAGACAAACATTAGCATAGATGTCATTCTTCTTATTAAATAATGAGTACATCAGGTGTTATAGGAAAGTGTGCCCGGTTCCAGCTGACCTTATCTATGCAGCCTAATAATCATTTAACTGATTTGAATAATGTATAATGTTCTATATGAATGCCAGGTAAAAGAGATGCGTTTTAGTCTAGATTTAAACTGACAGAGCGTGTCTGCTTCCCAGACAATCACTTAGAGTGTTGCAAATAAACTGACATGCAAGTTAAGCTTTTTTGTGGAAGTATCAATTTATTATTGAATATGCAATAAAAATATTCCAAACATTACCAAATGACTAAATGTAAAAAAACAAACAAAATGTGTATTCAGTATTTGCAAACTGAATTATAGTAATAGTAATAAAAGAGTAATTTGGACAAATATTATCAACATTAAGGCATTAAAATAAAACATTAATTTATTAAAAGTAAAATATTACTGTAATGTTAAAACTCACAAACCCACAAAGCTGCTCGTTAATCTCCTGACTGGCAGCGCTGATGATCGCCTCGTTTAGATGTTTCACACAATAAAATGAAAGATAGGGTAGGCTATCATGTAAGTTTAAATTGTTTAAGTTTTAAATATTGACGATCATTCGTTCAACTAAACGGGTATAATTTTCTTCTCAAAACTGGCGCCTGTCCATTTATTTCTCTTTTCCTCAGTTGCTGTTTAAAGATTGCAAGGCATACATTTACTAAAAAAAACTAGGCTATATCAAGCTCTTGAAAGCCTTTTTTTTTGGGGCACAAACGATGGTTCGAGACATTACAGAAGACACACGCAGACTGTGCTGGAACTTACCTCAGTCACTTCTTCTGACGAGTATTTCTAAAACTATGCCAGCAGACTTTTCACTCACAACTCACTAGCTAGCCTAACGTACATTAGAGACTCATTTCCCGCTGATTTTACGTGCGAGCCCTGTGAGGGATAGTGCGCGTATGGATTTCATACAAAACGCTTTTCTCACTTTTAAATACGCAACGTCGACAATGAATAGGCCTACGATAATTACATGATGAATTTAGAATTTAAACTGCATATTTCAAAAAGGCTGCTGATATATAGCTGGTTTAATTTCAACTAAGGATTTAACGATGCAGCATTTTATCAAAAATTCTAACCGGCTAGCTGTGGCTATTTAATGTTTCACAGAATAAATACGTTACCTCTCACACTTCCATATCAAAGACTGTATGTTGAACAGTGAAATTAGCTTGCTGCTACCACCACCACAACTTATTAAAAATATAGGTAAACATCATATTAACTTACCATAAAACAATGCCTGCTCCGAGTGACGTGCTCCTCGAGTCAGAAGTGAAGAATCCAGAAAGTTCTGCAAAGAATGAAAAAAGTAACCAGTTGCTGGGTCAAAATAACCCAACCAGCGGTTTATTTGTGAATGACCCCCTTACAACTCATTTGACCCAGCATGAGCAACCCAATAATGTGTTTACAGTACCTCAAACAACCCAACTTTTTGACCCAGCACAATCAACCCAACAATTTGTTTACAGAAACAACCCAGCATTTTTTTGAGTGTAAGAACCACCCCTTCTTCTTCTTTTTTCTCTTTGATGTAATTTGTAATGCAACCTCCTAGTGGACTTTCTCTGTATGTGCATGTAATTTGTCATTCAGGTGTTTCTAATTAGCACCTATAAAAGAGGAAAGTGTTTGATTGTAAAACATACCCTGAAGAAGGCTGTTTGTGCTGCTACGCGTGGGTTGTTTTTTTCCCCATATGTCTTTTAAAATTTTCTAACATGAAATAACCAGTCAAATAAAGGCTTTTTATTAATTTCTAAAAGAAGAGTGCCTTGGATTTTCTTCTACTATATTTCACTGAATTCCTGACCCCAAAGAGCACCTTCTAAAAAACTTTTTTGAACTCCTTGAGCACCCTGGACATTTTTCTCATTCCAATTATTAAGCACTAGGGACGTGCTTTTTCTGGAGTTGCTCTGCTCGTATCCAGTGGGCATGGTGGAGTCGTATTATTAGCTCAAGATGGAGAATGGAAGATACAACGCAGCATTCTCATATTCGAATGAGCAAGCCAACAACATCATTGTAACTCAGTCTTTACTCGATGACACAACAAATTCTCCAGGAGCTGAGCCAGATGTGAGTAAAAAATATTTTGAACTCAAAAGAATGGCAGAAAAAGAGATTAAGCTTCATTGGAGTATCGTTAATCTGTCTGATTACTGGCGTGAGGGCCGCATTCCAAGAGGACTTAGAATAAAAAAGTTTCCCTCGTTTGGCATAGAAGATACTGATTTCAGATCAAAATGGGAAGCCATTTTGAATAAATGCTCATTAGATCTGATTCTGCTAATCATTGAACATAGTAAGAAAGAAAAAGAAGTGGTGCAAGAAAAAATCAATGAGATAAAAGTACAAATCTCCGGCATGAGTAATGATGACACAAAACTGCCATTTGAAAATAAATTGAAACAGGACCTCGAGAAACTTGCAGATTGGGTCAGACAACAAAAGATCAAGAAATTTAAGAGAGATGAAAACGACTATAAAGATGACAGAGGGCCCTATCTTGCACCCAGCGCAATTGACTTTGTACACCGACGCATGTATCATTCCTATTTTGCACCCGCGCAAAGCGTGCTTTTCCCTCCACAGAAGCACGTCGGTTAACTAAGAAATACACTTGCGCTCCCCGGGGCGGTTCAGCGCAAAGAGGAGGCGTGTTCCAGCGCAAACGTTCCTTCATGCTATTTTGCAGGTTTAGAAAACAATTGCGCTACTAACCAGGAAAAAATAGTTTAAAGTCAGAGGCGCGTTGCGCATGTTATTCATATGCTATTTTAAGGGCGCATGCTTGGCCATAATCAATGTAGCGTGTGCACAACGCGCATACACTTTGATTCTCTCATCTTCACAGAAGCAGCAGTTTTCATTTTTGCAAATCATACATTATTACGATAGATAGATAGATAGATAGATAGATAGATAGATAGATAGATAGATAGATAGATAGATAGATAGACAATTTATTATAAAAGCATACATCTAGCTTACACATTTACCCAAATTATCATATGCCTTTTTAACCGAAGTTAATTTGGGTGTGTTTCTCCATCCCCAACGTCCCTGACGAGAGTGTTGCTCTCCTCGGCTGTGAACCGCTCCTGGTGCGCGCCTGGCAAATCCGCCGTTATAATAGGAATCCGCTTTAGAACAAACGCGCCTGCTCTTAAAGGGAATGTGAGATGACGCTCTGATTGGTTTATTTCACGTTACGCCCAAACCACACCTATGAATAATGAAGCTACTTCAGACCAACCCATTTTAGATTTGCGCCTGGCGCAAGAGTCATTTATCCCGCCGGGAAAATAGCAACAGCGCCAAGACCCGCCCACAAAGTTACTTGCGCTTTGCGCTTTGACACTTGCGTTTCAGATCGTTAAAATAGGGCCCAGAGTGTACAAGTGGACTAGACCTAATCACAGAGATAGACAAAGACAGAGATCTGTGTCCTTCAATTTTACTACGAGCGATGAAGAATCCACTTCGATCTCCAATATGTCTTCACCAGCTGCTTCTACCATGTCTGATTTTTTGGACGAAAGACCCAAACGTATAAAATCCAACATAAAAAGAAGAAAACAAGGAGAGGCAGAAAACGATCAAGGACAAAGACAACAACCATGGACTCTCAGGGACCGGAACAAGAACAGACGGTAATCAACCTATCAAAAACATCTCTTACCTCTGACCATGTGAGTGTGTTGTCCAAAGGACTCTCTTTTTCTCCCACTTACCACACTAATGTGTTCAATACCAAGGTGGATCTATTTAGATTCTATCGAAGTCTCCACCTTAAAGTTTGGTATCATCAATATAATCAGAGAAATGACTGCACAGCACAAAGATCTTCCTTTAGACCAAAATCATACTTCATGCCTCCAATTTCGAATGCGACTTTGACTGCTTTTACAAAAAAGGTGGATTATGACATTGAAAGATTATTTCTATCATCAAATCAAACAAGTAGGGAAAATTTGACCAAATCCCAGAAACTTGCAATAGATCATCTGACAAAGAATGAGTCTATAATTATAAAACCGGCTGATAAAGGAGGAGCAGTTGTAATAATGGACAGAGACAAAATGTTGAAGAAGCCTGTAAGAGCCACCAGTAAGTCTCCTATGTGTTCTGTATGGTTTCATTCATAAATATTCACTGCACTCGGATTGTAGGTGGTGGGCGTGTCCACCAGGGTTTGGGCGGAAGTGATAGTGATTTATTTGTTTTGCTTTACGGGCTCACCTGCATTCAATGGGGCTTTGACGGAGAGAGGGAGTGAGCCTGGGAGCGAACACTTTCTGTTGACCGCACTTTTAGCACTCATATAGCACTTTTATCACCTGGTAACTGCAGTACCATGTACTTTTACGTGTTGAAGTGCAATAAATGATTGAACTTGGATCAACGAGTGGAAATGAGTTTTCTGCGCGTCGCAGTGTATTCAGACTCTCAGTGTTTAGTCCCTCGCGGCTGCGGGACTATGTTTTGCCTCGTCCACAACCGCTAACAAAGCCTTACGACAACTTAACAATCAAGACTACTATCAACGGCTGCGGTTCAATCCGATAGACAACATAAGAGATAAATTAAAAGCTCTGTTGCTCACAGCAAAGGATACTGGGTGGATTTCAAAACAGGAGCATGATTTCCTCCTATGTCAACATCCTAGAATACCCACCTTCTATATGCTCCCAAAGATCCACAAGTCTCTTGAATCTCCTCCAGGCAGGCCCATCATATCGTCCAATGGTTCTCTCACAGAGCCAGCTTCGCAATTCATAGACTTTCACATTAAGCCATTGGCTCAACAACTTCCTTCCTATATACAGGATACCACTCATGTGTTGAAGGTCTTAAGCGATATGAGAGTTACAGACAATTGTTTTTTAGTCACATTTGATGTGGAATCTCTGTACACAAATATTGCTCACAATGATGGACTAAAAGCTTTACAACATTTCCTGGTGAATAGACCTTCAGACTCTTTGCCTCCCTCCGAATTCATTGTTCAGCTCACTGAATGGACACTTAAAAATAATGTTTTCCTTTTCCAGGACCTACTACATATTCAGGTTCGGGGCACTGCGATGGGTGCATGTTTTGCCCCCAACTATGCTAACCTTTTTTTAGGTCGGTGGGAGAGGGATTTGGTCTATTTAAACAGATACAGTGACAAGATAAAATGGTGGGGGAGGTACATTGATGATATTCTTATGATCTGGGGTGGTTCTTATGATGAATTGTTACAATTTTATGATCACTTGAACAATAATGATAGGAATATAAAATTGTGTATGGAACATTCCAAAACTAGTATTAACTTTTTAGATCTAACCATTTCTATTGGCAAAGATAAGAAACTCCATACTACTGTATATCGTAAAACAACAGATAGGAACACGATGTTAAAAGCAGATAGTTTCCATCCAAATTGGCTAAAAAACAATATACCTTTTGGCCAGTTCCAACGCCTTAGACGTATTTGTGACACTGATAATGAATATGAAGTGCAAGCTAAAGTCCTGTCGAACCGATTTTTAGAAAGGGGCTATCACACAGAAATTGTACAAAATGCTTATAAGAAAGCCCAGTGTATTCCTAGACCAGAGCTATTCCAGAAGAAGATAAAACGACCCTGTTTACAAAATCAGGCCTATTTTGTGACAGAATATAGCTCTTTGGCTAATCCCATAAAAAGGATCATACACTCAAATTGGAATCTCATTAAGAGTGATCCTGTTCTCAGAGAAGTGTAGTAGTAGAAGTAGTAGAAGTAGTATCTAGCCATCTTCCTGCCAAAAAACAGACCACTTGGCTTAAAAGACAGTTAAAAGGTACTTACAAATGTGGGTTTTGTAACCATTGCTCTAGTATTAAAGAATGTAAAGACTTCTGTAATTTCAAGACTGATAAGAGGTACAACATAAAGACATTCATTAATTGCAATACCACGTTTGTGGTATACAGGTTATCATGCAAATGTGGATGCTTTTATGTTGGCCGGACCAAGAGACGTCTCAAAGACAGAGTATCAGAGCATAAGAATGCCATTAGAAAAGCTAATTTAGATTACCCCATGGCAAAACATTTCCTAAATGTGCACAATAGTAATCCAGAAGGCCTAATGGTTGAGGGTTTAGAAACGATCGAAAAGAGTATTCGGGGTGGTGACCATTTAAAATTACTTTTACAGAGAGAAACATTCTATATATATGAGTTACAGGCCACAGTATACCCTGGGTTGAATGAAGAAATAGATTTTAGTCCTTTTTTGTGATGTTTTTTTTTTTTTTTTTAATGTGTATATGAGTATGTGTATGTATGTACATATATATATATATATATATATATTTATTTTTATTTTTTCTAATGTGTATATGAGTATGTGTATGTATGTACATAGGCTATGTTTTTTTTTTTTTTTTTTTTTCTAAATGTGTATATGTGTATGTGTATGTATGTACATATGGTTTCTTTTTTTTTTTTTTTTATCTTTTTTTTATGTGTATATGAGTATGTGTATGTATGTACATATGTGTTTGTTTGTTTTTTTGTTTGTTTTTTTCTTCTTCTTTTTTCTCTTTGATGTAATTTGTAATGCAACCTCCTAGTGGACTTTCTCTGTATGTGCATGTAATTTGTCATTCAGGTGTTTCTAATTAGCACCTATAAAAGAGGAAAGTGTTTGATTGTAAAACATACCCTGAAGAAGGCTGTTTGTGCCGCTACGCGTGGGTTGTTTTTTTCCCCATATGTCTTTTAAAATTTTCTAACATGAAATAGCCAGTCAAATAAAGGCTTTTTATTAATTTCTAAAAGAAGAGTGCCTTGGATTTTCTTCTACTATATTTCACTGAATTCCTGACCCCAAAGAGCACCTTCTAAAAAACTTTTTTGAACTCCTTGAGCACCCTGGACATTTTTCTCTTTCCAATTAATAATTACATTATTTGCAAATTAGGAATGGTCAGTGCTTCATAAGATCATTTATAAAGTGTAAGTAAATGATTAATAAAGTATTTAAATATACATTTATACATATTCATACAAATAGTAATAGTTACTCAATGTGTCAATAAATGCTTTTTTAACACATATTCCTACTGAAATTCATAATTAATTCAGGTAGTTATAAAACATTTAGTAGTTGTCAGGTAACTATTTTTGTGAGCTCATCTAAAGTAAGGACTTTTTATGCCTCCTAAAGCTTTTAAAAAGGAGATTTAAATGCTCAGTTATCTCCTAAACAGATAAAGGAAACAAATACAACACCGTGATACAGAACATGGAAATATTTATTTCAAGATACAAAAAATGTAAACTGTACAGCTGTACACTTGATATAAAATGAAAAATAAACCTCTGCAATGTCATATGAAATATAAAAAGAAACAAAATAAGCAATTGGAACAAAAAACAACAAAATAAGCAAGAATATAAATAAAAAATAAGAAACAAAATTAATATACGTCAAAAAAAAAAGAAAAAAAAAAAGCAACAATAACAAAAAGCAACAACATTAGGAAAATAGGCTAAGCAAAACATTTAGGTCAAGTCAGAAGGTTTTCTTGTTTCAGTTTCATGGCTGAAAGAAAATTCAGTGCAAACTTCTCACAAAGAAGTTCCAAAATTCCACATAAAATCTTAGTGTAGAAAAATCCAAACTGCCTAATGTTACCCAGGACGACCTATAGGACTGTGCAAGCATTAGGGGTGTTGATGGACTCTGTCTACTCCATCTATATTTTAATCATCGTTCTAAATCTGTTCTAAATTTTCTCAGCTTTTTGCTCAAAATGTTGCTTTTTTATGCAACTTACCAACATTCAAGTGTTGATAAAAAAAACTATGTTTTTGATTGTTTCAAAAAAAGCAGAGGGTCTGTTCTTACTTTTGACATATGTTCAAATATTCATACAACAAAATATTCTGAGGGCCATAAAACTTTTGTGAACATGATCAAACATGCTGACAGTGGCTGGCAACTGTTTAAAAAACGGACGGGGAAAGAGTTAAAGTGCAACAAATTATTATCCATCACATTACATCACATTTACATTTTAAATTGTACTTCAAATAGATGAATACGTGAAATTATAGATTTAATTATGAATGAATTACTTAAAAACAAACACACAGAATATTTACACAAAAGCACTTACATGCCTGCTAAATTTAATCCAAACATTAATAAAAACATCATCTCGGCCTATATCAAAAATAAAGGTAGGCTAATTGAGTTTACTTGAAAAGTGCAGCACGGTCATAACTAAACTCACATGTGGCACTGGCAGAGAAAGCACTATCTGGTGTAGTTGCAGTAGACTGAAACCTGTCTACTTCATCCTAAACATTGACCTTCAAAGGGTCAAAATGCTATAAATTTGTTATGTTACAAAAGCCTAAAAACTGAAGAGTGTGTTCGCTTGGAAAATGTTAAGTATTTTAGTTGAACTGGCATAGTTAGAGTCACTGTTATACCGCTCAAGCAAAACAGAAATGGTTTCACACCATTTGTCCAGGATTGAGGTGCAGTGTCCTTCTAATGAGAGCAGGCAAGTACAAAATGTAAGCAACTCAATTTGTTCTCTTAACTAAACTGAAGCAGAAGTGCCTGACCTGTTAATTCAACACGAGAAGTTTCTCAAAATGACTGTCGGAAAGACAGTTGTGTTTTGGCAGGAAAATGTCTTTTCCAATACTAAACAACCGCTCACATGTGGCACTGGCAGGGACACCAGTATTGCACTTAATGAAGACTGTCTTCATTTTTGATAGATGCTGGAAAGCACTATCATGTGTGTTTGTAGACTGTAGATAAATGTTAAATTCATCCAAAACATTCTCCTGGTTTCTGGAGAAGTAGTCTGTGATCTCATCACTTTTATTTTCTGGCTTCCTTGAAACAATTGTCTCTGCAACATGTTGACTGTGTGCTGCTGAAAGCTCCTGTTTTGGTCTTAAGATGATGTCATCTTTTTGCTCATTTGGTATGTAAGACATACGAAACATAGGATGTGAAGCCGTTACCATGAGATATGTTTTACCGGAAAGGTAACTGAACCTTCTGTTCACACCACTGATGATGGCATTAGCTAATGGCCCACAATATTGGGAGTTTTCTTGCTCGAGTGACTGCAACTTCTCAACAAGAATGTTGATTGTGGGGACCAAGACTCTGAGGAATGCCATTTTGTCTGACTGGGGAACATCTAGGGCCTTGGACAATGGTGCCATGACCTGTGAAATTACACATATACATGGCTGTATGCATGAGTGCAAAAATACATGATGAAAAGTCAATGTAAGTCAAATCACAGGATGCATAAGTCACAACGATTATTATATTCTTAAGAGTTATTAATAGGTACTTAACTTTAAAATAATTTACTAAAGAATTATTAAAGTCATTTAGTTTTAATAAAAATAATATAGAACATATACCAAAAATATTTTTATGATAAAAATATGGGATTCTATGAAACACTAAAAATATTTACATAAAATGATTGATTCAGTACATCTAAGCCAGTTCAAACTCACCATGACATATTCTTTGATGAATGTAATCTCTGATGGCTTCAGTCGTGGAAAGTCCATTTTCTCACAAACATCATGGAGCTCTTGAGGTTTCTCTTCAATTCAAGTTATCATACGATCCATTGCATTATATATAGAATTCCAACGAGTTACATTAGGCACAACAGCATGCATCCAAGTCTGTCTTTAATGTTGTCAGAAGCTTGGGTGCTTCTACTCTGCTTATTCCAAAGGCTTTGACATTTGGCGAAAGCTGCCCTTGAAATCTTTTTAAATGAAGAGTCTTCCACAGCTGCCTCAGCATCTTTGGGTGCAAACAAGTGGAGAGAATGGCAGGCACAGCGTTGATTGGCTGGCAAGTGGTAGTCATCCTTTTCTGTCTCTTTTAGAAATGCTGCAACATCACTGAACTCAACATCTGCCACTTCATAATTTTCTTCAATTAACACAACTTTGTTTTGAATGCTAAATTCCATGTGGACACTTTCAAGCATCTCTGCCAGAGTGTCATAACTTAAGTGTGCCTTCCCTTGATCCTTCGGCAAGCTAAAGCCCCCGAAGAGATGGTAAGTGTGTCTGAATCTATTGAATGGACAGTGACTCCCAGATGGCTCTTGTGATTTGTAGACCATGCATCTGTGGTTGTTGCTACAAATTTCTGCTCAGACAAAACTTTATACATATCTGCCTTCATGGAAATGTATTGAGTGTACCTAGCATTTTGACTAATGTCTTTCTAGACATCACATGTCTTGAAGGCAGTACCTGTTTGAATAATTCTTTAAATTCTGCCCTTTCATCAATACTGAGGGGATGAAGCAAAATTCAGAACCAGCTTGTTGAATTTTGCATGGGAAACTGGTGCCACATCCCTCATGAAATACTGGATTGGACTTGATGAGCTTGAGGAACTCTGTTCTTGAATGGAGGGTGTCGTTATCATCTTACTGAGTTGCTGCTGCATTCTCTGTAACTTATTCAGTTTAGATGGATGCTGTAATGGTCACCAGCTGGAGTGCCCTTGAGAGCCACCAGAGGGCACTCCACACACCAGACTATCATGTTTCACTCACAAACTACATTTCCCATAATTCACTGCCTGGACTCATCATCACTGATTGCATTCACCTGTGTCTCATCACCTTGTTAGTCTCAGCCTATTCATACCATGTTCACTCATTCACTCACTGCAAAGTTTTGTATGTTGTTGCACTGCACTTCTGAGCGTTTTCCCTGATTTTCTTGTCTCTTGGTTTTTTGGATTTCTTGCCTGTCCCGTGGATTACTCTTGTGCCTCTGACCCCTGGCTGTTTTGTTTTGTTTTGTTTTGCCTGTTTTGTTTGTTTGTTTGTTTGTTTGTTTGTTTGTTTGTTTGTTTGTTTGTTTGTTTGCTTGCTTGTTTGTCTTCCTGTGCTTGACCCTCTGCTTGTTGGATTACGATTCTGGATAACCCCTTTAATAAAAGCAGCTTTTGGATCCTCTACCCTCTTGTCTCGGAGCAGTTTGTAACAGATGCAGTCTCTGATAGGCATAGGATAAAGGGGTAAAAGCAAAAATTAGAAAGAAAAAAACATTTGAAATGACATACTTTTAAATTATTATGCAAGACAGAAATATATAAGCCTACTATTGTAATACAACTGCGATACAACATAAAGGAATGTTTCAGAGTATATTAATTTTCACTTTACACTAAGGTAGTTAAATGAAAATACTTGTCTTAACTTCTGCACTTGAAAGGATTAAACACTTGAGCTTTTATTTTGGCGGTAAACTATGACGAGACCTTTACGTTTCTATGACGCTTTAATATTACAAATGGAGCTGTAATTTTCTGGCTGCCCCACTGATCTATATAATGACTGGATAGCTCATGGCGCTCTTAACTGCCAGCAGGCAGTAAAGCCACCGGAAGTGTTCGAGCGGCTATCTTACGATTCCCTACCAGCAGAGGTATGGAATCACTTTTGTGCCAATAATAATGAACGTAACTTTTCAAGAAACTAATGAAAATATAAATTAAAACTGAATAAAATATCTTTGAAACTGAAAAAGAATAAATTGCAGGCAAATTTTTTTAATTAATTTTTAATACACTGCATGCTTTGCTAACTATTTCTCATATTTCTATCGCTGATCTGAACTTACAAATGCGCTTCCAGAGTTTTCATTTACGCTGCTGAAGTTTTCGTTTACGCTTCTGAAGTTTTCGTTCGCCGTTCTGACACACACACGTTCTGTTCTCATTGGCTACTGAGTTTTTGCTTGACAGCTTCTTCACCTGAAGTGAAGACGTCAGTGGTGTGTTTATGTGTGGATGTGAGCATCTGTAATCACAGCTTTCTATTTCATTTTAGTGATATTAAGTTTATATCTGTATTTATTTGCTGCTACACTATATTGTTGAGATGATTTCTTATAGAAGGAATAGTACAGACGAATGATATCATTATCATTAGTCATCGTCGCTATCAGGATACTGGATAGCCTACTCGTGGTAAGTCTGATTTTTTTTTTTTTTTTTTTTTTTTTTTTTATACTATACTAATACTATTTATAATACAGTATTGGCTTTTTCAGGTGGAGAGGCATTTTAGAGCTCAGTGAGAGCCCATAACATTATACAGCTGTGTTGTCTTGATTTAACTTAGCCCAATCAACACATGACTTGTTTATCTACATTCGGTTACAATACAGTCTTCGATTAGATCATATTTCCCCCCAGCCACCCCAAACAACATTGTACATTGTACAAAAGTACTGTATCAGTCAATGACCGATGCCATAGGACCAGAGAGCTGTCAATCACTGCCTGATCCAACTTTGGCAATGTAAAGCCTTTTTTTACCATGCCAATAAAGCTATTTAAAGGTGCAATGTGTGATATTTCTGAGGATATATTGACAAATGCAATATAAGATCCATAACTATGTTTTCAGTGGTGTATAAAGACCTTACTTAATGAACCGTTATGTTTGTATTACCTCAGAATTAGTAATTTATATCTACATAACCGCGGGCACCCCCTTCTATGAAGGTCGACATATCGTGACGTCATGTTTCTACCGTAGCCGACAGCGAACAAACAGCGATACAGAGCGCGTTTCGTCACTAACTTGAATGAGAAGAAGCAGAAAAAGACGCAGCAGAATACTCAGGTTGTCCCTGACTCTGCAAACGTGCTGTCTGAACGACGCCTCGGACATCGTAACGTTAGCTATTTCCCCTTACCTAGCTGCTTTGATGCTCTTATCCATAGCTCTTATCTTATACTAACTAGCATGGAAACAGGCTATGGTAAAGTCAGTGAATAAAAGACTAACACAATGATGAACAAGTAAAAATAATGGCAATAACATGTGGTTTTACTGAATAATTAAGTAAATATAATTTAATATAAAATATAATATAATATAAAGAAACCTCATTGCATGCTTGACTTGCTAATCTCTGCTGACTCAGACGACAACATCTTCCGATCCTACGTCGGCCACCGTAGCTTCTCATTCGAGTTTGCAATTTAAAGGATTGGCCTTGAGTGACTGACTGTTTGCAATTCGCAAATCTCACCACTAGATGCCGCTAAAAAAATCACACACTGCACCTTTAAAGCAGAACTTGGTAACTTTTTTAACTTAATAAAATTGTCTAGAAATCATTTGGATGGTTAAACAACATGTTCTGGTGATATTGGTGACTTTCCCCGCTCCCCCCAGCGTTCCCAGGCGGAAAACCAACCTTGCAACTTGGGGACTACCGTCCCGGCAAGATAGAAATTGGAAGTCTCGTGAGAAGCGAGAACGAGCGCGAAACACGAATTGCTTTACGGCAATTCGACATAAACACACACGCATGTATGATGTATTACCAGATTACCCACCTCGGTAGACATAGCTCCACACGATACAGTTAGCTTGCTCCGATCAAAACAAACGCACATGAGCAGCGGTAGAGAGGGGGAGGAGGCCGCGTTGTGAAATATACGGCCCACAGCTGTAGGGGGAGCTCGTGGGGAAAACATGCGACAACAAAAGGGAAAATCAGCGAAGAAGTGACTAGAGTTCGCTAGAGTTGCCGAGTTCTGCTTTAAACCTGAATTTCTCAATTGCTGATTAATTTGCGATGCAGAGTTTTTGAAAGAGGAGAGACACGACTTGACCACAGACCACGTCTCTGTTCATAATACAGTGAGGAAAATAAGTATTTGAACACCCTGCTATTTTGCAAGTTCTCCCACTTAGAAATCATGGAGGGGTCTGAAATTGTCATCGTAGGTGCATGTCCACTGTGAGAGCCATAATCTCAAGACATAAACACTCAATTATTTTGAAGTATCGCCCTGGTTGCAATATTTATTCTGATTACTTTTGTGTGATAAAGATGACTGATAAAGCTGTTATGTGTAACTAGTATGAGAAACAAAATGCTTTTTCTGTGTCCATATTTCACAAACAATAATGCAAAAAATTGCACTTCAAATGAACATTTCTATGAAAAATGTTTAATCTTTAAAGTCCCTGTAAAGGCAATTCTAAAAAAAAATCTAAACACATTATAGCCTAAATGTTAGAAATGTATTGCTAAAACATATTACAAAGACTGTGAACTGTGAAGTACTGAATTGTGGAGTTAGACCGTTATACAGTTTTTCACCATTGCTGTGTTCCGGATTTTTTGGGCGGGGCTAAAACGGGGGCTCGATGACGCACTGGAGCCCCTGAGCTCCTGGACACGCCCCTACTTGATGACGCAACGGTGTCATAGTCAGGCAATGTTTTCTCAGTCAAATCATAAAATTTCCTATTGATTCAATAGAACACGTGAGCTCACTAGGGTGGCACGGTGGCTTCACTGTTTACAGTATGACGTCATGAGCTATCCAGTCATTCTAGATTCTCCACAGGGCGGCAATATTCCGGAAAACATTGAAGCTTCCCGGGCACCATCATTGATTAGCAGACCATCACCTACTGTTAGCATTCCATTGACTCCCATTCATTTTGGCGTCACTTTGACAGCGAATAACTTTACATCTGAGGCGTTTAAAGACTCCATTTGTCCATTATTTATTTCTAAGGAAACACAAAAATGTATAATAGGCTCCATTACCTTGTATCTTACGCTATGGCCCCGTAGAAGCCGTTTTTATAAAAATAGGCTAACGATTGCGTCATAACCACGCGACTCTCTGTCGCACAGTAGAGAAATTACCGTATGGACAGGAGGAGAAGCTTGCGGGCAATCAGGGGGACGTGGAGGCAAAATGACAAAATAATTAATCAGAATACTTAGCAAAAGTTGCTCCTGCTCCTAGCTCATGGACACCTCCTACTCACGCTCTCCGTCTCTGCAAGTTTTGGAAGGGAATGATTCAGATTTCTCTTGGCACAGCTACTAGAAGACAGACGGGTTGCTCACATCACATCTACGTCGTCAAGCTCAGTTTGAGTCTGCGCAGTACGCTCAGCCATCAGGAAGTGAGTGCTTCTAATTGACTTCACTTTTCTCCATTGAAACCTATGGGGTCGCTGTGTCCAGTGTATATACTGTCTATGCGGCTTCACTTTTTATGACATCATGAGCTATCCAATCATTCTATATAGATCAGTGGGCTGACACCTATTATAAAATGACACCTATTGGTTAATGCAGGATACTACAAAAAACTTTGCAGGATTTACAATGCTGATGATCTTTAAAAGGCGTCATCACAGTCTGTGAAAAGGGTCCATCTTTTCCATCACAGCATGAGTTTATCAGTGGCTGAGTTCTGGACTCTCACCAAAACTCCCATTATAATCAATGATGATGTCTACTCTGCACAATGAATCTCCTAATTAAATCATGTTTGCATTCTTAGTTATGATTAAAGCATTTGTGAATGTGCAGATATCCACAGATCACTGTATTCATGTCTGTCATCAGCTACAATGCTCATTACTGCAACCTCTCATGGGAAGGGAGATCTTAATATGATGCTATGATCAACACTTCACACGATTATTCTCGAGAGCTGTAATAGTAAAAACATAGTCAATGTTTTCGAAGAGAGTTCCAAGTGTAATACTTATTTCATATGCAAAGATGTTAGCCAATCATAGCAGTGGCGATTATACTGAAGTCTCACAGCAGATACATCCCTTCCAACAGAGCGTTTAAATCAGAGAGCTAAAATCAGGGCAGAAAATGGCCTTTTATTTCTAAATTATAACCCTTTATAATTGTACATATTATAAAGTATAATTGTAGTTTATTAATCATTTATTTACACCTTCTAAGTGATCTTATGAGCACTGACAGTGACAACTCATAAATAACTTGGTGTAAATTATGCAATATTTCATTTAGAAATGATAAATTGATCATTAATAAAGTATGAAAATACAATTATTAAACACATTATAGATATGCTTACAAATCAAGAATAAAGCATTTATAGCTGTATTTATAAACGGCTTATTAATGTATATTAATGCTTTATAAATTATGTTTATTAAAAACTGTTTACTAATGCTTAACTAACGATTAATAGCGTGCAGTTATTATAAAGTGTTACCGCAGATTTACAACTTGCATTTCATTGACTTTTTTTCTGGCTTTTCTTATCCGCATGGATATGTGCATTTGTACACAACTGCATTTAGAATGAATAAATAAATAAATAAAACATTTACATAAAAGGAAAATAGTAATGAATTAAGTCAAGGCAAGTACTGTATCCTCTTCCCTTCAGCTAATGATAGTGTAATTAAGGTTGATTATTTCAGCAGTTAGCTGTACATTATAGTTTTTCTTTAAGGTCACAGTGCCCAAAGTCCGAGTTCCTATGCATGAGAACTGGAATTCATATACACCAGGAATGCTGGCAGAAGAACAACCCTGATGTTTGGTTATTTGGTCAATTTCAATTTATTTAGTTTAAAAAAGAGACAATGTATATCAATCAACATTCATGAATGTAAATGTACTCAAATTAGCCCGAAGGCTTGTTTTCATTGGTCCATTTGTCAGATCTTATTAGGCCTAAAAAAATTATAAACAATTTTGTAAAACGCAGTTAAACAAGTTATACAAAAAGACAAAATATAAAAAAGAATATTTCAATAAAATTATATTTAAATGAGTTAAATGATGTGCTTCATCATTTGATTGTGGAATAGAATTCCTTAATTGATTAGGAATAGAATTCCACCATAGCAGAGACAGAAAGGGTGGCGCCAACAGAAGAATTGGTAGGATTATTTCCTGCTGTATTAATACTGGGGCTCATGGGGCTCCTGGGGGTCCTGGAGGTCCTGGAGGTCCTGGAGGTCCTGGAGGTCCAGGCGGGCCCGCTACACCTTGTGGACCTGGAAAAATTAAATATTAGTGAAAACTAAAATATTTGATATTGATACATACAGAATATCATATTTGTAATCTTGGCTCTGTTGGTCAGTTATGGTATCTGGCTTAAATAATTAAAAAGAAAGTGAGGTTGGCAGCTTTATGTTGAAGGAATATTTAAAGGCCATGTTTGATGTATGACTAGCTTACCAGGTTGTCCTTGAGGTCCTATCAAGGAATCGGTGTCTGAAAGGTAATGCATATATGTTACATGTTTGTACTATAAGCCTAAGTGTTCACATTAAAGGGGAAAAACTATTTTAAACGTGAAAGAGGCCCCAAAGCCAAGCAAAACCCAAAGAAGCAAGCGAAAGGCAGAAATGACTAAACAGCTTACAAAGGCTTGGTGTGCAGTTCATGAAACAGTGCTTGACAGTTGTGATATCCAAATGTATTAATATATGTCACTGCACCAGTACAGTGTACAGCAAAAAAGAAATTACTCAAGCAGTGTCCAGTTTAGAGATTTTACAGTGAATTAATTGCCATTTTAAGGTAAATAGGTCATGTGCACAACAACATTACTTTTCTTTTTCCTTGCAATTAAGAAAAAACAAACACTTGTCTAACCTTTTTTCCAATGTCTGTAATGTTGATGCCACCAACACCATGAAGGCCAATTACCAAATCACAGGTGAACCAAACCATAGTGACCATGCGAACAGATTATAAAATGTCTTCAATACCTGTTTGCCTATACTACCATAAATCAACCTCTACAAGCACATACAAAGGCAGTAAGAAGCTTAGAAATTTGCAGTCAGAGGAAGAAGATTTATGTATGACCACACAGCAAATAATCATTTAAGAACTCTAATACTGTGGTGCCTTACCAGTTTCAATCCAAGGGTTGAGGTTGAAGGCGGGGATATCCCCACAGTTAACGAAATCGGCTGAACTTGTGAAGCGGAAAGGATCTCTGGGAACTCTGCTGATTCCAGTGTTGTCACAGATGATGCGGGCCAGCGACACAGAGGCTAGTGATGCTTTTTGTTGTGTGGTAAACACTCCTTTGTTCTCCCACCATAACCTGAACATAACGTGCAACTTGACATTAACACCACTCAAACACATGCTGTTCTCTTAGACTAAATCAGGGATGTCCAATCTTGCTCCTGGAGGGCCAGTGTCCTGCAGAGTTTAGCTCCAACCTGCCACAGGGCATTTACCTGGAAATTTCCTGAAGACCTTGATTAGCAGGTTCTCTCTTCCAGGAGAGGGATTGGACACCCCTGGACTAAATACACAGAAATCTTTACCTGTCACCCTCGCGAATGTGCTGGAACTGTGTAGAGATAAGGCAGGCAAAAAGAGAACCAACACGACCACCAGGAACAAAAGGCTCAGCAACACCTCCCAACCAAATGTCAATGTTCTTAGGGGTGCCATAAAGCTCAATCAGCCTGCGAGCCAATTCAGTGTTGTTCATCACCACAGCCAATTCTTGCTCATTCTGAGGTTCAGACAGTCCACAGAACCGACGCCATGCATTATAGCCTTGTGAGAAACAACAGATTAATAAAGTCTTCTAAAAAAACACATGGAGTTATAATGCAGCATGAAGCTGAGTTGACTTCACATGGTTGGATTTAAAGGTTTCCAAGAGTTTTTTTTTTTGCATGTTGTGTATGAATCCAGAATATTTACCTGGTATAGCGTGGTCACGGCCTCTTTGCATATTGAGGGATGCCAAGTCCAAAGCAATGTGGGCTGTAAAGGCAAACAGTCTCTCTCTAAGAGCATTCACCATCATGTGGTCTTGCGTGTTCAATTTTGCCGGCCGACCAAGCAGTCCACGCAGCAGAGGATCGATGCCCCCTACACAAAAAGCAAAGCAGAAATAAAGTGAGCTTAAAAGAAAACAGATTTAGGACTCTGTAGGTATGCTGTAACAAGCCTCACAAACTCACCCTCGAATATCACCCTCCATGGCGAGAAGAAGGCTTCAAAGACGGGCACACTTGGAAACTGAGGATGGTTCTGGTAATTTTCATCAAGACGAGATATGATGGGTTGGAAGGCCAGGTGGGCAAAACGGAAAGCTGCAGTGGCAAAGACGTTTGCAATGGTAGGGTCCACATTTTCATTGTAACCTGGATATTGTCCAAGGCGTCTATTGTAAGCATCAGGACCCACAATTATCGGCAAGTAGTCCTTAATCACCAAGATCTAAAAGAGAAAGGAGAGGTTGAATATATGAATATATATGTTGAATATATGTTGTACTCCACATGTAACTGTTTGTGCTTGTGTTAATGCACTTTTCATTGAGTGTCTTTACCTGGTTGTAGGCACCCACAATTTTTCTTGCCTCTTGATAGAGGGTTTCACTATTCCAGGTAGGATTGAGCACATGGAGGGCACGAGCTAATCTATTGTGCTCTCTCAAGAAAAGTGCATGTAATGAGGTAAGAGCAATGTTCTCAACAACACGAACATCCCCTGCACACATCAAGAGTTCATTAGCATTTGCAAATAGTAGGTATATACCACACATTTTAGATGCTGCATTTACCAATGACGACTAGGAAAATGCCTGATACTTGCATATGAAGGCATAAGATTTTCTAAGAATTAAAAAGTTACTGACCTGCAATGAAGCAAGGCACCTCTGTTAGGGTGGTGTCATTGAGGGTTTTCCCACGCGTGGCACACATGTTACTTTTTACACTAGTAAAGGGCAGGTGCTCTCGTCCATTATCCTTGAACTGATCGTTGACACGCAGAAGACCACCATCATTGGTCAGGTCTCGTAGTTCCTTTGCTAGCCCATCCTCATTCCCGTAAACCTGTCCAGCATCTAGGAAAGCTGTTAGAGCGTTGATCTGATCCCGAACTTTGGGGACCCCACCAAAGAAATAGGCGGTGTTCCCAGAACCACAGGCCGGTGACGAACGGAAGAAAGGGAGACAGGAGTCAGGACGCAGGCGTTGATCTCCTGGAGGAGCCTGTGTTTTGACAATAAGTATAGCATGAAAGATCGTTATTATACAATAAAAATAGTGGGATAATATCTGACAGAAGGACAATCTTTAACTGACCGGAATTGGGAAGCAGGGTTCAGAGCGCTCACAGCTCTCGTCACAGTTGAGGCCACTGCTGAAGGACCTAATGCTTGGTGAGGTGGGCGTAAAAGTCAGATCGTGGTCAACCCATTGCCCAAAGAGTGTAAGCATGAAGGTAAAGTCATGATCACTCTCTACGTCAGCATCTGCAGTGCTTAGAATACGATTGGAAACCAGTCTGACCTGTAATCAATGAGGTAGACAGAATTTGGACTTTGTTAACTGATTGGTGGCCTACTTGATTGTCAGGTAGACTATTCATTATCATCTCCATCATACCAGGGGCAGCACTGCACCATTAAGCAATCTGTTGGGATCCCATCCTTTGGCCTGGGATATGCCATCCTCATAGACAGCAGGCAACCATCGGGCAAAAGGGGTGTTGGATGCACCAAGAAGTGGGTTATTCCTGGGAATTATAAATTTAGTTGTTTAGCAAGACAAACACTGAGTCTTTGATTAAGACTCTGAATAAGGAGTGCAAGACAGACCTGTTGTTGCAGACATTGCTGGCAGTTCGATACTTGTTTATGTGGGGTGTGGTCCTACAAGAAGGGGGCCGGACTTGAGCAGTACACCCTGTCAGACGTGTGATTGTGTTAAGCTCGTCTTGAGTGAGCAGATCTAGGGGAAAACACATAACAACAGTTTATAGAAAGGAACATCAGTCAGTGATGGATCTTTTCTGAGCTTTGCAAGCTTTGCAACATGTTTTACTCATACTTGTAGCATTGATGGACCTCTTGTGTACATGATGGGCTTTCTCACTGATCAGTCTAAGCGTTTGCCCCATGTAGTCTGCGGCTCTCACAGCGTCTCGTGTCTTTCGAGCTGGCTGTTTCAGCAGACGTAACTTGTCGGAAGGCTTGATGACATCTCTGCGCACCCTTGCTAAGCTCCTGGAAGAGGGGAGATTTATAAAAATAAAATAGATCAATGACTAATGATGGCACAGGAATATTGAGCAACATTCTTACAAATTTTACTCACTCATCACGAGAATACTTGTAAGCAACATCTACTATTTGCTTTGCTTCCTCGATTGAATCTAGAATGAAACGTCTCCTGGCTAAACGACTCTCGTCTTCTGCTAAAAAAAAGAAAAAGGTATTAAATCATCAATTCATTGCCCCAGAAATACTAATAATGACTAATTTTAGTGTACCTGTATTTTTTATATTGCTAATCATTAGCTGATTAATTTTTGAAAGGCCCCCAATATATTTCAAGTGAAATTGAATAATGGAAAAGGACGTTTTGTAAAAAAAAAAGGCCAAGATGAAGTTCGTTTTGGCAGTTTGAAACAGCTTTGCAAAGCTAACTTTCCAGAAAAGTTCACTCCAGCTGGTAAACACCTTCGTACTACCATTGGTCCAAGGTGATTACATCATAGGTTGGCGTGCGCAGAGGCTCCGTTTTTTTTTCTTTTCTTTTTTTGATAAGGAAATAGATAAGATATAGATAAGGTTCATTTCTTCTGTTAAGTCTGTCGAGGTCGGATGTCCGCAAGAAAAACATGAACACACTGGAGAGATGCTTTATAGTAGAGAATTAAGTTGTACTTTGGATAACATGAGACACTGACACCGTTTTTAATGTTTAATACTGTAAAGCTGCTTGATTTTAAGAAATCTATTGTATAAATTAAGTGATATATGAAGACTTCAGATGCAAAAGCCTCTAAGTCCGTCTAATGTTTTTCTTTAATATTAACATTTTTATCAGGCTCCTATGTATAGGTTTCTACCTAAGTACCGACATTTCTGAATGGGATGAGGCTGGGATTTAGTGAGTTTGAAGTGAAAGTATTTGATGTACTAAGTGCGGAGAGCATTCACTCAATATTATTATCTCAATTTTTAATAGATGGCTTTTAGAGGCTTTTGCATCGGAGGTCTTCATATATAAACTTGGCGTGACTTTACTGGAGTGCCGATTTTCTGAGCTTGTGCAAACATATCCAAGTTGTTATGATCAGATGCTTTTCTTATGTTTCCTTTAAAAAAGCTTGCTGTTTTCTATTTTTTGTTGTATGTTTATTTTGTTATTGAGAGGAAAGCGTGCAGCACATATTCATCTAAAACATTGCGACTTTCGCTAACAGTATATCGCTGGTCACGTATTTCCGAAGCGAAGAACGAAAAAGAACTTAGAGTCCTTGAGTATATCAGGACCTTAACTGATAAACTTACCACCCATTGAAAGGGCACAACAGCACCCGACCACAAAAAGCAAGGTGCAATGATTCATCTCTGAAACACAAAGTGTGACCATATGAAAAACATTGTTTATGAAAATTGCACTTTTTGTTTTATGCATTTCCTCAGTTTTGGAAGATAAATTCCTCTACATTTAAGTAAAAAAAAAAAAAAAAAGCATTTAAATAAATAAATTTAACTTGTTTTAAAAACGAAGTAAGATTAAAATGTTAGTCATTTGGAGTATAACATATGATAGAGTGAGAAGTGTCTATACAATGTAACAAATAATTGACTTAAATTGACGACTTAAAAATACATTTGCATTTATACTTTGCATTTGCAATCAGCATCACAGAGTTTCACAACAACTACGTAAAAAGTGCAATTAAATTTATTTACAACAACAACAAAAAAAGCCATCTAACGATAAGTTTTAGATTGGTTGCATTTCTCACCTGGTTACAGGTCTCAGGCTCTTTGGTTCCGGACTCAAGGCTCTGAGAGTGTGTTGGTCTGACTGGATGCAGCAGCCGTGCTTTATACCGTCCCTCATCCTCACTCTGTTAAGCATCACTGAGGGAGTCCTAGGCGGGGCAACTGGTTTACTTCCTTCTTCCTTTTCACATTTACCATGTGTAGTGTTTCTATAACTAATTGTTTTGAGGTGACACTTCTTAGTATGCATTAAGGAATGCATAAACAGTAGCTAAGTATTTCTGTACGTAATACTGTCTTAATACTGACACAAGGGGTAGTTCCCCCAATTTTTTTTAATTCTGTCATCATTTATTCACTCATTAAACTGAAGTAATGAAATTATGTAGTTACCAAAATTCCAAAAACTATCTTACATAGTGGTCAAAGTCAAAGTAACCACTCTCTTATATCTCAGAATTACAACAACACAGGAGTTTGATGGGCACTTGTTGGCTGCTTTTCTTTCATTGTCTGCTCCAGTTCATCCATTAAATAATAATAATAATAACAATAAATACAATAAAATGTTGTATATATAAAACGAAAACAGTCACACTTTAGATTAGAGTCCAATTCTCACTGGCTAACTATTCATTTTGACTCACTATAATTTTCCTCAGTAAACTCCAAATCACTGCTTATTAATAGTTAGTAAGGTAGTTGTTAAGTTTAGGTATTGGGTAGGATTAATGGATGTAGAATATGATCATGCAGAAAAGGGTGTGCTTTATTAGTACTAACAAACTAACAATATCCTTGTAATATTCATGCTAATTAAAGCAACTAGTTAATAGTGTGAATTGGACACTAAACTAAAAAATCATATTCATACATTAACGCAATTTATATTGTCCACACATTTTAAGAATTCAAGCACAATACTTTAAGAGAAAACGTTTTAAGGTCATGCAGAGTAACAAATTAAAATAAAGTGGGTTGAAACATTTGACTGGTAGACAGTGTATATTACTGTCACCATGTTTTTGTATGTTTGTATTTTAAACTTTTGTAACATTTAGGAAATTAAAAAAAAAGAAAACTAAAATAGTTTAAATTGTTTAACAGCCTATAACAACCTATAATCTATCACTATAGATCAGGAAGTTGTGTGTTAATTTTTACCAGCACTCCACTTACCATAGAATTTATGACATCAAACCCCATGTGATGAATCAGAGCCTGATTATGAAGTTATGATTTGCTTTGCTTTCCTGGTCACAGAATTATTGCATGTAAAACATGTTGGCACACACAAGGGCTCTACCAGTAAAAATATATATTTAATACTCGTCTTAAACCTATCAAATATCAAAATATTTTTTTAATCAAATGTGTTATCAGGTCATTTGTTTTTTGTCCAATTCGCTACTTTTTACTGGGCACAATGTCTCTCTGTTTTTAATTTCTGTTTTTCAAAAATCCTCATTCCATAAGACTCTTTCATAATTGAGGTCACAGCAAGTTTAATTTCATAATTGTAATTGCAATTTCACTACTAAAAGTAAATGCCTGCAGACTTGAAAAACAACTAATTCATTTTTCTGGCCTTGCAGAATTTTTCAGATCTGTTGAAAGTATTTACTTGAACTTTCTTAACTTTGTTGGCTAAGAGAGAGAAAAAAATTTGTACCTGTGGCAACATTTTGTATCGTTACAGTTTCCAACAGGAATGAACTCTAGAGGCAGCAAAACAGCAAGCACTTTTAATCGTTTTCACACACAATTATGATTACAGGAGCAGATTATAGATTAAGCTAATAAAGATTTGTGGTAACACTTTAGAATAATGGTCCGTAGTTAACAAGTAACTATGCAGGAAGTAATAGGTAGTACTGCATTAACACCAAACTTAATACTATTAACTAATATGGAAGCAATATTAACTAAGCAGTAAGTAATATCTAATTTAGTACAAAGGTAGTTCCTTGGTAGGTATTTGATTATTACTAAAGAAATGTATCCTCACTGAGAACTACTTGTGAACTAAGAAAGAATAACCAATTAATTACTAATCACAAAAGTAACATGTCTAAAAAGTGAACAATTGTGGGGGTTTTTTTTTTACTCTTAACATGGTCATAACATTTCAGAAGCTTGTGCCTCAAATGGGTTCTTAGTGGAAACCAGTTTATGAATATTATATTCCCCCAAATACATTAGCTACAGGTTGAGATTGTGACTACTACTCTTGCCAAAGGATGGACGCATGTTCTCTGTTTATTTCAAACTTAAACATAGAATAATACTAATAATGATAATTTGTTTAAAATTTTAAATAATTAGGAAGTGATGCTGACACTCATGATTGGATTAGTTCACTATTAGACTCCAAAGACCTACCTTTATGTTACAGTAGCCGCCAGAGGAGGACTTCTCTTTAGGATTATGAATATAAACATTGATGTTCTCTTGTCAAAAACAATTTGCATCCTTAATGAAGAAATTGGCTGCATTTATATTGCGATAATCGCAAAACCACATCTTCCAGATTACAATGTTTGTTAGAATATTACTAGTGCCTGTACAGTATGTGTTAAATATAAAATTAAATAACTTGTATTACTTGTGAAAAACATGCTAACTCCTCACTAATTACTCAAGCGTTACCTTGTTATCCCGCATGAACTACTAGTGATGTGGCCCATTATTTTAAAGTGAAAAACATGCTAACTCCTCACTAATTACTCAAGCGTTACCTTGTTATCCCGCATGAACTACTAGTGATGTGGCCCATTATTTTAAAGTGAAAAACATGCCAACTCCTCACTAATTACTCAAGCGTTACCTTGGTATCCCGCAGGAACTACTAGTGCAGCCTGGTCTCATTGTAATACGTAATTTTCTCAAAGATAGAAAACATACTTTTTTGTACGTTTCGATGCTGAAACGTATAACGTTAATTATGGACGTATCTGCAACGTTTAAACGTAACATTATTACGATTTTACAGCTAAAAAATGTAAACTATTTACTAATATTTCATATCATAACGATATCTGTATAATTTCCCTTTTACCATTTTATAGATTATAAATGTAAGATCTCTTAACCCTACTCCCACACCTAAACATACCCATTTTATTGACAAAATTAAAAGGATAAAACTTAATGGACAGATATGTGTAGGGAAATGGCAGTTTTATTAACAATATAGCATTAAAACATAGTAAAACTAATCCTACCCCTACCCCTAACAATTTCTGTAAACTAAGTTACGTAGGCTAGAATTATAAAGAAAAACAACAGACAGGTATAATCACAATCATTTATTTACTGAGAAAATATCAAAACCGGTACCAAAAGTTGTTCACATGACGATGTGTCGCAGTCCTCTCTGGCAGTATTGTATGAGGTAACGTTACAGAGCAGAATATAAATTATTAATCCATGAAAATGTTAATCCGGTTTCGGTTCGCTGTTCGCTCTGTGAAGGCGCGCGCGCTTCTCCAATTCAAATATAGTACACCAATTTAAACACGGCATGTCGTAATCTGTGATGAAGCATGCGAGAGCCAATAAGCGTCTGATATCACTGCCGTAAAACATGTCGTAACGTTTCGGGAGAAGCGGAAATGGAGATGAAGATCACTGGATAAAGGGCTGAATTTGGATCTGTTTCTTGCAAACAACGTATGGATTCTAAAGATTTGAATTACATCAAGCTAATAAAATTGATATATTTTGTGAATTTATGTTGTGTTTTAGTGTATTATGGGTCTATAGGAGAAAATACCTTTTGTGTCTCACAGTAAATAAAACACAAAATGGTTAAACGATTAAAGAAGGTATTTTTAAGGTTTTAAAGTGTATTCTTGTTTAACACCATAATAGGCTAATCATCCGAAACGAATTTGCAGCAGAAGGCATGAACAGAGCGAAATGTTATTATTTATGAGTAACGTTAAACTGTATTAATAAATGTGACTGAAAATTTAATTGATAAGACAATTGAATGCAATAGAGTCAAAACATTAATTTTGAGTAATTAGTGAGGAGTTGGCATGTTTTTCACTTTAAAATAATGGGCCACATCACTAGTAGTTCCTGCGGGATAACAAGGTAACGCTTGAGTAATTAGTAAGGAGTTAGCATGTTTTTCACTTTAAAATAATGGGCCACATCACTAGTAGTTCATGCGGGATGACAAGGTAACGCTTGAGTAATTAGTAAGGAGTTAGCATGTTTTTCACTTTAAAATAATGGGCCACATCACTAGTAGTTCATGCGGGATGACAAGGTAACGCTTGAGTAATTAGTGAGGAGTTAGCATGTTTTTCACTTTAAAATAATGGGCCACATCACTAGTAGTTCCTGCGGGATAACAAGGTAACGCTTGAGTAATTAGTAAGGAGTTAGCATGTTTTTCACTTTAAAATAATGGGCCACATCACTAGTAGTTCATGCGGGATGACAAGGTAACGCTTGAGTAATTAGTAAGGAGTTAGCATGTTTTTCACTTTAAAATAATGGGCCACATCACTAGTAGTTCATGCGGGATGACAAGGTAACGCTTGAGTAATTAGTGAGGAGTTGGCATGTTTTTCACTTTAAAATAATGGGCCACATCACTAGTAGTTCATGCGGGATAACAAGGTAACGCTTGAGTAATTAGTGAGGAGTTAGCATGTTTTTCACAAGTAATACAAGTTATTTAATTTTATATTTAACACATACTGTACAGGCACTAGTAATATTCTAACAAACATTGTAATCTGGAAGATGTGGTTTTGCGATTATCGCAACATAAATGCAGCCAATTTCTTCATTAAGGATGCAAATTGTTTTTGACAAGAGAACATCAATGTTTATATTCATATCCTAAAGAGAAGTCCTCCTCTGGCGGCTACTGTAACATAAAGGTAGGTCTTTGGAGTCTGAGACATATTGAACTGACACTCAAGAGCTCATAATAGTGAACTAATCCAATCATGAGTGTCAGCATCACTTCCTAATTATTTAAAAATTTTAACAAATTATCATTATTAGTATTATTCTATGTTTAAGTTTGAAATAAACAGAGAACATGCGTCCATCCTTTGGCAAGAGTAGTAGTCACAATCTCAGCCTGTAGCTAATGTATTTGGGGAAATATAATATTCATAAACTGGTTTCCACTAAGAACCCATTTGAGGCACAAGCTTCTGAAATGTTATGACCATGTTAAGAGTAAAAAAAAAACCCACAATTGTTCACTTTTTAGACATGTTACTTTTGTGATTAGTAATTAATTGGTTATTCTTTCTTAGTTCACAAGTAGTTCTCAGTGAGGATACATTTCTTTAGTAATAATCAAATACCTACCAAGGAACTACCTTTGTACTAATTTAGATATTACTTACTGCTTAGTTAATATTGCTTCCATATTAGTTAATAGTATTAAGTTCGGTGTTAATGCAGTACTACCTATTACTTACTGCATTACCAGATTTGTTTCACCTGGCTCCTTGCACAATTATGTCATGACCTCAAAACACTTTTTACCATAGTAAACGAATATATTTTGGAGTTTGCATCACTTAACCAGCTCCATATTTTGGTTTTACTGACGCACTAATGTAACAGGAACCGCTCTAGTGCCGAGAACACCCACCACTCTGGAGGAGCTACACCAAAGTACACCACGAGGCCAGACAACGACGTGATATAAAAGCTTGATTCTTTTATTGAATGTAAAAACAACTTTAAGGGAATGTCACTGACGCAGAACTCCTCGTAGGGGCCGCTCTCTGACACAGGTCGAAGGAGTCTTTGCTGGAGGAAGACTCAGGCCAGCCGGCAGTTGGTCATCTCCTTTTACTGAACAGCAGCGTGGGGGGACAAAGTCCAACAGTTAATAACTGAGTCTTCTCTTCCCACAGGACAGCAATGGCAGATTGCGGCGGCAGATAACAGGATCTCTCTGTTCATTGAAATGTAAGCTTAGCGTTAGATGGCTAAGTTAGATGGCTTTTAGAGGCTTTTGCATCGGAGGTCTTCATATATAAACTTGGCGTGACTTTGCCAGGAAGACTCAATCAGCGCGTCATGAATTAACTCACTTCTAACCAATCATGTGTTAACACTCTCAGTATAAAAGAATGGTACTTACATCCGTCTGAGTTCGCAGATACTGACGGCGCCAATTACCTCCATCCTCCCCGACCACCTCCAAGATGGTTCCTTCCCTCCATCCTCCCCACCACCACCAGGATGGTCCCTTCCTTTACCTCCAGGGGGTCGGCTGCGCCCCTGCCTTCATCTTCAGGCGGGATTTGCAGATTCCGTTACCCTTGCATTGCTTGCTAAGGACGGGGCCTACGCCAAAGACTTTATAAAATTTATGCTTGCTGAGCTATTAATAAATTTACTCTTGTTATATCATTTTATCTCCCGAGTCTTTCTGGTAGAACAACAATGGGACAGAATCCGACAGTTAATAACTGAGTCTTCTCTTACTACAGGACAGCAATGGCAGAATGCAGCGGCGGATAACGGGATCTCTCTGTTCACAGAACAGCAATGGTGAGTACAGAATCCAGCTGTTAATAACTGAGTTTCTCTTACCACAGGGCAGTAATGGCAGAATACAGCGACGGATGACAGGATCTCTCTGTTCACAGAACAGCAATGATGAGTACAGAATCCAGCAGTTAATAACTGAGTCTTCTCTTACTACAGGACAGCAATCGCAGAATGCAGCGGCGGATAACGGGATCTCTCTGTTCACAAAACAGCAATGGTGAGTACAGAATCCAGCAGTTAATAACTGAGTCCCTCAGTTATTAACCCTCTCTCCCTCTATTCCGCCTTTCCCTGCTTCGGCCTCGGCCGCTCTCTCTCGCCTGCTGCCCGCTGCCTCCGTTCTGCTTCTCTTCCTGATCTGCCTCTCGTGCCTCTTCAAAACGCCGCTTTTAAATCCCCCGTTGGAGACACGCGCTCCAATGGCCGCTTGATTAGCTGCTGCAGCTGCCGCTTGTCAATCGTCAATACGGTCGGAACCGGCCTGGTGTCGCACCGGAAGTCTCCCCCCAGGGGAACTCGTTCCGCTTCCAATGTTCCTGTTATGTCACCCGGTGACACTAAGCTTGCTCAGTAGCTCATCTGGTACAGAATTGTACTTGTGATGCGGAGAGCTCGGGTATAAAAGACGAGTCACGATTAAAGAGCTCAGAGGCAATAGTTCAAAAACAAGTTGCTAAAGTGTTATGGTTACGATTGCGTTTTTTGGTCACATTTGCTTTATCGTTTAGGGTTACTGTAGGTGTACGTTAGCCTGACGTTGTCTTACTCAGATTCTAGTCAGAAAATGAGTCTGATACTGCTCCATTGGGCTGTGATTAAGGGCCGTGTTTCAACCGAATCAGGAAAGAAAATAGGCTTGTTCGACTTCATGCAGCTCTGCGCAGACGATCGGCGGCTGACTTGAAGCAGTGCATGCCGGTCAGAAATTTTGTCCGACTTGATACAGCGCCGACGCCACGTGACTGTGACGTATGCCATCAAAGTACCGCGAGAGCGATTCGAGAGTAGCCGGAGAACTCAGCCAGCGCAGCTTCTCAAGAGCGGCTGCACAAGCTCTGATGACGACACAGCTGTTCCACGATTAGCCGGATTCACCGCATGACAACGATCACATGTGCTTCGTGTTTATTCAAACACCTTTAATTCCTCTAAAGCTCACAAATCAGTTTTTTATAACAGTAAACACTCTTTTCATGTCGTTGCGATGTTATATTGTGTCACGTTTATCAAATTAAAACTGATTAAAAAACGTAGACTCCACTTCATTGATAGTAGCTTGAACTTTATTCTTGTTCAAACAGACGCTGTATGAAGCAGTACAAAAAGTATTGAATAAAAATGTCTCTGAAGCATCTGTGTATTATTTGGCAAATATTGCATTTATCCCAGCTAGAATTTTTTTGTTCTAAAAATGTTCTGAGAACATTATATTGCAGTTTTCTAATAATGTTTTCAGCGGGTAGTTTTATTTTAGTTCCCAGAATGTTCTCGTAAAAGGTAGGATAACATTCTCTAAAAACATTCTAAAATTGTTTAATGATAACATAGAACATTATTCCCTAATGTTCTTATAACATTTTCATTGGGTAGTTTTATTTAAGTTCGCAGAATGTTCTCCTAAAAGGTAGGATAACAATCTCTAAGAACACTCTAAAAATGTTTTGTGATGACCTTCTATAAAGGTTTAATCATAACATTTTTAGAATAGTATCCCTTAAAGGAACACTATGTAGCTTTTCAACCTATATAATATATTTCCAAGACCCTTGTGATGGTACATCGACTTACAGTAGGTTGAATGACACGTCTGCCATAGCCTGACGGGGTCTGTATCGCTTTTACTGGCACTACGTAACTTCGGGGTTCGGGTAGTAACCCGAGCACAAAAATAACTAAATGTTCTTTTATGAACATATAACTATGCTGCTTTACGGCATACGTCACTTCCCCCACCACTTCCTCAAATTTGGACGTGAGAGGCCAACCAGCGTTTGTTTTCGGCTTTCGTGCGTATGTTTTTGTCATGGGGGCTGTTTACACCTGGCCACTTCATGCGTTTTCTCAGATCGGATAGCTATCCGATCGTGAAAAGACCAGGTGTAAATGCCCTCCGAAACGCATTCGAGACGGATTTGAATCCGATCGCTCAAACCACTTCAGGAGGAGGTCTGGGCCGCATTCCAGACGAAACTGGACAAGTGTAAATGCATCTGGTTGTTGAAACCACATATGTAAATTGTACTCCTCCCAAAAATGCTAAAAAAAATAAATAAAAAAACGTGTGAGAGCGTGTTATAGGCTATATGTTATAGCCAGATATGACGACGCTACTGGAACACGCATCACCGCAGATGAGAAGCTGAGCATATTCATCAAGACAACGTGCAAACTATATCGCAAATCAAAGTGAAAGTAAGCTGCAGACGCTTAACACACAATCATCATCATTAAAAGTAAAGAAATGAAATGATCTTACCAGGGCTGTTACTGCTCTCTCTTATTGCGGTCTTTGATTTTGAAATTTTAGTTGATGATCAATAAAATGCAGTTCATATCTGTTGCTTTCAGTGACATGCACTCCATTAAATCTGCATATAGCGCGGGAATTGAAGATCGGATTTAAATCTGTTTTGCAAAAACACATTTATGTGACCAGGAGTAAATCAGAGATAGCTATCCGATCTGAGAAAATGCATGAAGTGGCCAGTAAATAAGTCTCTTGTAAACTTGTTTGCATTCTATGTTGTATGTTGTTGCGCTTGCTTGTAGTATGTATTTTTTAGCGCAATTTTCCAACGGACAAAATTGCGATTGTTAACTCATGATTTCTGTTCTGTCTGTGCGCACCAATCTTGCACTTCTATCTCCTCCTCAACCAAACCACCTAGAGACTTCGGGTTTTCGGCATTATGTTAAGGAAGGTCTAATCTCGGGAACGCACACACAAAAAAAAAAAAAAAAAAAAAAAAAAAACCACCGAAAAAGATTTACTATCTCTTAGTGTTGTGATCCCATGACGTCAGAAAATTGCGCTAAAACACTCACTGAGTTTTTATTACTTGTTTTACATGCTGTTCATTCATCCATTGCTGATAATTAGACCAGTCCAATAATTTCCACATATGTCTAGCTAGCTTTCGATTATCAGAGCTGTTAACAGACTTGCTAACAAACACTCGTTTCTCTTAACTTACGTGTTTTTTGCGTTATGTTTTATTGCCTAGCTTGCCTCACGAACTAGTTTATTCGGTATTTACGACAGTGCAAGTATTCCACAGCGATTCTAGGGTTCGCTGTTTGACAAAAACACAATTTCTACACAGTGTGCCTTTAAGTCATTAGAAGCTTATGAACAATTCTTTTGCGGCTGGGTGCAAGACTTACAAACCCACACACGTGTAAACTGCGAGAGCTCAGTCATACTTGAGGTTTCAGGCCTCATTCATCTGTGGAAATAAATCTGATATGAATCTGATACATGCGTTTGCACCTGCCATGTAAGCGGACAGATCGGACATTCCCTTGTCAATGCAAGTCGTACGTCATTGAAGAAAGTGACTTTTTGAAACATTTTGCGGTACAGTGATTAATTTGATGACCGACCAGAAACTTCATTCTTTTGTGTGACAGACTGAAGTGTGGAAAGTGATGCTATCACCTGACAACTGAAAAATCCCAAAACTCCATGCCAAAATTAGACATGATGGTGGGGCAGTACAGCTGTTGAAGATTTTTGTCTCATTCTTTTGACTGATAACTATATGCCTCTCCTTCTTCTAAAGAAGATATTTAAAGATATGTCTTATTGTTTTTGTCCATACATCACTCTGTTAAGCGTCACTGAGGGAGTCGTATGCGGACAACTGGTTTACTTCCTTCTTCCTTTTCACATTTACCATGTGTGGTGTTTATGCTTTTGAATTGTTTTGAGGTGACACTTCTTAGTATGCATTACAGGAATGCAAAAACTATGGATTTCTGTAAGTAGCTTCTTAATACTGACTAGGGGTGTGACATTTTGAGATATTTTGAGAAATGTCTCATTGTTTTTGTCCATACATGGAGGTCTTTATCTTCTATCAAAATATCTTATTTTGTGTTCAGCAGAAGAAAGAAAGGCATTTCAGTGTCCTTGCAGATCTAGTCTAAAAGTGTGAACTATTTATTATTATTATGACTATTTTACACATTTTAGAATAATGATTGGTTATTAAAATATAATATATAATATAATATAAATAAAGCTATTTTTGCAGTATGTGGGTGTATGTGAGCTGTTTGTCATTGAACTAATTAATCAGACATCAGGTGACAACCTGTAATGTAGTCAGTTTTGTGCCTATATGGTTTGCTATTTCAAGCACTTGTCTTTCTGTGCCTGTGTTTTGCAGCAGGGGAGAGTGGGGTAAGATGAGCCAGTGGGTGTCAAAGCAATTTTTTACCAGACAAGACTACCCAGGGACCCCTTCAAAAATGTAATTCTTGGTGATACTTATAAAATTACCTATTAACAACAGATTAATAGTTAGAAAATGGCATGAAAATGTAATATTAGTGACTTTGTTCTAGTGAACTTTTAGAATACATTAGCGGATTGAGAAACTTTACAACAACAAAGTGGGGGCAGATATCACAACTTTGCACACCTTAAAGGACAATAACAATTCAGATTATTTTGTGAACTGGTTTCAGCATTGAAGCACAAGGAAGGAACATTTCTTATTTTCCAACTTTCAGGGTTTTTTTGTTTCCCTTTGTGTACGTGATGAAGTGCACACTGTTTTTCTTTGCCTTGATTTACTGCATGCTATGAATCATTAGGTAAGCATTAGTAAATAGTTAATTTATAATTTATAAAGCAATGTCCCTACATTAATAGACATTTGTAAGCAGTTATAAATATAGCTATAAATGCTTTATTCTTCATGTATAAGCATATCTAAAATGTGTTTAATAATTGTAATTTAATTCTTTATTAATAATCAATTTTAATTTCTAAATTAATTATTATATTATTTACAAATTAGGAGTTGACAGTGCTTCATAAGATCATTTATAAAGTGTAAGTAAATGATAAATAAAGTATTTAAATATACATTTGTACATATTCATACAAATAGTAATAGTTACTCAATGTGTCAATAAATGCTTTTTTAACACATATTCCTACTGAAATTCATAATTAATTCAGGTAGTTATAAAACATTTAGTAGTTGTCAACTATTTTTGTGAGCTCATCTCAAGTGAGGACTTTTTATGCCTCCTAAAGCTTTTAAAAAGGAGATTTAAAGGTTCAGTTATCTTCTAAACAGAAAAAGGAAACAAATACAACACATGGTGATTCAGAACATGGAAATATTTATTTCAAGATACGAACTGTACAGCTGTACACTTGATATATAATGAAAAATAAACCTGCAATGTCATATAAAATATAAAAAGCAACAAAATAAGCAATTAAATGAACAAAAAACAACAAAATAAGCAAGAATATAGGCTAAATAAAAAATAAGAAACAAAATTAATATACGTAAAAAAAAAAAAAAGCAACAAAACTAACAAAAAGTAACAACATTAGGAAAATAGGCTAAGCAAAACATTTTGGTCAAGTAAGAAGGTTTTCTTGTTTCTTGTCTCTCATGGAGAGAAAATTCAGTGCAAACAGTGAGTCACAAAGAAGTTCCAAAATTCCACATAAAATCTTGGAAAAATCCAAATAAATTCTACATCAAAACTGCCTAATGTTACCCAGGATGAGCTATAGAACTGTGCAAGCATTAGGGGTGTTGATGGACTCTGTCTATTCCATCTATATTTTAATCATCGTTCTAAATCCGATCTGGGTGTAGTCTTTGACAAAAACTCGATTTTCTCAGCTTTTTGCTCAAAATGTTGCTTTTTTAAGCAACTTACATTCAAGTGTTGATTAAAAAAACTATGCGTTTTTGATTGTTTCAAAAAAGCAGAGGGTCTGTTCTTTCTTTTGACATATGTTCAGATATTTATACAACAAAATATTCTGAGGGCCATGAAACTTTTGTGAACATGATCAAAAATGCTGACAGTGGCTGGTAACTGTTTAAGAAATGGACGGGGAAAGAGTTAAAGTGCAACAAATTATTATCCATCACATTACATCACATTTACATTTTAAATTGTACATCAAATAGATGAATACATGAAATTATAGATTTAATTATGAATGAATTACTTAAAAATAAACACAGAATATTTACACAGAAGCACTTACATGCCTGCTAAATTTAATCCAAACATTAATAAAAACATCACCTCGGCCTATATCAAAAATAAAGGTAGGCTAATTGAGTTTACTTGAAAAGTGCAGCACGGTCATAACTAAACTCAGGAGGAATGTGGCTATCCAGGTCCAGGAATGTGGAATCCATGCTTTACTGACGTGCAGACACATGTTTTCACAGAAAGAGAATGATGCATACATTACAAACAATAAAAGTTATTATTGATGTGTCCACCTTATGTTTACTGTCACTTCATTTTCAACTCAAATAAGGGTGGTGAATGGTGATAGGAAGAAATTCATATGATATTCTTAAACATTTTAGCTAATAACATATACAGAGAATTATGAAATAATTGAAACAAATGACTAAAAAACAATTATTCTTGTGACAAAAACCAGTAGAAGACCTTTCACAATCATGATTTATTTTTAAAATTGAATCATTCATTTTGGCATTGTGAGAGGTAGGGTATCACCAAAGTGTGGGTTGCTTCACAAATCGAGTCCAGGCAGAGATCAAGTCACTGGTTTCTTTTTAATAACCAACTTAAACTCCAAAAAGATTTTAACCAAAAAACTCTTCCAGCTTCTCTTTGTGTGCACTATCAAACAAAACAGCCAGTCTCTCTGTTCTCAGCTCATTAACAGCTTTTCTCCTTCCCTCGTAACAGCTGTGTCCCCACACTGTAAAAAATGATTTTATGTCAAAGTAAATAAAACAGAAAAAATCATGTATCTTTTGCTAAGAATAATTTTGTAAAAATGAAAACTTTAGTATATTAAGTAAATCCTAATTATATACTCATTTTTTACTTGTAAATATTAGACATCCAACAGACAAGTGAAATTGACTTCTGACTCTCTGGCATATTTACATACATTAATTAAGTACTTGAAGCAAATTTTAAAAAATCAAGTAAAATTTAGTCCTTGAAGAAAGGAATCTGCGCATGCGCAGAAAGAAGAACACACGCAATGATTGAGGGATTTCGAATCTCCACTCCAACGGCTCTCGACAGGTAAGCAACAGTAAAAAACTGCATTATATTACAGATTTATAATGATTTTTTGATTAATTCAACGATTGTCTTGTCATCACTTCATGCTATACATTTGAAAAGTTTAGTGTTCTTAAGTTTAGAGACGTGCTCCAGAAAAAAGTTCAGGGAGAGGCAGAGGAAAGCACCCTGTTTATTTTACAAAAGCACAATGTTTTATTTCGATTGAAAGTGGAAAAAGTAGACATTTAACAGTTTATTTTTTCATATTTCTTAAGTCTGTAATCTTTATGACCAAAAATGACGGAGTATAAGTCTAATTTGCTGCTATGTGAAAAAAAATCGAGCAAAACGCGCGGGCACTTTTGCCGACTCAAAGAGGGTTAATATAATGACGAGTTAGTTTAGACGTTAGCCATATTTTTGTTTTAAACTTTACGTTTTACACGATTTATCAGTAATTACGCCTAAAAACCATGAATATGTCACTTAAATCATGATCTTTTTGTTTAATATTTGTTATTTTGTGTGCAATTTTCTTTATAGATGACAAATATTGGCCACAAATTAACAATAGGCCTAAGTGAGAAGGTTCTCGTTCCCTCATCGTGCACAATATAATTCATTTCCTCATTCATTTGCTAAATCGTGCATACTATCTATTAAATGGTGCTTTTACTAAATCGTGCCCACGTTGTAAATGACAATAATTCGTACTCCCAAATGCCTAATTCGTAGCCTTGATATCTGCTGTGTGTCACATGTTAGCATTAATGTGTGTAAATTGACTATGAGAGTAAGGTCATGCAGGATGTTTTTAATGATTTGGTTTAAATGAAATGAATAATGTGAATGCAAATTAATTAACTTTTAATTTAAAAGTATTTGCTGTTTACTGATTATTGTTTTTTTCTCTCTCTCTTTTCTTAATTTCAGGATATTTCTCAAATGCATTCAGCCCTTTGTGCCTCCGTTGCTGTAAACCGGTTGAGAGGGACAAAGAGAGAGACCGAACACACTGAATTGTTATTATTGTCATTATAGGTTTCTGTATATGCTTATTTCTTAATAAATTACTCTTAACTGCACATTGTCACAGTATTATTTTGTCACATTATAAGAGTAACATTTAATTTAATTTAAAATAATTACCAGCACTGCATAAAACAAGTAAAATGTATTTAAAATATCAAGTGGTTTTACTTAATTATATTAATTATATCATATTTGTAAGTAAAAATTACTCAATATAATTTAACAGGCCAAGTTATATGTACTTATTCACTTTGTGAATTTTACTCGGCTTAGTTAAGTAGATTTACTTAATTTCCATCAATGTGAAATTTACTTGAAAAAAATTCGTGCAAAAACTTGCCTTATTAAAATTGAGTAAATTCTACTTATTGTTTTTCTCAGTGCACAGTTGAGAAACCTGGTAACTGTAGTCCGGGAACAGGTGGCCATCTTGGTTTGTAGTCCCCATTGCTGCAACCACCTAGATGGCACATACCTATACCTATACCCTCTCACGATGCCACAGTCATGTAGGCTACAATAAAAAAAGACTTCACTTTTTTCTTAAAAATACAGTTTTATGATATCTATGCTGTGTTGCTCTTCTGTGCTGTCGTTGCAACAACACCATTTAATAATGACAGCAGGGTTTAGTGGAGGTTCTTAACCACACAACCAGTCAATGCTTCTGCTGATGTAAGTTTCATGAATTTTCAGTAAACCTACACAAAACTAGATTTGTTTAAAGGAGAAGTTCACTTTCAAAAAAACTTTTGCTGATAATTTACTCACCCCCATGTCATCCAAGATGTCCATGTCTTTCTTTCTTCAGTCGCAAAGAAATTAAGGTTTTTGATGAAAACATTCCAGGATTTCCCCCCATGTAATGGATTCTATTGGGACCCAAACGGTAGAAGGTCCAAATGACAGTTTAAGTGCAGCTTCAAAGGGCTTTAAACGATACCAGACGATGAATAAGGGTCTTATCTAGCGAAACGATCGGTCATTTCCAAAATAAATAAAAAAGTTTAAGTTTTATAAGCACAAATGTTCGCCTTGCTCTGTTCTGTGATGCGCGTTCGTGACGTCACGTAATACGCAATTACGTTGAAAAGGTCACGCTTGAAAAATTTCTGTCCTGAAGAAAATGTTCTTTTTGGCTTTTTAATATTAAAACACCCAGGATACGCACACGAAATGGGCATTTTAAACGATAAACTGACACAAATACATTTGAAAATGTGTATATGGTCCTCCTTCCGCACATTTGTAAACACGTCAAGCGTGACCTTTTCAACGTAATTGCGTATTACGTGACGTCTTCAACGCGCATCACAGAACAGAGCAAGGCGAGCGTTTGTGCTTATAAAACTTAAACTTTTTTATTTATTTTGGAAATGACCGATCGTTTCGCTAGATAAGACCCTTATTCATCGTCTGGTATCGTTTAAAGCCCTTTGAAGCTGCACTTAAAACTGTCATTTGGACCTTCTACCGTTTGGGTCCCAATAGAATCCATTACATGGGGGGAAATCCTGGAATGTTTTCATCAAAAACCTTAATTTCTTTGCGACTGAAGAAAGAAAGACATGGACATCTTGGATGACATGGGGGTGAGTAAATTATCAGGAAAGTTTTTTTGAAAGTGAACTTCTCCTTTAAAGTGGGACAGTGCTGAAAGTAACAATAATTTGCAGTTTTACAAGTTACTCTGATATCAGCATCTGATTCGATTAGTTTATTCAGAAAATGTATTAATCAGGGGCCGGTTTCACAAAGATAGACTTTGACTATGGCTTAGATATAGTAGATAGTCAGACTTCAGATAGACATCTAAATCAGACCGTTGCACAAAGCACTTAAGACTCTGACTATCTTAAGTAGGACTACACTGCAATGCATTCTGGGTAAAATAAGACACTTTTCAAAACAAAAAACATGGCGGATCGAGTAAGCGCATTCAACCGCTCAGTGCTGTTTACCCCAGCGGAAAATATGTGTTTGTTGGAGGAGTATAAATGACGGCGTATGTTTTTATGTTTCCATTGTTCGATCGCGCCCGTGCCTCTCTCTCTCTGACACACACACACACACACACACACACACACTTCAGCATTGCAATCTTGACATCGCAGCCTGTTATTATGCAGCATTCACACCAAACGCGAATAGAGCGTCAAATTCGCGTCTAGTTCGACGCTTGAACATTTTGAAACCATTCGCGCGTCCAAGGCGAATAGGACGCGCGTATAAAGCGAGCGTTTGAAGCAAAATAGACTGGCGTTCAGAGCTATGACTCTACTACCCCCAGTTGCGTGAGCGGTGTATTGCATTTCACGCATCGCCCGTGACGCTTGTGTCCACTGCTCAGACTATGAAAGGGAGCGCGTCGATCGTTGTTCGCGTTGACTATGTAACGGAATGTAATAACTGGAAGAAATGTTTAAATTATGAGCCATTTTCCCTTTTCTTTTGGCAGTTTGTAACTGATTGTTACTGCTGGTTGCCAAGGTAACAGAGTCTTAGACCTAAGTTAGCCTGGGGGTAAGGTGTCTAATTTTTTTGGTCTAAATTAAGTCAGTCTTTATTTTTGTGAAACAGTCTAACGTGCATTAGACTAGTCTATGAGCAAATTTTAGACTTGTCTAACACTATAGACCGGTCTAAAATAGCTTTGTGAAACCGGCCCCAGACTGATTATTTTTCTTTCTTTCTTTTTACTTACAAATTGAGAAAGAAAAAATAAGATATGTTAAAATCTTGGTGAACGGGTGCTGGCATTGGATCTGGTTGTGACAGCCCCTTTCAGGCAAATTTTGCAGGCCCATATAAGGCATTTCACATCGCTCAATTTAGAAATATTTATTTGAGACAAGTCTGCATATTAACCTATTAAAGCCTTATCTTTAATAAGGCTTTAGCCTTATCTTAGCTTCTGATGCGCTCACATTTTTACTGCGGCTAGACCATATGCGACCGGCTGACAGGATGTGATATATTCTAATCAAAACTATCAGCACAAAGTTAAATTACCAATATTTTAACACTTTAACATTATTCTGTAAACACTATTTCTGTAAAAAGGCGGTTATTAATAATTATGATTTAATTGTTTTATAATTATAAAATCAATATTTATGTTGATTAGATCTATCAAATCTACTATGCTTTTATTTTAGATGTATTTGAGGGTCATTTGTTTTGTTTCTCACAGTCACATATAGGCCATAAGGCCTTCAAAACACATCTAGCTTTTTCCACAATTGTTTTCTATAGGATATGTAAAATATTTCATCAGTAGCTGCTGACCTGAACACTATTGAAAACTGAAAATGAGGTTGCAAAAATATATTTCTCTGTATTAGAGAAAAACTTTTCATAATCAGTTGTTTTACTTCAATGAAAGGTTAGGTTTTTGTAAATATTATTATTATTATTATTTTTTTCATATTTGCCAAGGGTGCCAATAATTCTGACCACGACTATATGTATCCAAGTAATACAAGTGTCTTCTTTGAAACACAGCATTAATCTGAAGCCTCCTGTTGGGTTTAATTCAAGCCTCAATTTAGTCCTGGAGTAGCTCTAGTCTTCCTTCAGGAAATCAGTTTATTAAACTCTGGACTAGACTTACTCTAGAGTCTAGACCAGGGGTGCCCAGTCCTGCTCCTGCCGATCAACTGTCCTGGGGTGCGTTTCCCGTACAACTATATAGCTCGCTGCTTAACTACCATACGATGCATCGTTGGAGAAATCAACTAGCTAGTCATGACTGTTTCCCGAAACCGTATGTCGCAAAGTATCGTTCAACCACGTTGGTTTATGACGTCTCGCACGTGGTGGACTAATAACTTATTTTGATTAATCTGTTTGAGATCGAATTAACGCTAGATTTTGTCATATAAGTTACAGACATGGCATCTGAAGACCATTTCTAATTTTTCTCAGTTATTTTGCTTTATTACCAGACTCAATATTTGGCTCGTTCTTACATAGTAGAGCACGTTCGCACATGCGCAGTCTTCAAAAACGGTGCTTTAAATCTCTTGACAAACTAAAAGACATAAATTACATTTGTATGTATTCTAAATAAATAACACGGGTTGTACTGAATGCAAGCTTGCTTATTTTGCTAAAGATAAGGATTTATTCAGTCTACATCTCATGTAAACTAGAAACTATGCTTCTAACGACAGCTCGAGAGCTGTTGTTCCAACCACACAAGTTTGCGATGCTGTTTGCGAACGTTCGTTGGAACGATGGTTTCGGGAAACACCAAATCGTTGAACTATGCTGATAACGACGGAACTTGCAACCATAGTTGGCTAACGATGCTTTCGGGAAACGCACCCCAGCACAGTTCGTCTCCAACCCTAATCAAACACACCTGCCTTTCATTTTCAAGTGATCCTGAAGATCTTAATTGGTTGCTTCAGATGTGTTTGATTGGACAGTCGATCGGCAGGAGCAGGATTGGGCACCCCTGCTCTAGACTATTTAAAACCATGACAGAGAAAGCAGGTTTAAAGGGCAATTTTAGTCAAGGACTAGGCTTAATCTCCGTCTGGGAAACTGCCCCTAAATATATTAAAATATCAGTTTAGGTTACTGATGGGCTACTTAATGTGTGCAAACAAATGGGGGAAACAAATGAAATGCTTGTTGACAAAGAATACAAAAACAGACATAAAATCATTGCCTGGATGGGGGAATTTCAGAAATGCAACTTAACCGCAGTTGCACAAACTTCATATTTGGTGCAGTTTGTGTTTTTTTTTTTCTGTTATAAACAGTAGCTATATGACCCACCTTATGTCAATGATTGATGGCCCTATAATTAATGATGATTGATGGGTTGACCCCTTGACCTTGCCACGCCCCCTGCCCTAGCGATGACCTTGCGATGACCTTGGCCTGACCTTGCCCTGACCTCTCCCTGCCCTAGCGATGACCTGACCTCTCGATGACATTGTGGCCTTTGAACTTGTGTGTAATTGAATAATTGGATTATCTATGACCTCGTGAGTATAAGGCATCCATTGATTAATATTTGAACTTTGATATAATGTAAGTCATGAAGGGTTATTTTTTTTGAGCTGTGATATCAGGATGTGCGTCGCATGCAGGCATCAGCATGGAGCTCCCTCCCACCTTCCGCATTCCTGTGCGCAGGGGGATTTCTGGGGACAGTGGAAGTGATAAAATTAGGTTTTCTAATAATTAAATATTTCACAAGATTTCACACTAACTAAAGTTGAAAAAAAATCTGTTCTTTTAAAAGAATATAGATGAAATGATTATAAAATAAAATAAATATCTTACTAAAAATCTACTGAACAAATTATTTAAATTTTAGATAAACAAAAAATAAAAATAGAATCATCTTACATTTTTAGAGAGTTGAAGAAGTAGCTCCTAACATATAGATGTCCATACAACGTATGAATGGGTTTGCCAAAATGCAATGAGTTTAAAGTTGTAATACAAAAGATCCTGAGTGTTTTCCTGAAGCGCCTCTCACAGCACCGTCTGAGCCAGAGGGGTGTGTTCAGTGATCAGGATGAGACATTGTGAATGTTTTGTTAGTGCTATTTCAGAGTATAATCTTAAAAGTTATTTATAGTTAAACATTTAAATGAGATATTTTAAAAATAAGAGAGAGAGAGCAACAATGAAAACATTTAGAAACTGTGAAGCCTCAGGCTGTCCCCATTGATAGGCTGCTTATAAGGTCCTTCCGATCAGAACAACGTCTTCAGAGAAAGAAGTTCCTTGACACTCATTAATGTTAGCTTCAGAATATAGGGTGACAGACCAGATGAGCCTCTGTGCATCATGTCACAGCATATGTAATGTTAGTCTGCTAACGCCTTTCCAGAGCGAAGTTTTGTTCGTACTAAATTTATTTCAAAGCATAATCGTAAAAGTTTAAATATGATCTTTTAAAATGAAGATTGTTTAAATCAAATCTTTAAAGTTTTATTAAAATCGTATCTTCTATTTATCTTCTTAGAAGATTACTGTCATGATTTTGTTTAACGGTGACCTAAAGTATAATTTTTATTAAACAATGTCTGTTCAAAAACTTTATATTTTTGAAAAAAAAATCTCATTTATATGAAAAGATTCAATCAGCATATTTGTCCATGCTGGGTTTCAATTTGTATGGGGGGCTTTCCATAGCCATAAAGATTTTTGTACTGTAACTGCATATTCTATCCCGTACACCTAAACATGACCATCACAGAAAACGGCATTTTTACATTTTCAAAAAAAAAAAAAAAAAAATATATATATATACAGTGAAGAAAATAAGTATTTGAACACCCTGCTATTTTGCAAGTTCTCCCACTTGGAAATCATGGAGGGGTCTGAAATTGTCATCGTAGGTGCATGTCCACTGTGAGAGACATAATCTAAAAAAATAATAATCCAAAAATCACAATATATGTTTTTTTAACTATTTATTTGTATGATACAGCTGCAAATAAGTATTTGAACACCTGTCTATCAGCTAGAATTCTGACCCTCAAAGACCTGTTAGTCTGCCTTTAAAATGTCCACCTCCACTCCATTTATTATCCTAAATTAGATGCACCTGTTTGAGGTCGTTAGCTGCATAAAGACACCTGTCCACCCCATACAATCAGTAAGAATCCAACTACTAACATGGCCAAGACCAAAGAGCTGTCCAAAGACACTAGAGACAAAATTGTACACCTCCACAAGGCTGAAAAGGGCTACGGGGAAAAAAGGTGAAAAAAGGTCCACTGTTGGAGCAATCATTAGAAAATGGAAGAAGCTAAACATGACTGTCAATCTCCCTCGGACTGGGGCTCCATGCAAGATCTCACCTCGTGGGGTCTCAATGATCCTAAGAAAGGTGAGAAATCAGCCCAGAACTACACGGGAGGAGCTGGTCAATGACCTGAAAAGAGCTGGGACCACGGTTTCCAAGGTTACTGTTGGTAATACACTAAGACGTCATGGTTTGAAATCATGCATGGCACGGAAGGTTCCCCTGCTTAAACCAGCACATGTCAAGGCCCGTCTTAAGTTTGCCAATGACCATTTGGATGATCCAGAGGAGTCATGGGAGAAAGTCATGTGGTCAGATGAGACCAAATAGAACTTTTTGGTCATAATTCCACTAAACGTGTTTGGAGGAAGAAGAATGATGAGTACCATCCCAAGAACACCATCCCTACTGTGAAGCATGGGGGTGGTAGCATCATGCTTTGGGGGTGTTTTTCTGCACATGGGACACGGCGACTGCACTGTATTAAGGAGAGGATGACCGGGGCCATGTATTGCGAGATTTTGGGGAACAACCTCCTTCCCGTTAGAGCATTGAAGATGGGTCGAGGCTGGGTCTTCCAACATGACAATGACCCGAAGCACACAGCCAGGATAACCAAGGAGTGGCTCTGTAAGAAGCATATTAAGGTTCTGGCGTGGCCTAGCCAGTCTCCAGACCTAAACCCAATAGAGAATCTTTGGAGGGAGCTCAAACTCCGTGTTTCTCAGCGACAGCCCAGAAACCTGACTGATCTAGAGAAGATCTGTGTGGAGGAGTGGGCCAAAATCCCTCCTGCAGTGTGTGCAAACCTGGTGAAAAACTACAGGAAACGTTTGACCTCTGTAATTGCAAATAAAGGCTACTGTACCAAATATTAACATTGATTTTCTCAGGTGTTTAAATACTTATTTGCAGCTGTATCATACAAATAAATAGTTAAAAAATCATACATTGTGATTTCTGGATTTTTTTTTTTAGATTATGTCTCTCACAGTGGACATGCACCTACGATGACAATTTCAGACCCCTCCATGATTTCTAAGTGGGAGAACTTGCAAAATAGCAGGGTGTTCAAATACTTATTTTCTTCCCCTTAATATTTTAATATAATTATATATTAATATAATTTCTAAGCTGTTTTGCGCACACACACACACACACACACACACACACATACAGTTGTATCATTATATTATATACAGTTGAGACTATTCATATTTGCTGTGTTCTGACACAATGGCATTTCTGTCAGGTCCATTAAGTCAAGAACACACAGACAATCAGGGCCTGAAATTAACACCCGACCACACGCCAAATGCGGGTGAATTCTGCAATTGGCGGGTAACACTGTCAATCTACCTGCCACATTGGCAGGTAGCCAATGAGAATCGACCCTTCGCGGGGAGTTTGATTGACAGGCGATCTGGCCAATCATAATCCGCCGAATCCGCCTTTTTTGTCCGACAAAGCAGTCAGGAGAGTTCAACGTTGGAGGATTTGAACTTGAAAAGTAGTGTACTGAGTAGGCCTACTGACATCTTTCCGCAGTTAAAACTACATTCCTTCTTATTTTCATTCATGTTTATTGATTAAACATTCAACATCAAATAAACATTCATTCATGAATTAACTAGCTATAAATTAACTAGAAGGAAGAGATGATCGGTTCACGAGCAGCTTTAACTGAGGCACCACAGCGATCTGTCAAGACACATTACAGAGCCACAAAACGGTATTGTCTAAATTTCTTTAAAAATGACCAAATTTTAACGTTGAGACTTTGTTTAATATCAAAAGTAACCTGGACTGTCTTGTCTGTCAGCGTGTTGTCAGTGTCCGCTCTGCTGCGCGATGTGTTTTTCATTGCGTGAGATCATGGTTTGGCGTGAGCGCGGTGTAGCTTGTCGGACATAGCAACAGCAACCGGGTCTTTGCGAACAGTAAAGGGGCCGGGTCTTTGCGAAGGTTTTTTTTTTTTTTGCAACTGTTGTTCTTTGACATTTAAACAAAGTCAGCCATTTCGTTGGATTTTTGTGCTAAAAAATGTGGCGACACATTACTGGAGTAAAGAAAGCATCTGTGAAAGCAGCACAGTTTGAGTGTTTCGGAACGTAGCCTATATGTGATCGGAGAGAAAGATGAGGCCCTTCTCTGACTACGTTTGAATGTGAGAGTAAACTGTTGGTGAGATGAGATGAGATAATGCAACGCTGACATAGGCTACATTACAATGACAGTTGCACAGATGTTGGGAGTTGGGAACCGGTGAGAAAATGTCTGGTAGCCTACCCGGTAACTTTACCAGCAATATTAATTTAGTTCTGCTTAACGGTTCCTGAACGCTGTAACTAACAGCTGCCCAGCCATCAACACAGCCGCGTGTGATTTGTTTACGAGCTGGTCTATATCTGTATTCTAAGAGTTATTATTACTTGTATGGATCTCATCTCGTTAATAACTTGACAGCACTTAAATGTGTATTCTTACAAGTTAAAGAACAAATGTTTGTGCAATTACTTTTTTTTTTACCTTTTATGAGGCAAAAAAAAAAAAAAAACTGGCTGGTAAAAAGTCACTGTGGCGGGTGGATTTTTAAATCCACCTGCCACAGTGGCTGGTGGTCAAAAAAGTTAACTTCAGGCCCTGCAGACAATAAAAATAAAGAATTTTTATTGAATAGATTGCAAACAAGTTGAGGTTCCTGAATTGAAATTTGGCGGTATGGCTCTGTTCAGGGAGTCCTCTGACCTTTCATGAGCACCATGAAATAGCAGAGAGTACAGCAGCAGCAGCAGCATTAGGGAACGCTCACACAGTTTAGGACTGTGAGAGCTAAAATATCCCCCCAAACAAAACCACACCTGGCAATCCTCTGAGATACAGAGGATGATTTAATTTTAACAATTTATATGCTTAGTAATCTACGAATATATACGGATAATTTGCAATATGTTATAATCAGATGAGTCCTGACCACCCATGAGTTAGCAGAATCAGGGGACAGCAGCAGCAGTATGTTCTGATCAGATGAGTCCCCTGACCATTCATGAATTAGCAGAAGTCAGGGGACAGCAGCAGTATGAGGAGATAGCATCCGCATATAGGGACAGCATTATCAGCATGAGGGGATGCAGCAGCAGCATAAGGGCTCTCACATTATTTTGACTAGATGAGCTTTTCCCCCCCAAAACAGAAATTGAGTGTCTCGAACGGTGTCGTCTGAGCCACCCTAATTTAGCAATTTATATTATGGTAAAAATTATTAATTAATTACTGAAATGACTATTCAAGACTGCAATAGCTAAAACATGCTGTTACCAAGAATTATCTGACTTTGAACTGTTTTGACGGTCTACAGTGTAAGCGCTTTGAAGAGATGACTAAGCCACCTTCTGAGAAACAAGCTAGATGAAGGAATTAAACAGCTTTTTACCAGCGTACAGATCAGCAGAAGCGAGCAGCAAGCATGTATGAGCAAACTGAATGTGCTTTAAATAGGGCGCCTTGTTTGAGCTTTGGCCATTGAGCAGCGAGGGGAGTTAACGAGCTAATGCAGCTCAGCTGGAGCAGATCAGCTGACGGGACAGTGTTGTTAGCAAACAGCATTAGCAGCGTCTTGACTACCTGGCCTGCCAGAACTGACGCTGACGCTCAATTAATTGGTACTTTTTCTTTTATAAAATGTACTTTTCTTATTTCTACAAAGGTTCAATTTCAATTCATTTCCTAGCAAGTATAAAGTAAAAAATATGATATATGATATGTCTGATGCAATGTTTTTAAGAAATAGGTGTTGCAAAACTCCAAACAGTTCCTCACACAATGACAGCATTAAGGATGGTCAACGGCTCATCTCAATTGGTGAAAACACTGCAGTCCCTATTTTGCACCCAGCGCAATTAACTTTATACACTGACGCAAGTATCATTCCTATTTTGCACCCGACGCACAGCATACTTTTCCCTCCACAGACGCACGTCGGTAAATTAGGGAATGAACTTGTGCTCCCGGGGGCGGTTCAGCGAAAAGAGGAGGAGTGTTCCGGCGCAAACGTTCCCTGGTACTATTTTGCAGTTCCAGAAAACAATTCGGCCACAGACTAGGAAAAACCTAGTCTGAAGTTATCCACCCATCCATCCATCCATGCATCTTCTTCTGCTTATCCGGGGCCGGGTCGCGGGGGCAGCAGTCGAAGCAGAGATGCCCAGACTTCCCTATCCCTAGACACTTCCTCCAGCTCTTCTGGTGGAATACCGAGGCGTTCCCAGGCCATCCGGGAGACATAGTCCCTCCAGCGTGTCCTAGTTCTTCCTCGCGGTCTCCTCCCGGTGGGACGTGCCCGGAACACCTCCCCGGGAAGGCGTCCAGGAGGCATCTGGAACAGATGCCCGAGCCACCTCAGCTGGCCCCTCTTGATGTGGAGGAGCAGTGGCTCTACTCTAAGCTCCTCTCGAGTGACTGAGCTCCTCATCCTATCTCTAAGGGAGAGCCCAGCCACCCTGCGGAGAAAGCTCATTTCGGCCGCCTGTATCCGGGATCTTATATTTTCGGTCATGACCCACAGCTCATCACCATAGGTGAGAGTAGGAACGTATATTGACCGGTATATTGAGAGCTTCGCCTCGCCTCTTTCTTCACCACAACAGACCGGTACATCGACCGCATTACTGCAGAAGCTGCACCGATCTGTCGGTCAATCTCCCGTTCCATCCTTCCCTCACTCGTGAACAAGACCCCAAGATACTTGAACTCCTCCACTTGAGACAGGAACCCTCCACCAACCTGAAGCGGGCAAGCCACCCTTTTCCGACTGAGAACCATGGCCTCGAACTTGGAGGTGCTGATTCACTTCACACTCGGCTGCAAACCGTACCAGTGCATGCTGGAAGTCCTGATGCGATGAGGCCAACATGACAACATCATCTGCAAAAAGCAGAGAGGAAATTATGTGGTCCCCAAACAGGACACTCTCCTGCCCCTGGCTGCATCTAGAAATTCTGTCCATAAAAATTATGAACAGAACTCGTGACAAATGGCAGCCCTGCCAGAGTCCAACATGCACTGGGAACAAGTCTGACTTACTGCCGGCAATGCGAACCAAGCTCCTGCTTTGGTCGCACAGTGACCGGACAGCCCTTAGCAGAGGGCCCCGGAACCCATACTCCCAGAGCACCCTCCACAGGATGCCACGAGGGACACGGTCGAATGCCTTCTCCAAATTCACAAAACACATGTGGATTGGTTGGGCAAATTCCCATGAACCCTCTAACACCCTGGAGAGGGTGTAGAGCTGGTCCAGTGTACCATGGCCAGGACGAAAACCACACTGTTCCTCCTGAATCCGAGGTTCCGCTATCGGCCAAATTCTCCTCTCCAGTACCCTGGCATAGACTTTCCCGGGAAGGCTGAGGAGTGTGATCCCCCTGTAGTTGGAACACACCCTCCAGTCCCCCTTCTTGAAAAGAGGAACCACCACCCCCGTCTGCCAGTCCAGAGGTACTGTCCCCGACCGCCACGTGGTCAGTTCACCCTAGTGAACGAGAGGGTCACTTCCTTGTGCCTTCGGGTCGGGGATAGGTCTCTCACTGTCGTGTGTGCCTATGGGCCGAACGGCAGTACAGAGCACCTGGCCCTCTTGGAGTCGCTGGGAGGGGTGCTGGAAAGTGCTCCGACTAGGGACTCCATCGTTCTACTGGGTAAAGAGAGGGGCGGAGCTGTCAACTGATCACCACCTGGTGGTGAGTTGGATCCGATTGCGGGGGAGGAAGCTGGACAGACTCGGCAGACCCAAACGTACTGTGAGGGTCTGTTGGGAACGTTTGGCCGAGTCTCCTGTCAGAGAGAACTTCAACTCCCATCTCCGGCGGAGCTTCGACCGAATCCCGAGGGAGTCTGGAGATATTGAGTCCGAGTGGACCATGTTCTCCACCTCTATTGTTGACGCGCCCGCTCGGAGCTGTGGCCGTAAGGTCTCCGGTGCCTGTCGAGGCAGCAATCCCCGAATCCGGTGGTGGACACCGGAAGTAAGGGATGCCGTCAAGCTGAAGAAGGAGTCCTATCGGGCCTGGCTGGCCTGTGGGACTCCTGAGGCAGCTGACAGGTACCGGCAGGCCAAGCGGACTGCAGCCCGGGTAGTTGTGGAGGCAAAAAATCGGGCCTGGGAGGAGTTCGGTGAGGCCTTGGAGAAGGAGTCTAAAGTCAGTGGCGCGTTATTCAGATGCTATTTTAAGGGCGCATGCTTGGCCATAATGTAGCATGTGCAGCAAACACTTTGCTTCTCTCATCTACACAGACGCAGCAGTTGCCATTTTTGCAAACCATACATAATTACAAGGAAAAATATTCCACACGAGGGAAATCATTGTGGTGTCCACGAAGATGTGAAAAAACAGGCATAAGTCTAGCTTACACAATTACCCAAATTATTATACGCCTGTTTAACCGAAGCTAATTTGGGTGGGTTTCTCCCATCCCCATACAATGTCACTTCTCTGTCTTTTACGGCCCTGACGAGAACGTCAGTCTCCTCGGCTGTAAACCGCTTCTGGCGTGCGCCTGGCAAATCCGCTGTTATAATAGCAATCCGCCATGGAACAAGCGTGCCTGCTTTTAAAGGGAATGTGAGATGATATTTTATTTATTAATATTACGGTTTCATGTTGATTTAAAGTTTTTGTTTGTGATTAACTAATACCTAATACTAATAACTAATAGCCTCAAGCTTTAATGAATATGCATCTCTCGGTGCAATAGTCAGATGTGCTTCTGTTGTAATAGTTTAAGTGTAAAACAGCATGCACTTAATTTTAATGTTTCTTTGTCTGGACACAAACACTGTTTACATGCTGACTGGTATCGGAGCATTTTTACGAGTACGAGTACGAGTACATGAGCTCAGTATCAGGCCTGATACGGTATCGGTGCATCCCTACTGACAGGAATCCTCTGTTCCATGTTAATCATGATGCTGCCGGAAGACACTCCATCAACCAGGCTAATAGGCTGTAGAACAGCAGGGAGTTCTGGTTTTGGGTCATCTACCACAACCCAAACTAGACATTCACACTTTGGCGGCACAGTGACATCACTCTCTAACATCACTGTCGAAATTGCATAGTCCCCTTGCCTTCAGATATACTATAGGCTGGGATGAGTTCAGAACCCATGAAAACTTTACCAGAAGCATGTATGGTGAAATCTTTTAGGAAATATAATCCCAGGAGCAGGGCATCACAAATTAGTGCTGTCCAAACTGTCCAAAAATCTGTCTAAAAAATTAGTTACAGGAATAAAATTAAGTACCAAGAATGAACACTGGGTAACAGGAATGCGGTGTTGCATAAAATAAATTGGACTTAAACACAGCCATGTAGTCTTAATGTCTGTTGCTGTGCTGAAAACAGAAAGTTAAGTGTCAACTTCAGCTCAATACATGTAGTAGAGTGATTTATATTTAATATACTACATTTTTTATATTTTCATTTAAAAAATATATATATATAGTATATGTACATTTTAACACTATACTTTGTAATATATTACCTTTGCATCAAATTACAAAATACTAGTTGATGCTGTGAGAGTTTTTTTTTTTTTTTTTACTCTAAAATCTTGAATAGTTATTTTAAGCATTTTTTGTTAATGTTTTACATAATTTCAAAAAAAAAAAAAAAAAAAGACATCAAAAAAGACATCAATAATGCACTCAGTCACTGAATGTGTCTGCTGACCTCTAGTGGAAAAAAAAAATACATTAATCTGCATTTTATAATTATTGCCACTAGAGGGGCCTATAGTTTCTCTATGGAAATTCCATAGAGCAAAATTAACTGGAATATAAGAACAAAACTCCAATTTGAAACATAAATTCACTCTTTATGCATTCAGATAGATATTCCAATATCAATATATAGTAGAGTGATTTATATTTAAAGGGCCCCTATCAAGCTATTTAAAAGTTTCCTAATGTTGTTGTGGAGTCTCCTACAATGTTTACATGCATCAAAGGAAAAGTAGAAGAAAATTTCCTCATAATATACATTTGCACATCATCACATTTTCAATGACTCTCAAACGACTCGTCAAATTAATCAGTCTCTCTAAACCCCTCCTTTCCGCGATATACTCTGCTCTGATTGGCCAGACAGCTCAGTCTGTTGTGATTGGCCTACCGTGTACAGCGCGTCGAAAACAAACCGCCCATTGCCATAACAACAGGGTTGTTCGACTTGAACCGGTGCTGCTCAGACCGATCGGTTTATTACATAAAAGTACTGTAAGTATTTTGATGTCATTCACCGATCGGTCTGTGCAGCACCGGTTCAAGTCGAACAAGCCTAAAGTCTGCTTGTCCTGAGGCTTCCTACACTAAACTAAACACAGTAACGAACAATGATGTTGATTGTACCATATCAATCTGTGCACGAGTCCGATGATGAAACACTGGAAGAACTAGTTATTCAACCCGAATCTACATCGCAAGGACGGCTCGAGCAGGACTCAGTGTTTCTCAGTGATACACTACCCAGTTTGAGGTACATTATATGAGATGTTGCAACTGTAATTCCTCAGCATCAGCAATAACAAGTGCATGTCCATCAACAAACCGATTATTTTATTTTAATATAAAAAAAACACTTTAAAGGAATGCCACTGCCACAGGACTCTTCGTAAGGGCCACTCGTCGGAACGTGGCTTCAGTGGAGGAAGGCTCAAGTCAGCCGCCAGTTGGTCACCTCCTTGCACAGAGCGATACAGGGGAGAGGGGAAGGGACAAGGGACGGATTAGTCCAGGGGCCGGGACCTTCATATGGCAGACAGCAGACCAGCGTAAGTAGTGGGCGGGACACAGGAGGCTACAGGTAAGGATCGGCGGACGGTGGGTTTTCTCTTCTCACAGGACAGCATCAGATAACTGAGTGTCACCTCTCTTTCACAGGACAACGGGGATTGGACAGAGGACCAGGACCTTTTGGTGGGGAGCAATGAGCAGTATATAGTAGGCGGAAGGCAATAACCGTCCGAGGAAATGCAGTAGTCAGCAGTAGGTGGCGGGCAGGGCACAAGGAACTATAGGTGGGCGGCAGCAGACAGAGGGTCACCTTTCTTTCACAGGCCGGCGGCAGTTGGGATGCAGCGACGGATAAGGGGATCCCTCACAGAGCAACGATGGCCGAATGCAGTGGCAGATAACAGGTTCTTCTATGTTCACAGAAGCACAATGGTGAGTACAGAATCCAGCAGTTAACAACTGAGTTTTCTTACCACAGGGCAGTGATGGCAGAATGCAGTGGCGGATAGCAGTTTCTCTATGTTCACAGAACAACAGTGGTAAGTACAGAATCCAGCAGTTAACAACTGCATTTTCTTCCCACAGGGCAGCGATGGCAGAATGTAGTGGCGGATAGCAGTTTCTCTATGTTCACAGAACAACAGTGGTGAGTACAGAATCCGGCAGTTAACAACTGCGTTTTCTTCCCACAGGGCAGCGATGACAGGATGCAGTGGCGGATAACAGGTTCTTCTATGTTCACAGAAGCACAATGGTGAGTACAGAATCCAGCAGTTAACAACTGAGTTTTCTTACCACAGGGCAGCGATGGCAAAATGCAGTGGCGGATAGCAGTTTCTCTATGTTCACAGAACAACAGTGGTGAGTACAGAATCCAGCAGTTAACAACTGAGTCTTCTTACCACAGGGCAGCGATGGCAGAATGCAGTGGCGGATAGCAGTTTCTCTATGTTCACAGAACAACAGTGGTGAGTACAGAATCCAGCAGTTAACAACTGAGTCTTCTTACCACAGGGCAGCGATGGCAGAATGCAGTGGCAGATAACAGGTTCTCTGTGTTCACTATAATTCTTGGTTCCCCACCGGGCTGGACGATCTCCGACTAAGCTTTCAGAGTGCTGGTAACATCAAACTTTCAAATACTCGTGCATGTATCAAAACCACTTTAAATCTTCACACCTGCTCACTTCAATCGTCAGACACTGCAATGACACACCACTTAACAGTGAAAAGAGTACCTTCACTTCAGCTCGTCGGGCCGGCGGATCCACTATGATGATACTTTCGAAGGGAGACACCAAGTTCGATCAACAATCCGTAATTCAGAGCACACTCGTGTCTTCAAACTGCCGCCTCTGCCTCTCGTCTTCTCGTAACCTCGACTTTGATCAAAACCGCCCTGCTTATCTGCGCACTCGTCTCTTCAAACTGCCACTTCTCTCTTTCCAGACCACCACGCACACTACACCCTTACTCGTTCCCAACACACGCTCAAATAGCCCCTTGATTATCCACTGCAGCTGTCGCTCATCAATACGGGCGGCCATGACAGGTCACCGGAACCGGCCTGGTGTTACACCGGAACTGTTTCCCCAAGGGAACTCGTTCCGTTTGTCGTAGTTCCTTTTCGTCACTCGGTGACAATACTTTTGAAAAACAATAAATTTATATACGTTGCACTTTCAGATTTAAAACTTTGCAGGATGTTTTCATTCACTTAGAGCTATGTTACACATACATGAAAGGTCATTTTCAAAAATCCATAATAGGGGCCCTTTAAGATACTACATTTTTTATTTTTTTATTTAAAATATATACACTGTATGTATAGTATATACATTTTTAACACTATACTTTGTATTATATTACCTTTGCATCAAATTACAAAATACTAGTTAACGCTGCTGTGAGGGTGTTTCTAATACTGGCTGTGGGAGTGAAAGTAAAATCAGCTCTCTTCTGACTGCCGTTATCAATCTCTCTCTATTTTTTCCCTCTTTTTGAAAGTTGTGAAAACACTACTGTTGAGTTTTTCTTTTGCTATTTGAGCAAATGGGAACACAAAAAAATATATTTAATGTAGTCTCTCTTTCACTGTTATCTACCTTTCTCCTGGGGGTTAGGTGCCTTGTTCAAGGGCACCTCAGTTTTGGGTAATGAGAGTGGAAGAGAGCGCTGTTCATTCATTCCCCCCACCTACATTTCCTGCTGGTACTGAGACTCAAACCCAAGTCCGACTCTCTAACAATTAGGCCACAACTGCCCAAAGGCGTGTTGTTTCGGTGTGTAGAGGTCCAACTTGCAGAATGAGATCAGTAGTGATGTACAGTACATGGCCGGTCCCCAGGGGGCGGCCATCTAGCGCTGCCACTGCCAAAGTAGAGTCGCAAGGAATTAGTGGTAAATCAATAAAGTTGCCTGCGACCCTCAAATCTAACAAGGCCTGCACTACTTGCAGAATGTTCGAATACCTCACTTAGTCATTGAATAAAGTCATGTGGTGCGGTTCAATCCTTGATTGGCTCATTCTAACAACTTTCCCATGAGCAATGAACACACAAGAGTGATCTTACTATCATCAGTTGGGTATATCGAGGGCTGTTGAGACAGGAACTTAGAGCATTGCATAAGAAAGCCTTTAAACCAGCGTTCGTGACAGATGAGCAGTTTGTGGTTCTCTTTATACAGTTGGTCCATTTTTCAACATGATTCAATTAAAATCACAGCGCTACATGCATGCTGCAGAACTTTTACCATATGACTACATCCAGATATTATTTAATAATCTAATTTTATATTTAATATCTAATTTAAAAAGCTGTGAGATAATCACCATAATGTTGGTAATGAAGTTGATGGCCAGAGGAAGCATCTTTTCCACCTCGGTGTTGTAGATTTGAGTGACTTTGAAGTTAAGAAAAGAAAATCCCACATACCCCTGAAAAACATTTACATAAAGTTTTTGATGAAAAAAAAATTTGTTTAGACACAAGATTCTTTACACTTCTGGTTTTTCCTCCAGAAATTTTCGAGTGTCTTGGCTTGATGTGTTTTGAACATGAGTTGAAATATCCCTACACCCAAAGAGCACCAGGATAGGGATTCTACATCCCGTGGAGCTCTCCTTGCTCCTTTTGCACTCCTTGCTTTATGATAAAATATTATCTTTAAATTCATGCAGGTTGTAGCTAAGAAAAAAACAGACCCATCAATGCTTCTCAGCCTTGATGCTGAGAAAGCATTCGATAGGGTGAACTGGTTGTTTTTAGAGTATACTTTAAAGAAATTAGGATTTCATTCTAAATGTATCAATTGGATTGGGGTGATGTATTTGAATCCTACCTCCAAAGTTAGGGTAAATGGCTATATCTCTGACGAATGTGTGCTTAAAAGAGGAACCAGCAGGGTTGTCCCCTCGCCCCCTGTTGTTTGCAATTAGTATAGAACCATTGGCAGAGTTGATTAGGGAAGATCATAGAGTACAAGGAGTAACTGTCGGAGGCACAAAGTTCAAACTGTCATTGTATGCCGATGACGTTATTCTATATATTTCTAACCCACTGACTTCTGTTCCTGCATTGTTAGAGTGCCTGAGAGAATTTGGACTAGTTTCAGGCTATAAGGTCACAAGCTTTGTGGTTGGTAGGGGACAAACCAAATGAATTGGACAAAATAGCTTCATTTAATTGGCCCACTCAGGGCTTCAGATATTTGGGTGTGGTTGTTACGCCTCATGCTTCCCAATTGTATAATGAGAATTATGGTAAACTAATGTCCAAAATCAAAGCAGATGTGGGGCATTGGGATATTCTCCCCCTGTCTTTAATAGGCAGAATAGAAGTTGTAAAGATGAACATTCTTCCTCATCTTTTGTATCTTTTCCAGGCCTTGCCTATATGGATACCTCCATCCTTGTTTAAAAATCTGGATAAGATGATTTCTACATTTGTGTGGCAGGGGAAAAAACCTAGGATCCGGAAGAGATTGCTGTGCAGCTCTAAGGGAACTGGTGGCTTGAGTCTACCCAATTTCAAGCTGTATTACTGGGCAGCACAGTTACGAGCAATAGTGGAATGGGTGATTCAGGATGTGGATACAAATTGGTTATGGTTGGAGAATCTCTCAAGCCCACCGGTTCCCTTGGAGACAGCATTATTTTTGGAACAAAAGAAATGGAGAGAACTTAAAATACAAAATGAATGGATCGCCTGTACTCATCGTATATGGTCAATGTTGAGGAAGAGACTGGGTATTCCTTTAACAATCCACGTGCACTCCAAATAGCCAAATTGAGTGACTTTCCTCCAAGTAAAATGGATCCTGTTTTTTTTAATTGGGCAGGGAAGGGACTGATAATTGTACACCAGATGTTTGATGGGGAAATCCTAAAATCCTTCAAACAATTACGAGTGGGGAATGGGAAGCCTTAAAAAGATTGCCTACCTCAATGGAATCCTATTTGATCAAAAATATCACTGGAAAAAATAAGGGGAAAAAAACGGTTTCAAATTTGTATAATTTCCTACAGTCACAATTGTTAGATAATTCTTTTGACATAAAAGGTAAATGGGAATTAGAAGCAAATATTATTATTGAAGATGAAGAATGGATTAAGGCATGTGAAATTAGTCACAAAACCACAAATAGTCCCGTGTGGAAAGAATTCGGTTGGAAAGTCGTGATGAGATTCTTTAGGACTCCCTCTATTATATTCAGCTTTGACAAAAGTAAATCAAATTTGTGTTGGCGAAATTGTAACCAAATTGGAGATCATACTCACATTTTTTGGGATTGCCCCATCCTGTAACCCTTTTGGTGGGGAGTTACGAGGGAAATTCAAGTCATGTTAAAATGTAACCTGTCATTAGAATTTGTTCACTGTGTAATAGGAGTAGCCCCAAGAGAGGGTCTTAACAAATAGTACACTAAATTGATTCAGATATTACTCTTAGTGGCAAGAAAAATTATTACTAAGTCCTGGCTCAAGCTCCAACCCCATATACTTGAACAATGGCAGAAAGGGTTGAAGGAAATATACTGTATGGAGAAAATCACGGCCCAACTTCACTTGAAAGTTGATCAGTTTAAGGATCTTTGGGATCCGGTTATTCATTATTTTGGCTGGACACAATAAAATGTGAGTGAAGGGGGATTTTCTTGCTTATTTTTCTTGCATTTTTATTTTTTACTTTTTTTAAATGCAGTAAAATGTCGATAAAGAATATTGCACTATAATTGTATGGTAATGTAATTGTTATTTTGGATACTGATTGACATTTTACTATGACTTTATTTATTTTTTTATTTTTTTTTATTTTTTTGTGTAGGACACTGCCGAGTTTGCCATTGTACTTCTATGTTTGTAAAAAACAAAAGTCAATTAAGATGTGCATTTACTTAAATAAAAATGTTCAAAAAAAATTAATGCAGGTTTTTTATTTTATTTTACTCTAAAATCTTAAATAGTTATTTTAAGCATTTTTTGTTTTACATTATTTCACAAAAAAGACCTCAAAAAAGACATCAATAATGCACTCAGTCATTGAAGGTGTCTGCTGCCCTCTAGTGGAAAAAACTACATTAATCTGCATTTAATGATTATTGCCACTAGGGGCTTATACACTCACCTAAAGGATTATTAGGAACACCTGTTCAAATCTCATTAATGCAATTATCTAATCAACCAATCACATGGCAGTTGCTTCAATGCATTTAGGGGTGTGGTCCTGGTCAAGACAATCTCCTGAACTACAAACTGAATGTCAGAATGGGAAAGAAAGGTGATTTAAGCAATTTTGAGCGTGGCATGGTTGTTGGTACCAGACGGGCCGGTCTGAGTATTTCACAATCTGCTCAGTTACTGGGATTTTCACGCACAACCATTTCTAGGGTTTACAAAGAATCCTGTGAAAAGGGAAAAACATCCAGTATGCGGCAGTCCTGTGGGCGAAAATGCCTTGTTGATGCTAAAGGTCAGAGGAGAATGGGCCGATTGATTCAAGCTGATAGAAGAGCAACTTTGACTGAAATAACCACTCGTTACAACCGAGGTATGCAGCAATAGCATTTGTGAAGCCACAACACGCACAACCTTGAGGCGGATGGGCTACAACAGCAGAAGACCCCACCGGGTACCACTCATCTCCACTACAAATAGGAAAAAGAGGCTACAATTTGCACGAGCTCACCAAAATTGGACAGTTGAAGACTGGAAAAATGTTGCCTGGTCTGATGAGTCTCGATTTCTGTTGAGACATTCAGATGGTAGAGTCAGAATTTGGCGTAAACAGAATGAGAACATGGATCCATCATGCCTTGTTACCACTGTGCAGGCTGCTGGTGGTGGTGTAATGGTGTGGGGGATGTTTTCTTGGCACACTTTAGGCCCCTTAGTGCCAATTGGGCATCGTTTAAATGCCACGGCCTGAACATTGTTTCTGACCATGTCTATCCCTTTATAACCACCATGTACCCATCCTCTGATGGCTACTTTCAGCAGGATAATGCACCATGTCACAAAGCTCGAATCATTTCAAATTGGTTTCTTGAACATGACAATGAGTTCACTGTACTAAAATGGCCCCCACAGTCACCAGATCTCAACCCAATAGACCATCTTTGGGATGTGGTGGAACGGGAGCTTCGTGCCCTGGATGTGCATCCCACAAATCTCTATCAACTGCAAGATGCTATCCTATCAATATGGGTCAACATTTCTAAAGAATGCTTTCAGCACCTTGTTGAATCAATGCCACGTAGAATTAAGGCAGTTCTGAAGGCGAAAGGGGGTCAAACACAGTATTAGTATGGTGTTCCTAATAATCCTTTAGGTGAGTGTAGTTTCTTAATGGAAATTCTATAGATCAAAATGAACTGGAACAAAACTCCAATTTGAAACGTAAATTCACTCTTTATGCATTCAGATAGATATTTAGATTCAAATCAATAAAAAAAAAATATATATATATATTTATATTATTATTATTATTATATATTTATTTTGTTTTTATTGCAACCACAAAAACTCCTTGAATAGATGCAAAAATTTAATTGTAATTTTTTTTATTATTCATTTATTTGGATGGGACAATGCATATTGATGAACATACAATATGAATTGCCGTAAATATGCCGGATTTAGAACAATGCTAATTTCCATCAGTAGTCCCAGACATGTAAAAACAAACAAAAACAGCACTGCAATGTGCTGATCTACTCAGCTGGACATAAGTTGGTATACACTTGTGCATGTCTCATAAAATGTTCAATGTAAACATCTGGGAGAAAGAAGAGCAGACACTTGGATACATCTGAACAAGTGTGATGACATGAAAGAGAGCTAAATCTATAGTCTTTTGCTCAATTCAGTCCGATTTTCAATGTACACAGAAAACCGCCTCCCGCTCGTCAGTGCACGTATTTCCGTACTTGACCTGAAAAATACACACAAAATTGTGTCAAAATGTCCTTTTCGGCGAGTATTCACATGAATACAGTCGGTTATGTCTTGACTTAAAGGTGCACTGTGTAATTTGTAGCGGCATCTAGTGGTGAGGTTGCGAATTGCAACCAACAGAAGTTCACTCAATGTTCTTGTGTTATGGAATGTGGACTCAGACATAGATAAATGCAGATAATAGTGAGCTTTATTAACAGCACTGAGCAGAATGAAGAGAGTGGGTACGAGAGAGCCACCTGTAGCTGGTGTGTGGTGAGCGCACTGGCGCTTTTGTACTGTGGCTGCCGTCCCATCATCCAAGTGGATGCTGCACACTGGTGGTGGTTGAGGAGAGATCCCCTGATATGATTGTAAAGCGCTTTGGTTGAGGAGAGAGAGTGATAGAGCCAGTTCAGTGGATGGGAATTATTAGGAGGCCATGATTGGTAAGGGCCTACTCTTACACCCCTACTCTTTACGAGAAGTGCCATGGGATTTTTAATGACCACAGAGAGTCAGGACCTCGGTTTTACGTCTCATCTGAAGGACGAGTTTTATAAGAATTATGTTAAGTTAATTTAAACTGTTAAAAATATATAGAGCGATCGTGTTTCTTTAGGAAACCACGTGATTCATATGGATTAGGTGATGGGGGTTTTTGTTATTAACTTTTTGAAACATGAACAAATCTGGTGAATTGTTTATTGGAGGGATGTAAAATATGTCAGTTTTTATTTTGAAGATGAACGAAAGTCTTAAATGTTTTGGAACTACTTAAGGGTGAGTGATCATGACAGAATTTAGATTCTTTTTAGATATCTAGATTCTATTTTCTATTCTATTTAATAGAAAACGTAGTGTTGTTTTTTACCAGCTTCTTCAAGTTTGCATGGCATGTGACATTTGGAACCTCATTATACTGTGATTCTAGGTAAGATTTGTATAACATTAACGTCACTTGTCCGTGCCAGTCGTATTTTTGACAAAGTGTAACGTCTTTTTCAGTTCAGCTACTTTCAATTTGACCAATCAGAGCCAAGCTTTTCAAGTCGAAGTCGAAGCAGACTCAAAGAGATGAAGATTCTGCCCTCAGAAGTTACTGGTTTTAGTTGCTCTTTGCACAAATAAATCGCTCACTGTTTAGTTTTTTTCCTTGGTGGATAGGTCTGCTATGCATTTGCTAATATGACTAACACGTGTAATACTGACTTTAACCGCTGTAACATGATTCTGACACTGATTTCTAGCACACTTCAGCACTGGGTATGTAGTAAAAATCTTTGATAAATCTGTTTAAAATCTATGTGGAGACATTTGTCTGTCTTAAAACAACTATAAAACATTGTCCAATGCATCTGCAAAAAACACTTGCATCTGTCATTATAACATGTACAACATTACATTAACATTATTTTTATTTGCAAAATGAAGCTGTGTATTTATTTCTGATTTCCTGAACAATTTGACTTCATTGTTATGATGTAAATGATCTTTGAAAAGTTTGAAAAAACATGTTATGAACATAAAGTTACTTTGTCTTGAGCTGACCAGCCAATTATGGTAGTGTGTGTTGATGGGTGTTTATATTTGTTCAAGCTTGACAAACTTATTGCCTTTTTTATTACTTTCTAATATAAATTTCTAATTACAAATACGTACAAAGATTACATTGTTAAAGGCGATGCTTATAAAAGAGCATACATTTGAAACTGCTGAGTCTCTGAAGGGTTTTGATCATATTACCCACCAAGTACATTGTACTCAGCGTACTGTCATTCTTAAAAAGAAAACAAATCATTCATCATAATTTGCCTTGTGTGTGTGTGTGTATATATATATATATATATATATATATATATACATATATATACACAATCTCTCTTATTTTATATTAATATCTTTTGTTTTTCAGACCAGCTGCTATAGAAGAAAAACTGAAATCTGAGTGCAGAGATAAGTATGGTTTAATCTCATGCCACCTCTGTTATATAGATTTTTGAATCAGGCCTATTGAAAGGTGATTGACAGCTAGGAAAATGTTAGCAACGTGTCCATTTCAGGTGTCTAATTTGTGCTGGCTTTGAGTCATTCATGTAAAAATCTGTTTATTTAATTGTTTTTTTTGTTTTTAAGTAAAGCTGCAAGTCACTTGTCCTGGCATACAATATTTTGCACAACTTCTAATTTCCTTAAATCTTTGGAACAGAGGTGAAGAGAGTGCATGTTAGCATGGCCACAATAGACACGTTCATGGGAAATACCCTAGGTTTAAATAAACCACAATTATCAATATACAACATACCCTCTAATACTCATAGGTTGCTTTATTGCTGCAAATAACTATATCAGTGACTTTTTGATTGAACTTTGCTCACTGTAAGTTGTGTTAGGCTTCTTCTAATCTTGTGTTCAGTGTAATTCATAGAGAGCTGTATAGTGACGACAGACAAAAGGATAAAAATGGACACTCATGTCCAGCTTGACTAGAATATGGCCAAAGCTTTTAAAGGTAAACTGAGAAGTCAATGGAATTCTAATGCATTTCTATGCAAATTATTATACATTCAAACATGGATACAAAAATGTTAATCATTGGTTAATTTTATATAAATTCTTCTTCCCTTTCACAGATCCTGTGATAAAGCAGTCTTCAAATACTACAGTGTCTGAACCACAAGCCCTCAGTTGCAGAAAATGAGTCGTACTCAAAGAAGTGATCGTCCACTTGAAGATGAAGATGTGACATTCAAACTCTTCTGTTTCTTTGGTGCAGCCATTTGTAGGCCTAAGTTTGTAAATAATTATTCACTTCTGCACATTGTTTTTCCGTAACTTTTATTTTAATTTTTTCAGAAAATTGCATTTTGTACATCACAGTACATCACAGCTCCTGCGTACAAATCTGTGAAACAGCCAATCAGAGCAGAGCTCAACATTACTATTCATGACCCTTCTAAATAAGGTAATAACAGCCCATTTCATTCTAGGGACAAATCCTAGGGTAAATGGACAAAAACAACAACAACAAAAAAACATATCTGGAGATTTTTTGCCCTTACCCAAGTCACATTCCTTCGATGTAGATATCAGAGAAAACTTTAAATATTGTATCAATGCATTCTATGGCACCTTTAAGCTAAAATGGCTTGCCATGCGAAAGATTCAAATGAAAACTTCCTCATTTGCCCTTTATCTCAATACTCACATCCACATAAAGCAACCTCACTCTTGTATAGGAAAGTAAGACATTCACCAACTAATTAGTGCTACAGAGAAAGATCTTGCTGAGCATTTTGAGGGGTACACATCTAGATTTGTTGCCCACATATGATATTGCTGAATTACACTGTAATTATAATATATAACAGAAAAAAAAAACAAAAAAAAAAACACAAACGGTTGTTTCCACTGCACCAAATATGAACTACTACTTTGTGCAACTGAGGTTAAATTGCATTTCTTATTAAACACATTTTTGCACAACTGGGACAATACAAATATAAAATCAAAGCACCTACGTCATTAAGCACAATAAAGTGTCTGATATATTTTATCAAAACTTCCTTGAGCATTTCCTTACTGAACTCTGGTGCACCTACATTTTCCAAAGAAATAAATCCAAGTTTTTGAAAGAAACTCCTGAGATTTCGTAACTCTAATTGTTCTCGCCAACATTTATTGACAGAAGCACATGACACAGTACACAGTAAGTTGCTCATTTACAGGCTTTATTTTACCCTTTGATGTGTAATAAATATTATTTGTGTTTATGTTCATTAAATGTTAGGGCCATTTAATAACACCTTGGCCAAGGCAATACTAGCCTATATTAGAAGCTTTCTCTCTTTTGCACAACAGAGGGTTTATGGGTAAAGACAGGGGCAAATCAACAAATTGAAAATTGACAAACAAACATGGTGCATATATCTCATTACTCAATTCTCTATTATCATTTAGTGACCTGCAGTAAACATCTCCAGTCACCTACTTATGTTTGTATGAATCAGTGGTTTATTATCATAAAAAATAAAATGTTCACAAGTTGTATTATCGTATTTATGAGTTGTTATCACCTAATGTAGGAGTTCCCAGTCCTGTTCCTGGAAATCTACCTTCCTGCAAAGTTCAGCTCCAACTCTAATCAAACACACCTGAACCAGTTACTGAAGATCTTCAAGAACACTGGATAATAAGGCCCCAGTTTCACAGACAAGGCTTTAGCCTAGTCCCAGACTAAAATGCATTTTGAGCTGTTTTAACTTAAAGCAACTTGCACTGACATATAAGATATATAAGATATGTCAGTGCCATTGTTTTGTCTCAAGATGCACACCAGTAATGTTTTTTTAAGGCATGTTTATAAAGGCTACTTAAATGTCCTTATTATCCTGGCTTAATCTAAAACCAGACCTAGGTGTTGAAGCAGGGCTGTTACTGAGCTTAGGAAGGATATCCAAGGGGGACCACTTGCTTTAAGTCCTATAGTGCATCTCATCTTCATGGACTGCAGCAGATTTGTGAGATGTTACTCTACTCTTCCACCAAGGCACTTTCAAGTTCTCGAACACGTCTGGGGGACACTGTCAGGGTTGTCTCAATTTTGCAGAGATGCAAAGCACTGCATGGACGATCAGCTGTCCTTCCTGTGTCCCTGTAACACTGTCTGAGGCGTCTTACGAACATTTACAGTTTATAGTTACACTTTACAAAAAGGTTTGTCATGGAAATTCTCAATACGAATTCAGCCTACTAATCTGACTTCTTCACCATGGACAATTCATCCAACTTCCAGTTGTTAATATAATAAAATACTACAGTATCTCAAGGTAATACTTTCTCTTCCCGAATACTTACTATAAAATATTTCCTTAAAGTATGGTGACGGCATCCCATCAAGAAGCCACTATAACACAGGTGTGCGCTGGTCCAACACAGGATCATTCACAGGTGTGCGCTGGTCCGACATAGGAACATTAATTATTAACTCTCACTATTACAGCTTGACCCGAGTGCGGGTCTATAGTCTTCCTACAGTATCACTGTCTCTGCTGTGGTCCTCTGAGCAGATAATCTTTAGTTCTTCTATTCTGTAGCTGTGCAGCATGTACCAGACACGACTTCCAATTTGCAAGAATGAAGTTTTGGCCGGGAGCTCTCTGGTCATAACAACCAAGAGAAACTGCTGAACAGAAAGATACATGTACATTTATGTCTTACAGTTGAGTGAAAATCAATGTCACTCAAGTCTTCTTAACTGTGGTTTGTTCTGGTGAAGTGGTCTTCACAATTTTTTTCATGAGAGCCACACTGATAGGACAAAGTGGTAACACTTTAGAACACTGTATCTTACTTACTGCATAACTTATAAGGAATTATTGAAGAACTAATAGGTAATTCTTCATTAACTAGTTATTCACTACCGTTAACTACTAAGGAAGATGTGTTAACTAATCAGTATGTAAAATAATTTTATGATTGTGTTAAGTAACAGTTAGTTAATCAATAACTAATTAACTCTGTCATACCGCCTGAAGAACTACTATTAATTATCTACTAATTAAGGTTCAAGAAGAATAATTAAGAAGTAACTAATGAACAGTCATACAAACTACATTGAGTTGTGACCTTCCTTATTTACTAATGTTATTAATAGAAGCAGTAGCCTATTATGAAAATACAATTTTAACAAATGCATACAATGTTAAAGAGGGTTTTACCTGTGTGGTTTTTTGAGTGTGTTCTGTAAGAAATCAACTTCAGAAAGGAACCCCACTCAACTTACCTCAGATTAGTTTTTTATATTTAATATACCTGTAAAGTACTGTGTGTGTCCGTTTTCCTCAGCATATGCCATTGAGTAAATTCATGTATTTGAGGCGACGACTGAGGGAAACTGAAAGGGAGCTTATTAGTAATTCATAAATAATTGTCAAATAATTCTGCAGGAATTACTTATAACCTGATTAGTAATTAATAAATAACTATCAAATAATTATCCAGGAATTAGGCTACTTTTAACCTGAAACCGTATTCTAAAGTGAAAATATAGGGAACTCATTAGTAATTAATATAGAATTATTAGATAATTCTTCATGAATTACTTAGAACCTGATACAGTATTCTAAAGTGAAAATATAGGGAACCCATTAGTAATTAATAAAGAACTATCAAATAATTATCCAGGAATTAGGCTACTTTTAACCTGAAACCGTATTCTAAAGTGAAAATATAGGGAACTCATTAGTAATTAATATAGAATTATTAGATCATTCTTCAGGAATTACTTAGAACCTGATACAGTATTCTAAAGTGAAAATATAGGGAACTCATTAGTAATTAATAAAGAATTACCAGACCGCCGCCCTACGTTTCACTCATAGCCAAAATATGCTGTTACTGACTCCATAACCTGCCCATAAACAAACAGTGCACAGCTCTAAGAACATATTTTAACATCTGATGTTTTAGGATCTTTAGAAATAAAAACATTTGTTTTATGCAAGGAATCAGGCGTTTCCATCACGCAAAAAAGACAGACTCGTTAGCTAGCTAACTGACATTGTGTCCTTGTATGTTGCCTTGCATAAAATAACATGATTTACAGCACAGTAATGATTTTATAGATTCATTAAAACGTACACAAACCTTTATTTCGCTGAAGAAATGCACCATATCGGCATTGTATGTTAGTTACTTCTTAGTTATTTTTCTTGAACCTTAATTAGTAGATAATTAATAATAGCTCATAGGGAGGTATGACAGAATTCATTAGTTATTGATTAACTAACTGTTACTTATCACAACAATAAAATTATATTACATACTGATTAGATAACACAACTTCCTTAGTAGTTAACAATAGTGAAGAAGTAGTTAATGAAGAATTACCTATTAGTACTTCAATAATTCCTGGTAAGTTATGCAGTAAGTAAGATACAGTATACAGACAAAGTCAATAGGGGAGACACTTTTACCACAAAATATCTATCGATCTGTCATCCCTGAACATACAATATGCAATGCAATAAATACAAAAGGGGGGGAAATCATTCTTTATCATTAACCAGTCAAATTGGTAAATGACAAGATGATTTCCCTTAATGACAAAAAACAAAAACAAAAAAACCCCCGCAGGATTACCTTAATGCTGGGATGAACGGACATTTCCTTGACTTTCTTCATTTTGTATTTGTAGCTTGTTGTTGCAATCCTTGTGAGACATGCAAGATGTGCATTGATGAGGTGGGTTCTCTGTTTCCTCTTTATAATGTTCATTGTTGAAAACGTTGACTCACAAGTAAATGTGCTCACAAAGAAGGTTCCACTTTATTTTAATAGTCCACTTTAGACATTCTACTAACTATAAGTAACTTTGCAACTACATGTCAACTAACTCTCATTAGAGTATTAGTATACTGTAGTAGACTGTCAGTAGACTGTCAGGTTATGGTTAGGTGTTAGGGTTTGGGTTAGTAGAATAAATTGACTTGTAGTTGCCAAGTTACTTATAGTCAGAAGAATTTCTGTTGGGGGACCATCAAAATAAAGTGTTAGCAGATATTAAGCATACAGTGTACTATCGAAATAAAGTGTTACCACAAAGAATGACATCACTTTTGTGATTTTCATCACAAGTGGCTTCAAAGTGGGAAAATCTTCTCCAGACACCAAACTCCAGAAGTCACAGAGGATTTGTGGAAGAGCTGAGGGGGGAATTTGAATCCAGATTCAAAGATGTGAATGAGCACAAGGAGATTTTCAACTTTTTGAAAACCCCTTCCATGTGGATGTGTCATCTCTCACTCTGCTCTGCCCTACTCAGTGTGCTGCTGTAGAAAGTGAAATGGTAGAATTGCAGACAAAAGACATTCTCAAAGTTGAACTCAAAGCAGGTGATAGTCGGAGTGAGAGATGACACATCCACATGGAAGGGGTTTTCAATAAACTTGAAAATCTCCTTGTGCTTGTTCACATCTTTGAATCTGGATTCAAATTCCCCCCTCAGCTCTTCCAAAACATTAACAAATCCTCTGTGGCTGAAGAGCTGCTGCAGAGATGTGTCATTTGTGGTGACAGCTCTAAGTTTGGGGAAGTGAAGGAATTCTCAAGTATGTACAGGGCAGCTATTTTCTTCTGAAATGCTCTGATTGTTGCTTGGAAGCTTATCTCTTTCTTGAAGCTGCAAGTTGAGAGTGTTCAGGTGACAGGTGATGTCAGTCAGAAAGGCAAGATGTGTGATCCAACCTGGGTCTTCCAGCTCTGGCTCCCGTTTTCCTTTGCTTTCCAGGAAAGTGCAAATCTCAGGGAGGAGGCTTGGAAACCGTTCAAGCACTTTTCCACGGGACAACCATCTCACTTCACTGTGCATCAGTCAGTCATGTGTCATAGTCCTCAATCAACTGTTGGAACTGTCTGTGGTTCAGCGCTTTGCAGATGATGAAGTTTGCCACAACAGCAACTGTTTGCGTCATGTTTTGGAATGTATTATTTCTCAGAAGCCCAACAAGCCCCTTCTCCTTTCCTCACACGCTAGGGGCACCATCTGTGCACACACTTGCTAGACCTGACCAACTGAGATGTTTTTTCATCAAAAAATGTTTGAAGTGCATTCAGAATGTCCTCACCTCTCATTTGGCCAACAAGTGGAAGTAAGCACAGCATTTCTTCTCGGAAAGACTTTTCTTTGGGTAACCTTACCCAAACACACAACTGAGCAACATCTGTCACATCGTTGCTTTCATCCACCGCAATGCTGAAACACGGTGCTGCTGACACATCTGCACAGAGCTGGTCACTCACATCTTTGCCAATGTTTTCAATACGCCTCATTATGGTGGTATTGGATAATTGTAATCCTTTAACTTGCTTTACAATTGCGTCCTTGTTGTGAAACTCTGCAAACAATATTTTTGCTGAAGCCAAAAAGCAATCTTTCACAATTTCTGAGTCTGAGAAGGTTTTTTTTTCCCTGAGCCAAAATCTCAAAAGATGCAAAAGAGCATTTTCTATGCTCATATTGTGTGACTCGTACCTTTTTTTTTTAGTAGGAGTTGACTCTCCACAAACCCCATCTCCGTCGTCTTCCTGTCGATTTGCCGTTGTTGCATGCTCCGAATCTTTAGTTCCCTCGTTTGTTACTGTCACATTGCTTTGTTGCTGTCCACTTGGTGCTCGACTTTATTTAATAAGAAATCGATCCATTTTCAGTCCGTATATAACACAATGAAATGCTGGAAATAACCGTAGCTAAGCTAGCGTTATGCGTATGAAGTGCCAGGTTGTTAGTGTCCTCCGATTTAATTGCTCCAGTTTGGCGATGACATTTTATTTTTATTTTTTAGTAAATGCCCAAATATATTCCATATTCACAAGCATGCTATATGATAGAAAGATTAAAATCAAAAGTTGTATTTGTTAACAATGCACTGTGAACTAACATGAACAAACAATGAACCATTAGCAAAGATTAATTAATACTGTAATGAATGTATTGCTCATTGTTAGTTCATGTTAATTAATGCATTAACTAATGTTAATAAATTAGACCTTATTGTAAAGTGTAACTCAGTTTATTACTCTGTTCACATCTGCAGTCCTCAAGCCTACTGCAGCAGGACTATGGCAGGTTCACACAGGTGATCAGGAAATCTAGTCCTTCAAATTTAACTTACTTTAAACACATTTTTTTTTAAATAATGACTCGAAACTAAACTCAAATCCATAAATTCTCACCCAACTCTACATACTTCCTATTTTCAGGTCAAAATGACGCTCTCCACTCAAAACCATTGAATATTGCTTAAAAAAACACAAAAAAACTTTGCCCTCTGACATGACACACAAGCCCTCAAAAACACACACACTACAAGTCTTACACACAAGTGAGATCAATTCAAAACTCTGTTACAAAAACGTAGTTTTGGCATTAGGAATCATTTTACAGCTCATTGTCTATTACAATATACAACATAAATAGAGCATATATGTTAAATATGACAGATGCAGTGAAATTCAACAATAAGCTTTACAGTTTTTTTCAACTGCTTACACACAAAATCCTTACTGGTCACACAATTTCTGAAACCTGACACTCAAACACCAGAACCACACCCAAAATCTGCAAAACCATACACAAATTCACCAGAACCACACCCAAAATCTGCAAAACCATACACAAATTCTCAGCCTTCGACTTTTATTTCGAATTTTATAAAACACTTTTTGCAAACCACAACACACAATTCTCTATGTAACACGCACAAATCTAACGGGAAGTATCTTTATTTCCTTTTTCAAACACAACCTATCAAAATGCCACACTAATTCATTAGTGCCTCACACTAACTCGCTTAACTTAACACCAGGCAATCATGGCTTTAGAATAGGCCTATAGATAGGCCAAAGGTCAAGTTATAGGTTTTTCGGACTGTGTAATACTGTATTCACAACCACAAATGCTTACAGTAAAGACATAAATAGTTTGGTTTCAATCTTGCTTCCGTGTTTACCTACCCTGGTAATCCAGAGTTCTCACGAGAGCACAAGTTGAATTTGCTCAGCGAGTTACTCTGGTGTCGAGTAATGATGCTTATTAAATATGCCCCTCGATCTGAGCTGCACCAATCACATCGGATTATCTGATATAGGCGGGCCAGAGGCGAGGTAAACAGATGACGACAGCGCTGTGACATCGAAGTAATTAGTAAACATTGCAAGATGGCTATGGATGATACCAGTTATTTGAAACGGCTTTGGCTGCTATAATGAATGAGTTAGACTTGGCTTTTTATCTAAAACAGGAACAGAAGATGCCGCTCGAATCGTTCCTTTGCAAGAAGGACGTTTTTGCTGTTTTGCCAACTGGATACGGTAAGAGTCTAATCTACCAGTTAGCTCCTGGTAGCGTATGGGGTTTATTGTTGTGATTGGTCGTAGAGTTATCCAATTGCATGCACTGAGATTTTCAAATGCATGCTTGGTGCCACCCCTCGAGCTGGGCGATTTTCATTAGTCGACGCCAGACCATTAATCTTTTAGATTTAGGTCTGGATTTCCAGGCTAGTGTTTACCATGAATTTTTCAACATCTTTTGGCCAATTACTTTCAATCTTGTACAGAAATGTACATAGGAGCTCATGAAAGAAGAGCTTTAGGTTTTGAATAACTGTGTATATAAGACACATCCAAATATATAATATTAATAAGTTGTTTGCAACATAAGTCAAATGTTTGCTTTTGAGATGTGTTTGTGATATTTTGAATGCAGTGCTTCATTTTGCAAGAGATGTGGGGCATTTTGTGTGTACAATTCATGGATTTGTCTGTTGTAAAGTTTTCTTTCATCGAAGCAGAGACCAGGAGACAGTTGGGATCGCGTTCAACGGAAGTTATTCTTTATTGAGAACTCCGCTGTACGTTGCTGTAGTACTTCCAACATGATCTAACTCTAATACAGTATGCATTGTAGTTATATACATTCCAAGGGGGAGGGATTACATAGAGGCGGGAACTCTGAATAAAGCATGCAAATGAAGTGGGAACACACCCTACTCTGAGTCCAATTGAATCAGCATAACTATTCACATGCTGATACTGGCCAGGAACTCCAATTCCAAGAGCCATCCGAGAGCCATTAAAGACAAAAGGTGAAAGTCAATCAACCTAATGATTCAACGTCTGGGCTCCGAAAGGTGAGAATCTCAGTGATCCGACTCATTTAAAACACAATAGAGAAAAACAGGACTGGCAGAAACTGTTGTTACTATTATCCTAACCTAACCTTAAAATGCTAACTTCAATGTACTCAACTTTTACTGTTGCAAACTAAATTAAACATTTAATAAATTTGTAATCCAACAGTGTGTAAAGTTTTGGGGGGAAAAAAGAGGCAAAGTTTAAAAATGTGTTTAAGCAGTTTTATTACACTTTTTTTTTAGCAATTTATTACACTACTGTAAAGAGACCTTGCAGCAGAAAAGAAAAATTTAAATAACAAAGAATTGAACATGAACTTTGAATTGCAATACAATACAGTATACTGTTAATTACAGTACAGTAAATGGATAAATTCAGCATCCTCTGCCAAGTTGCATTACAGACCTGGGGCCCGTTCTTCGTACGTCGCTAACTCAGTTAGCTGGATTTGATTGTTGACGATTTGGCATGATCTTGGATGGTTTGGTTCTTCGAAGCTCATCCTGGACTTGCTGTCATGGCAACAGGTGCGCAAGCTTAAACCTGCTCGGGAGCAGGTTTATTTCATGTTAACAGGATTAGATCCCGGCTTCATAAGCGGAGCTGATACGGGAAGTCCAGCGCAGCGCGATAGTGCACTTTCTGAGAGATTTATTTTTTCTCGTGACTCGTGAGATTGACGTTTACATTATTAATTTGTTGGAAACGCACATTTATTTTCGAAACTTGGAGTCTGGCTTTAACTACAGCACAAACTGTTTGCATTGCCCTAAGATTATATGCGAGTGGCTCTTTCCTTTACACTATTGGAGATGCGGAGAACTTGATGGAAAGTGCTGTCTGTCATGTCATTCGGAGTTTACCTGGCGCTTTTAGGTTTAAAAAAACAGTTTTAGGTTTTTTTGTGGCATTTCCAAGCCACTTAAAACCCAATGTTGTAAAGCAGTTTTTTAAAGCAGTTTTTTTTATTTTTTTATTTATTAGGCTATCATAATTTTTTATGAAGATCATGCAATCATGACCATGCTGATTACAGTATATGTCACTCAGGCTTATAGGCTAGACCATAGACTGCCATCAAGGCCTCAATGAAGGGGATTATGTGAACAGAAAGGGGGTTCACGATGTAAATGTGCAGCCCAGTTACTATTGTGATTCTTAATATTCCAGATTAGTAATATTATATCAAATAAAAAAAGGCAGTTGACAATTCTTCCATATCACAAATGTGAAAGCAAAATGGTCAGGATCTGTGCATGACTTAAGAATTTTCAGAGATTCACATTTATGCACATTATTTGTAATTTATTTGAAAGTGGTAAGGAAAGTTCCACAATTAAATATCAAGCTCACTGTATTACATAGACTTATGCTGATCCTAACAGAACTGCATTTTTTCATAGGTGATTATGACATGTTCCTGCCTGCAGACAGGTGTTTTATGCCCCCATTCCCTGACCCAAACCAGTTACAATGCAGCTCTAGCCAGGACAAGGACACACAATGAAATGAACTTTGGCTAACTAAAGGGAAGATTTCAGTGTCTGAAAAGTCTGAGGGTTGCACACCTGACAGGGCCTGTGACCAGTGTTGGGGAAGTTACTTTTAAAAAGTAGTGTTTGCTCGTTACTCGTTACTTTTTTTTTAAAGTAATCCGTTACTTTACTTAGTTACCTCCTTTGGAAAGTAACTTTTTACGTTACTCGTTACTTTTACATTACTTTTATGTTGCTTGACTTTGGGCAGAACCCAATATCTGTTCCTAAATGTGTAGGCCTACATAAAGTTATACTATGGAGGACATAACAGGTATTTCTTTTGTGCTCTTTATTATAAAAAATAGTATCAATAGGCTCCTTAGGAACAACTTGGTAACCTCAAAATGGGTCATATGTCTCAAAATAAAACATGCATGCCTCATCTAAATCCAACAGAAAAAAGAATAACTTAAAAATGGCTTGATGTCGATGGCTTGTGTAAATAAAATAAAATGGCATAATACAGCTTAGAGGCAAAGACATTATAGCCAAAATAAAATCAAGCACAACTTAAAGCATTACTAGCCCCAGAATTATAAAGGCTATGTTAACTGAATATGCTGGCCCTACTTCACAGTATGATGGCAGATAGAAAAGAGGATATTAAGCATTTAGGCTTGAGTTGTCTATAGCATGGGTGGCAGGCAACCTATTCCACATCAGCACAAAATGGGTGATTATACCTCATCAGGAGCAGTCTTTCAAAACGTTTATCTGAAAGTCTGTTTCTTCTGGGGGTAAGCACAAGACCTCCCAGGCTGAACAGCCTTTCCACCGGTGCACTGGATGGTGTGGCAGTGTTATATTTCATGAACACAGCTTTCACTCGGGGGAAACGGTTGAGAACTTCTAACTCTGAGCCTGATCTCATGTACTCAAGTACCTCTGAGTCTGCACTAAAGGCCATTGCGTCTTCCTCCTCCTCATCAAAAGAAAAAAGTCCTTCTCATTGGCGCTGCTGTGTGCGGCAACTTCTCTGTTTTTATTCTCAGCCGGCTCTGCATCATGGGGTATAGTGCGACACTCCGCGATGAGCAGCGCACGCGCCGCTTCTCTCCGCTCCGCTCCCCCTATCCACCGAACTTTAAATTTCGGCAACGTCAAGGCAGCCAATAAAGCTTCCCTGCTCTCCAACACCGGTGCGAAACGCGTCTTGATAGCCTAAGACAAAATAATATAGAAGACATAAGCTTAGTTTTCAGACATACGACTCTATCAAGGGAGTAGGAGAAAAAATATAGGCCTATATTTTGAGAGAAAAAAATATATATATTTAGTTTAAAAGTAGCCTACACATTTCAAGCTTTCTATATATTTCTCAGGTCTGTGAGGCAAGTAGCTTATCTGAGTTTTGGTTCATTTACAGTATGAGACGAGAGCTCCAGTTCACGCGCCGGTGCCTCGCCTCCATGTCATGATTATTACATGCTATATTTAAATTCAGGCAATTGGTTGATAAAACATTGATTAAAATTAAGATACAATTAATACAAAACGAAATTCACTTTAAAGAAAGGTTTTCTACAAAAACAAACTTAATAAAGTGGTCAAAATCATGTCTGCCCACTCCATTTGTCTCCTGATATATTGCGCAAAATTATGTTCTTACTCATGCTTTTCACTTTTCATATAATCAACAGATGAAATAAATGTATTTATTTTATTTAAACATAAATATGAAACAAAATCGTTTTCTTTAATTTATTTCTTATTTATTAAATTCAGGCAATTGGTTGATAAACCATTGATTAAAATTAAGATACAATTAATACAAAATGAAATTCGCTTTAAAGAAATGTTTTCTACAAAAACAAACTTAATAAAGTGGTCAAAATCATGTCTGCCCACTCAATTTGTCTCCCGATATATTGCACAAAATTATGATCTTACTCATGCTTTTCACTTTTCATATAATCAACATAGATGAAATAAATTTATTTATTTTATTTAAACATAAATATGAAACTAAATCATTTTCTTTAATGACTAGGATACAACATGTAGGCCTGTAGCTACTAACTTTCAGATAGGTTATTAAGAATTGGCTTACCTGTACAATTACACCCGGTAGGTCTGCTGTTATCCTTGACAGTCCATTTTGGAGTGCGAGCGTCCTTGACATCAGGGTCTCCAGGGTTGGGAGAAGACTACCATAATAACAGTTCTCTTCGCCTTGCAAGATATCCAGTGCTACTGTCATCGGTTTCAAAACACTGCAGTATTCCTTTAGGAATAGATGTTCGCGCTCTGTCGGGCCTCTGATGTCCAGTCTAGTACAAAGCGTATTCAAATCTTGGGCCGGGATGTCACTGATACGGGACAAGGCGTCGTGGAAGGAATTCCACCTAGTGGATGTAGGCACGATCATTTTTTTCCCACAGATTTCATCGACAATCTCAGAGGCCACGGTAGAACGGCTTGCCTTTGTCCAAAGAGCAGCACACTTCGCCGTTGCACTCCTGTACACAGATTTTGAGTCAGTTTTGCTGGATGACAGCCATTTGTCTATGTCATTGCACGAGATCAAATTGAGTGTATGCGAAGCACATCTAAAATGCGGGGGAAGAGAAAACTGTCCTTCTGTGGTCCCAAGCAACTCTTCCACATCTGTGAAAACTACACCTTGCTCAACTTGCTCTTCATCCTCCTCGTCGTCAGGCTCAGGGGGTGCATACATCTTAAAAGCTTTAACAAAATTCGACCCGTTGTCTGTAACGGTGGCGGTGATCCTATGTGAAAGGCCAAACGCTGAGTTAATCTGTTCCATTTCAAAGCCTATAACATCATATGTATGCCTGCCCTTTATTCTTTTGCATGCGATGGCAGCTTTCTCACGATTCAAGTTGCGTGGATTGATCCAGTGCACTGTGATTCCCAGAAAGCTTCGGTTATGGCTACTCCATATATCCACAGTGGTTGACACATACTGCAAACTCTCGAACGTTTTCTTTAATTCGGTCTCCATTTTTAGATAACATTCGTCCAGATAGCCCGTGCAAGTTCTACGATCTGACCATGGGCGCCTGTCTCCTGTTATAGGTATTTTGCTAAGTATCTTTCTGAAAGTGGGAGATTCGACAGTATTGATGGGCAACATTTCATCGACGATAAACGAAGCGACAAGTTTGTCCAACTCTTGTTTAGTTACCTCCTGGTGCTGAAAATGAAGTTTTAGCTGCTTATTTGGGGTTGGACTCGACATATCATAATTTCCCCGCCGGGGATCTTGAGCGACAAGCTTCATGTTAGCATGTTTTCCTTTCAAATGCTTGGTGAGGTTGGCAGTTGAGTTAACGGCAGTGGATAAAAGTTTCTCGCCAGGACACAGTGTACACCTTACACTCACATTCCTCCCCTTAGTTTCAACGAGTTTGAAGTAGTGGGAATACCTCCATCCCTCAAAAGTTAGCGTCGGCTGCTTCTCGCTTGCCATGATTGCTTTGCAGACTGCTACCAGCCTCTGTCACGTACCGTGTGGAGCTTGTGACTATTGCGCAAGCACGCACGTCGCTGTCAAATCTAACCATGGGAAAAGTAACGTTGCGTCGAATTGAAAAATGAACTACGTTTCCTTACCAAATTTTCAGTAGTAACGCGTTACACTAATTTTTGCCCGAAAAAGTAGTTACGTTACTGTAACGCGTTACTTTGTAACGCGTTACACACAACACTGCCTGTGACATTGTTGCATGTGCCATATTACACAACATTGCCAAAAAAACAAAACAATTGTTTTTCATTTTCAATTGTTATTTGTAAAGAAAAGCCAGTGGTCTAGTCAAGTGCCTGCAACAAGAGATATTAGATACATGCCTCATGCAACAAATAAAAAGGAAAATACAGTCTATACACTGCCCACCTGTAGGCCTATGTCTCCTCTGTCTGTGCAGACTCTTCTGTAGGCCTTTCTGTAGATGTGGAATCCTGCAACTTATATTGCAGCCATAAAGCATACAAGTATAAATTAAGTAAAGTTATTTATGCACTTGCAGGTAGGCTAGTTCCTCCATATGACAGTTATCTGAGAGGGTTTATTCACTGTCCAGTGCAATGGACACAAATAGACATTACAAGGTCTTATACTTTCTTTCTTTTGGAAAGTTAGAAAATGTCCACTTACTGGACATATTTCAGCCACCACTTTCTTGGGAACAGATACAAGTGTTGGTGTATTATGTAAAAGTGCACAAAAGAGGAAACACAATGACATTACAATGAACTGCACTCGGGAAACGTGATCAATAACTCATGGCAAAACATTTTTTTTGACTATACAGCCTTAATTTAATGCAGCAAAAATTATTTTACAGTGTAGGCTACTAAGATCTTTTCTTTTTTTTCAGCCTTTTTCATGGTTGGTTTTATAAACAGACAACCATTTATTTAACAGTGCCTTTTATAGAAGAGAAGAGACTATAATATAACTAAAAATTACCATTATGTAAAATATTTTTGTACTCACTTTTATTTGTTCCCATGTTCTAGTGTGGTGACTCTGACATTACAATGAACAAAGTAATTATGCAATTATTAAAATAAAAATAAGGCTAATAAGTGATAAAAACATCTAACATGGCCACTTCTAACGGATTTAAATTGTCTGCTACTTTTTGCCAGCCCTCTCTTCTTGCTTTTGCAGACTTTGAGGTGTTCCCTGGCGTTTTGATTAAACATTAAAATTCCGAATAAACTTCGACTATTAGTTCTTGCTCTGCTGAGGAGAAAAACTGTGTGCGCTCTTTGGCCACGCTGAACAGCCAATAGCAGCGTTGCTGATCAATGTTTCTTCTATCGATACATATCCCCTTTTAAACCAGCGCATGAACGCGCAGTTATCTCAGATAACTCAATCCAGCGATACTAATCATAAACAACAGGTGTGTTCGAAGAACCCAATTAGCCGGATCATGATTAGCACGATGATATCATCTTGGATATGTCATTTGATCTCGGATGTAATAAGCAACGTACAAAGAACGAGCCCCTGGTAATGACCATATTTGCCATACTAGAGCAGTTTAGTCTTCTGACAAAAGTCTTTCTCTCCCTCCCTTAGTCATCTCTCAGTTCTGCAAAAATGCTAAATGTAAGAACTTAAGTAACTGGCTACGAATAAGTTTGACAATTATGAGTTTAAGGGTTTACAACATGTGCTACTATATTTACTGTACATAGAATAGTGAAGGTTGTAAGAAATTGTAGTCTGCCTCGACCCAAATTCCACTCCAAAATATATTTTAGAATGAGCTCATCTCCAAAATGGCTTAATTATCATAGAGATGAAAGAAAGTCAAGTTACATTGTTTCTTCATTTGGGTTGATCACATCCTGAACAAATGGAAGTCAATTGTAGAATGGGACTGGATGTGGGACACAGATAACTTTCTCAGACAATGGGGTGTCACAACTTCATTAACATACAGACCACAGCTGTTGTAACAAGAGCAACTTAATTTACATTAAGAACCGGATAAAAGGGTTAAGATTTGGATGTTCTGGGTTCATTCTGACGCCGGTGAACCCAAGTTGCTTTTTGTACCTTGCCACTGCTATGCTGTAATAAACTTCATTTTTGAGATCTTCGACATCCACATAATTTTTTGTTACAAGGTTCTCCCATCTAAAATACTGCTACTGCTACAAATTGTCACATCTATGAGAAGACAGACAAGGTTAAGGTGTAACAAACAAGTAAACTTAAAATTAAAGTGCAGAGTGAACAGTGCTGATAGAGATGATCAATGATGGAATGCTGATAATGGTGAACACTTAGCTGAACTTGAGTAATGTCTTTACAGAACAGATGATGACAATCAAAACGACGACAGACAGCAACGATGAGGAACAACAGGGCTTCGGGTAAGTAGATCTATGGTGCAGGTAAGTAGAGGAGTCTTTTATTGACGAGACCAGACACTGAAGTGAAGGACACGGTGGCAGATATAGGGAGTGTAATCATCAGGTGCAGGTGCCAGTGATTAGAATTGAGGTGACTGTGATCTGGTGGGCGGAGTGCAATGATCCTGTGCAGTGGGCGGAAGTGATGGTTCTGTTGACTCCGTGACAGTACCCCCTCCTCCACGGTCGGCAACTAAAACTGCGACGACAGGGATGACCTTGACCTCTGGGTGCAGGAAGAGTCAGATGATCATGGTGAAACTGGGTTAGGAGGGAGGGATCAAGTATATCATCTCGAGCTACCCAGGAACGTTCCTTTGGACCGTACCCCTCCCAATTAACCAGATACTCCAGCCGGTTGCCCCGTCGTCGCGAGTTGATGGACTGAACTCTATAGATGAGTTCTTCTTCAGCGACTTCAGGAGGAGGTACGTCAGCTTCACCAGGTTCTGTATGAGGGGGAGACAAAGGTTCAGTGAAGGGTTTCAAGAGGGAAACATGAAAGGATGGTGATATACGATACTGTGCAGGATGGTTAAGCTGGTAGGTGACGTTGTTGAGCTGCCTGTGGATGATGAAAGGACCTATATAGCGGGGACTCAGCTTACGGCAGGGCAGGCGAAGATGGATATCTCAGGTGGATAACCATACCTTTTGTCCAGGTTGGTACTGTGGAGGGTCTCTGATCTTTGGACGTTGGCTTGAGATGTGTCTTCGCACTGCCTGCTGTAGATGGACATGAGCCGAGTCCCACACCCTTTCGTTCTGCTCGAACCAGTGGTTAACAGCTGGAACATCTGATGGCACGCCGGACCAGGGAAACAGGGGTGGTTGATAACCGAGTATGCACTGAAATGGAGTAAGCCCGGTGGTAGACTGGTGAAGGGAGTTCTGGGCGTACTCCACCCAGGGTAGGAACCGGCTCAAGCTGGTTCTGGTGGCAGTATGACCACAAGTACCTCCCGATCTCTTGGATCTTACGCTCAGTCTGGCTGTTGGTTTGAGGATGATAACCGGAGGATAAACTGATGGAGACTCCGAGGAGCTTGAAGAATGCTTGCCAGACACGGGAGATAAACTGAGGACCTCGGTCAGATACGATATCTTCTGGAAGGCTGAAGTGATGGAAGACATTGTGGAACAGTGCTTCGGCTGCTTATAAGGCTGTAGGTTGTCGTGGATTTTTCCCTAAACCTAACTAAGTACCTAAGTCTACCGGGGCTGTCTCCAATCGACGATCTCCCTGGGCCGTCTCCAATCGACGATCCCTAACATCTCCAATCGACGCCTAATACCGGGGCCGTCTCCAATCGACGATCTCCCTGGGCCGTCTCCAATCGACGATCCCTAACGTCTCCAATCGACGCTTAATAAATAGTCTAACTAACTAACTTGTTTCCATAACTAGCTTTCTTCCTGCGCAGGAATAATTGACAAACAGACCTTAGCAAATATCCTCTAAATGCTTTAATCACGGCCAGGAGATCTTCCCGAGCAGTTCTCAGGGAATCTCTCCCAAGAAGCAAGGCCGGAGGATCTCAGACAAATTCCATTGAAAATCCCCCAGTATACAAGAATACAACAGTTTTTATAGAATAAGGAGTTATGGCAAAAATGTCATACTGCATTACATAATTTCCCCACAATTTGATTGGTTCTTCATATGCAAACCCTTCTGTTACTAGGTAAAGCAAACTTTGTTTTAATGATTACTTCATTGTTAATCACAAGGTTCAAATTTAGTCATCTGTCTAGTTTCAATTCCCAAATGTGTTATTTATACACTCACACAACAAAAGTCAAAGGGGTATGGTAAAAAATACAACATCCAAAAACACAGGACAAAACGTTTTAGTACATTGTGTTTCAAAGTGTTATCATGTTAGGCCTGAAAAGAGAAGTAATGTTAGATGTTAGAGACATGGTTAGTTTAATATACAGTTTACTATTTTATCTATTAAAAATCTACCACAAGGTAGACCCTTTAGATTAGAGGGATCAATTTGCAGGCTTTGGAAAATCAATCAACAATGACGAAGATGCAGGTGTTGGATTCAGAGGGTGTAAGGTCTGTCATGTAATCAATTCCCAGATGGGACCATGGGCAATGAGGGATGGGTAGAGGAACCAGTTTGCCTGCTGGCAGTCGACGGGGAGTTTGTGAATCCGAGGAATCTCTGGAGTTCTTTGATTGTGGTGGGTTGAGTCCAGCTCCGGATGTTTCCCACCTTCCCCTGGTCCATCTGGATGCCTCGTTGGTTTATGATGTAGCCGAGAAAGTGTCTTCAACTCGTCACCCTTGCGGATACATATCAAGTTGTAGCCGCTTCTCGGTCCAACTTGGAAAATACACAGGCACCACGTAGCTTTTCCAGGGCAGATGGGACCAGAGGAAGGGGATAACTGAACTTTATGGTCTGTGAGTTGAGTCCGGTAATCAATGCATGGCCGCAAGCCTCCGTCCTTCTTGGCCACAAAAAATAACCTGAAAGTGTCAGGGGACATTGAAGGATAAATGAATTCCTGTCGGAGTGCCTCCTGGATGTACTCCTCCATGGCCTTCTGTTCCGGGATGAACAGGGGATAGACTCGACCCTTAGGTAGAGTCGCCCTAGGTAGCAGGTCGATGGCACAGTCCCATGGCGATGTGGTGGAAGTTGCGTTGCCAACCGCTTGCTGAACACATCCTGGAACTCCCGGTATTCTGGAGGAATTTCCATCTTGTCAGAATCAGGACTCTCAATAGTACTGGAATTCAAGGCGACAGATGAAGTATCTGAACAGAACTGAGGAGGACGAGGAACTTTGATCACGGGAGTCAGGCATACTCTGTGATAGGATTTGCCCCACAGGAGAATCTCACCGGTATTCCAGTCGATCTGAAGTTCATGTTGGAGCATCCACGGCTGTCCCAGGATGATGTCCGCGGTGGATCCTTCCAACACCAAGAACAAGATTTTTGACATGCAGGCAGCCGATGCGGAGCATCATGGTGGGGAAGAAGCGGCAGATGCGACCACTACCCAGCAGCTTACCCAAGATGGTGTGAATCTCTAGGTTCTTGGGGCAGTGTTTTCTCTTGACATTGAGCCTTTGTAGGAGTTTATGGGAGATGAAGTTGCTCTCTGAGCCGGAATAAATGAGAGCTTGTGCTGGAACGGATGAACGAGAAGTTACCAGATATACAGTAGTACGGGTCAGAGATGCTATGAGATGCTTTAACTTTGTCTAAGCCTTCTGCATGTACCCAAAGCACACCCTCTGCCACATTTTTTTATTTTTTATTATTACAGTTTTTTTTTATTCGCTTTGGTACTATTTTCACAAGTTAGGTGTACATTTTCAAAACTCTTAGTGCTAATATCACAACAGATCATCAAAAGTTGATGATGTTTTTTCAAACATTTCATTATGTTTTCAATTGTGTTAGCACAATACACAAAATCACAAAGTATCCTTTTCACAACACAAAATAAGTGTTTCGTCTACATAAATGTTTCATTCACAGTAACTGCCTTTCATAATGCTCTTACTATCAAACTTTTGATTTGCATCTCTTCTTGTTCAGTTTAATACGTTTGTCTATTATTTAATCCAACTGATCTTACAGTTTTTTACGATTGCTATGACAGATTTTTCAATACTTTTAACAATTTTCCAAAACTCTTAACACAGTTAGCACTACATCCGCCTGTGTAAGCTATACTATTAACACATTTCTTGTTGCTTTAACACAAAATGCATACAATTAACACAAATTTAAAATGTTTGAACTTATTTTACACACAAGCTCAAATAAGACCAAAACAATGGATTTTTACTGCCAAATTTACCAATGCTTTAACACTGTATGTCAGAACAGATAACACCATGTTCTAAACCTAACCTTACAGGCTAAAGTCAAAGTGAACAGCTGGTCATATTGTGAACTGAAACACAAATATATTCCCTGTATTTTATTCCATTGCTAATGAGAAACAGCTTATTGAAGCTATGCAAATATATAAATCACAGCTGATTCCCATCTAGGAAGCACACTCAGGTGTTGAGGTTCTTTCAATCACATGATCATATGTTCTAAAAGAGGACTCTTTGGGCTGATCTTGTGTGGAAAAGAAACAATAAAGAAAGAAAGAAAGAAAGAAAGAAAGAAAGAAAGAAAAAATGCCTGCACGAGGGAGAGGAAGACGAGTACCAGGACAAGGGAGAGGAGTGGGGCAAGGACAAGGGAGGGACAAATGTGAGTTGACCCCTACAACACCAACTGACTTCTCCTGTTTTTAGAAGACCTGCACGAAAGATTGGTGCCAGAGGTAGAAAGGGGACAGGTGGGAGACCACTTGCCAATATATGTGATCACATGGGACAATGTGGCATTCCACCATTCTCATGCAGTCACAGCCTGGTTTGATGCCCATCCAAGGATGATGTCCCATTTCCTTGCCCCTTACTCCCCTTTCCTCAACCCCATTGAGGAGTTTTTCTCATCCTGGAGATGGAAGGTTTTTGACCATCGCCCACATGACCAAATGTCCCTCCTGGATGCAATGGATGCTGCATGCCAAGACATCACAGCTGAACACTGCCAGGGTTGGATAAAGCATGCAAAAAGATTCTTCCCACGATGCCTTGTCAGAGAAGATATCAGGTGTGATGTGGATGAGAACATGTGGCCAAATGCAGAAGACCGGGCAGATTAGAAGTTTACTTTGTTTTTTTATTATTATTATTACGGTGCTTTTTCTGTTTGTATAACTTGCAGTAATGTCCTTTTGCAAATAAAGTATTTACTGCAGCAATTCTGTCTCTGTCTTTTTTTTTCATAAACTGTACATTCTATAAAGCTACTCTGAGATGGTTATTCATTTTTTGTGACAAAATGCATGCATTTACTAAACCCAACAAAACAAAAATGTAGAGAGGCTTCAAAAGAAACTACAGTGCAAAACACAATCTCTGATCAATACAATATACTGTACTGTCTATTGTATAAGGGCAGACCTGTCACATAAAATAATGCAGGTTCTGTAATTTCAGCTGATGATAGTGTTTTTTTTTGTCATTGTGTTATGATTGACTAAATGTTCCTGTTGGAAGAGAACATTAGTTAGTGTTTTGAATAATTATTTGATTTTGAAACATGTTTGCAGTGTTTTGGTAGACATAGTGTATTGTGTTAGTGTATTATTGTATTTTGAAAATTAGTTTTGGAGTTTAGTTTACAATGTGTGATTTTGAGCATGAAATTAACCGTTTTGCCAATTGTGTGTTTTAGGTGTGTTGGTGCGTTAAGAGTTTAGGAAATTTGTTAAATGTATTGAAAAATCTGTCATAGCGATTGTAAAAAACTGTAATGCTTAGTCAATGAATCATTTGGTACACCGATAGATTTCTATAGATATTGATTCAATATACAGTTTCTATAGAACTTGTTTGCAATTTCCGATTTGGATAACCAAATATAATGAATTATTTTTACATAAGTGATTTATAGATAGTAACCACCATGATGTTCAAAGTGTGTGCACACGCATGTGTGTGTGTGTGTGTGTGTGTGTGTGTGTGTGTGTGTGTGTGTGTGTGTGTGTGTGTGTGTGTGTGTGTGTGTGTGAGAGAGAGAGAGAAAGATACAGAGAAATGTGCCATTTGTGAAAATACTGTAAAGCAGAATAGAGTATAAGGGAGAGGAAACAGTCAATGACTGTAAAACATCAGATTGATCAGAGATGCATCAGTAGAAGGGAGACAGATGACATCAAATACAGCATTTTACATTACAGTATGTATGCCATGTGATACTGTAAACATGGTAGAGGCATGGTAGTTGCATTACTGTAACTCAACCTTCATCTGTAAACCTCATGGCTGTGCTTCATCACACCTTTTGATAACACACTGGATAGATACTATTACAAACATTATGGATTCAATTACATACAGTAAGTTAGGTTATGCACATGTATTATCTAATGTGGCATAGCCTGTATTACTGTAATTAATTCAGTAACAACGGTGATTTGAAACATGTATCTTGCATTATATGCTGTTGAATGAGCTGATTGTTAAAAGTACTAAATTGAAAGATCATACTGTTGTGTTTCTGTGACTAAACCAAATGTTCTCATTACATATTACAATAATCGTGTTACAATAATCGTGTAAATCGTGTCAATAGCTGTGTTAAAAGTGTGATTTTGGACTTTTTGGACAGTTTGGATTTTTGTACTACGAGTTTTGAAAATGTACACCTTACTTGTGAAAGTAGTACCAAAGCGAATAAAAAAAACTGTAATTAGAGAACATATGAACATTGTTACATAAAAACATGCATCAAAGACAGAAACTTCAAAAACCCTCTGCTACATTATACAAGTACATCCTTTTCAACATACACAAATATCAGTCCCACCAGTTAAGAACAAGTTATAGAGTTCTGCTTCCCACAGCTAAACAAGATAAAGCTTTCACACATGATACTGCCCTGCTAAAAAAAAACTATAGAAACCATTACCGAAATTCTATTGGATTTAATAGTTTTCATGAGAATTTTATTGGTTGTAATGGGAATTATAGTGGTCTCTGTGGGTCTCTACTGATATGTGTTGGGTCATATTGGTGGGGGCATTAAATCCTAATGGAATATGTCCCAATCACACTACAAAAAAGAATTATGTAGTGGTTTAAATGGTAAAAGCCAATGGTTCATATTGGTATTTTAATAGAAACCATTAGAATTTCTGTGATGGTTTCCAACTTTTTATAAGCTGGTCTGATCTTCTGTCCTTGTCTAAATAAATAATTACACACATCATGCTTAATGTTTTATTATCAAGGTGAACACATGAAATTCATCAGTATCTGTAAAATTCACCTACATAAATGAGTTTCACAGCACTAACACTGTTTCAGCTTTGATCGCCTCGGTAAACACGTAATAAACGGGGCGTTAATATAAGTATATAAGCCTACTTGCATTTTATTGTCAGCTTTGTTGCATTACATTTACTTCACCAGCAGATGGTGCTGCAATTTCTATATGAATGAAGCTTCGAGTAATGAACCATTTTCGACACAATTGTATCAGAAAGCAATAATGCTTCGAAACGCTTCATTTGGCCATCACGACGACGACCACGACCACGACGAGGGCTTCGGGTAAGTAGGCTAGCTCTATGGTGCAGGTAAGTAGAGGAGTCTTGTATCGACAAGACCAGATATTGAAGTGAAGGACATATGGAGGCAGATTAGTCTCAAATATAATTCACGCAAAAAACATGATTCACAAATGCGTAGACAATTTCACATGCATGAAACCTAATTCACGTACACACAAAAAAAATCCACGTGCGTGAAAAAAAATATATTCACAAAAAGCAATTCACATGCGCAAAATAAAATTATATAATCATAAAATACATTTCACAAATGCAAACCACAATTCGTAGATATACAACTGTGCACAAAAACCTTTGAATGTTTAAAATGTACGAGTGTATCCTTGCATTTGAATGTGCAAATTATCATTCACGTACGAATCGCCTTAGATATGTGTGTGTGTGTTTTTGAGACTTTCCTGGCAGCATAACGCTCGTAACACAGAGCAGACATACTCTTTAGCCAATCAGATTTAAACTTATCAATCGACCAATCAGTATCACGTGAGGGCGGGCCTACCTACATGTTACGTCATCAACTTTCGACCAGTTAGCCTACTTACCCGAAGCCCTCAAGGACACGGTGGCATATATAGGGAGTGTAATCATGAGGTGCAGGTGCCAGTGATTAGAATTCAGGTGATTGTGATCTGGTGGGCGGAGTGCAATGATCCGGTGCAGTGGGTGGAAGTGATGGCTCTGTTGATTCCGTGACACAAATGTCCTTTGACCCTGTCCCCTTAATTTTTCTTTTTCTCTCCTCTTCCTCTTCCTTGTTTTCTTTGTGGACCTATTTATATTATCCTGAGATTCTGATTGGTGTGTCATCAGTTTTGTTACTTAATGGTAATTATATCACGTGTTTGTGTTTTCTGAATGAGAACATGGTTAAACCTGTGTAAAATGCGGGCATTTTTGTGTAGAGTTTTGCAGAAAACATTGAGAAAATTGGAATATGTGTGAAAACAATTTAACTTTTTGAGAAACTAATCTTTGTTTCTCAAAATGAATGAATGGTTTGGGAAATTGGGCCAACTGAACCAGTTATAGTGTGTTAACAATCAAGAAAAGCTGTAAATGTGATCACATATGCAGAATTCTTTTTTCAAAAATCTCTCTATGACTATCAGTGGCCTTGACAGTCTTTGTAAGACTTGTCAACATTCAAAGTTTCAACATGAAGGTCGTTGGGTAATTTGAAGTGTTCCTCCTTCCTTGTGTTTCGCCAGTGCTGAGGCTGAGGTCTCTTCACTTCTAGAACCCAGAAGTTCACGGTGAAAATCCCCAATTGTTTGTCTTTAAGGTGTGCAAAGGTTTTTTCCTTGATTTTTTTTCATTAAAATCCAGTCTGTACTTTGTTCTAGCATAGTTTCTAAATCACGTCATGTAATGGTATTTCCTGCATTAGGTTTCAAGTCCCTAACAGTTCATTTGAATGTTTATACCATTTTAACTTTACAGCTAATCATTTGTCATTAAACATTACAGTTTTTTTGAATTGCTAAAAACACTAAACTCCATTCTTTGAACCAAATTTTCAATAGCCTAAACCAATTTGTCGAATAAATCACCATTTCTGCAAAACCTTAAACAAGTTCAGGCAGTTAGACACTGTTTGCAAATCTCCTGCACTATTTTTGCAAAACTCTGAACACATTTTCACTCATTAAAACACATTTCGCACTGTGATACATTTGTGTCGCTAAACACTAAACACAAGGGGCAAAAGTTAAACACAACTACAACACAGTTGTCATCGAAATTCAAAATTCTTATTCTAATTTCTTAGAATAAATTCTTATTCTAATTCTTAACACTTATTTCTTATGATGTGATCAAACCAACTGTATAATATGAGCCAGTTCAAAGTGCACAGCTGACACAGGTGCACTGATGATATGAACAATATATGGAAACAGTCTGAGAGGGAGAGGAGGAAGAGGATGAGGACGAGAAAGAGCAAGGTGTGGACATTGCTGTTTTTTTTCTGTAACATTCTGGATGCTGTTTTCTCCATTGATGTAGTGTCCAATAAATGATCTGTACTGCTTATTTTATTGATTGGTGTGCCCTTACGAAAAAGAAGTATACTTCAAGTTCATTTTATGAAGTATACTTGAGTAATGTTCAAGTATATTTTTAAGTATACTTTATGTAGTAAGTATACTAATGTCAATATGTACTAGTAGTAAACTTGTAAGTGTACTATTTTAATACCGCTTGGGACTAAATTGGCCCACTTGAAGTATATAAAAGTGTATGTTTAAGTGTACTATAAGTGTAACAGTAGTAAACTTTAAGTGCACTGCAAGTGAACTTATGGGTATACTAGTAGTTTACTATTTTAATACTTGTAGCAACTTTGAAGTATACTCTCAGTAAACTACTAGTTTAGTAGTTTTATACTACAAGTTTTCTTTTAGTGTACTCTCAGTAAACTACTAGTTTAGTAGTTTTATACTGCAAGTATACTAGCAAGTTTTCTTTTAGTGTACTCTCAGTAAACTACTAGTTTAGTAGTTTTATACTACAAGTTTTCTTTAAGTGAACTTAACATTATTATACTACTATGTTCTAATGTTATTTTTTATACTTGAAAAATATCTTTAACTGTACTTTAATTTGAAAAAAAATTATTAGCTTCATGCATCCTTTTTTATCAACACTTGAATGTTCGTAAGTTTCATAAATAAAGGCAACATTTTAAACAAAAAAGATGAGAAAAATCTCATTTTTGTCAAAGACTACGCCTTGATCAGATTCAGAATGATGATCAAAACCATAGACTGTAAAAAAAGATGGACGACGCCCCTTCGCTCTCTTCCATTGATGAGAACTGAAGCCGCCAGAGTCCCGATATGGCGCTGACATATTGGAACTTGAGTCTGCGCAGTAGCGATCTCGGGACTAGACCTGCGCAGTAGCGAGCAGGAAGTAAAGCCGCGAAATCAACGCTCCGCCCTCACTCTCGCAGAATGCACTCAGGGAGAGTGGATTCTGCACACTTTTTTAAAAATTGATTTCTGTACAACAAGAGGCTTGTTAAAATAAAGTAAATACAATCTCCTCAGTCCTCCGAAGATCCCGAAAAAAATGTCCGTTGGTTCTTCAGTGACTACTTCGCTCAGAGAACCTGTCAATCACAGCTGCCAATCATGACGTTACACCCCGCATCACGTAACTAACTAAAAACCAACTTATTTTTGAAACAGACACTTGAACTAACATCAGCGTGATAAAAACGACAGCAAATGAAAGAAACCACCTTTGGAAAAAATATATTTGAAGTGTAATTTAATTGTTTAGTTGGTCTCACGTCCCGTTGAATAACATGGGGAGGCGGGGCTTATGACCTATACTAGGACCAGCCACCGGGGGGCGATCGAGATATTTTGGCTTCACTTTTCAGGGCTTGTGCGGCACGCTTGATCAAAACACAGAGTAGATCGAGTCCAACACCAACAAAGCTTCACAGTCGTTTTCTCTTCATGGGTTACGCTTCCTTTCATTTGGAAACATTAAGCAGTTTTGATTTACAAGCTGTTTAATGTTTGATGATCACATTATTTTACATTTGAGTGAGCAATCTTCTATCTCTTGTTTCAGCTTCTTCTTCTCCTGTATTTTGATCCGGAGATTCTGTACTAGAAGATGTGTCATAGCGCCCCCTACCGTATAACAGTGAAAACATGGATAGCTGGAAAATTCAGTCAATGGTGGGGAAAGAGTAAAGTAGAATTAAAGTAAATTCCTATGTGCACTACCAGTGGACTAGCCTACCCAAAAATTCAGATACGCAGAATTAGAAACATATCTGTTTTATATCAATATTTTAATCAATATTTTAATCAATATTTTTCAAACAATGTAAGTTTCATAAGACTGTATATGAAAAACTATGTAAAAAAAGTATATTCAATAGGCTACTCGATCAAAAGAGTTAACACAACTACAAGCCAAGTATATTTTGAATAACTAAACTTTTAAGTATATCTCAAACAAAAGACTGAGTACAAGTAGAGGCCAAATATACTTGGACTTTTCTCTCAGTATAAGTCAAGTACACTTAAGTATATTTCTGAGAAGTACATAAAGTATATTTTTGAGAAGTATATAAAATGTAGACTGATAGTATGCTTTCTTTTTAGTTGAAAAGAAGTATAGTAATAGAACACTTGAATAAACTTATTTTTCGTAAGGGAATTATTATCGCTGTGTACAAGATCAGGTTCAGTTACTCTATAAACTATTCCACCCGAAAGCTTGTTACTATATAAACTTGAACATGTTAGTTCATAAGACAGTGTCTAATATTATGTTTTTTTAAAAAAGTATTTAATAAGTTACTCAATCAAACTAGTAAACACAAGTACAAACCAAGAATACTTAGTATACTTAATTATACCTTTAAGTATATCTCGATCAACAAGTAGAGGCCAAATATACTTAGACTTTTCTGTCAGTGTAAGTCAAGTATACTTAAGTGGAATTTGAAGTATATTTCTGAGAAGTACATAAAGTATATTTCTGAGAAGTACATAAAAAGTAGACTAAAAGTATACTTTCTTATTTTTAGTTGATAAGAAGTATACTAATAGCACACTTGAATAAACTTCTTTTTCGTAAGGATGTGTATGATCGAGTATTGTTTGATTTTGAGTACAGGCAAAATGGTTTTGAAGCAATTGTTTGACTTTGCCAGAAGAGTCAATTGTTTTGTGAATTTAGTTTGAAAATTTGGATTTGTGTTTAGTGTTGTGAGAAAATGGGTGAAGGTTTCAAGAAATGTGTCTTAGCAATTGTGAAAAACTGTAAATTTGCCTTGACACCCACTGGCTGTTGGGAAGGTTACTTTGGAAATGTAATGGGTTACAGATTTCAAGTTACCCTATTTAGAATGTAATAAGTGGTGTAACTATTCCAATTACTATATTAAAGTAATATAACTGATTACATTTGATTACTTTCCAGTCAGTACTTTACTAAACGGCCTTTAAATGGCAGGAGGCATCGTGCACATCAAAAACAGCAACAAAATATTAATATTCAACATAACCTAGCTTTTACAGAACATATTCAGATGTAACCCCCTTTGTAATCGTTAACATTTACATAAGCAACTGTAACAATTTTTCAGTTACTGATTGGAGTTACATTTATTTTGTAATTGAATTATGTAACTCCTGTAACTAGTTTCTCCTCACCACTGCTTACCCCACTCTCCCCTCCTGCCAGAAAGAGAAAGTACAGAAAGTACTTGAGAGCAAACGATATAACCACACATACATTACTGAGCCTGGGCTGATGCAATGCAATGGCATGGGGGGGGGGGGGGGGGGGGGGATGGTTTGTTCTGTTAACCCAGTTCTGTAACCCAGTAAAAGGGTTAAAGCTCAAATGGTAGGTCATTCTCTGATAGGATCAAAGACATCAGCAAAAACATTGCTTAAGATAATAAAATACAACTATGCTGATATAATCATATAGCTAGGATAATAAATAGGCTTATTGCTTTCTGAAAGGAACAAAACACTTCCCATATCTTTTGTTGTTGCCATCAAAGGCTCTGTGTCCAATCAAACTCCACTTTTTTTATAACATAAATGAATACATTAAATTAGTTTATTTTAAGGGCTTCTATTTTCGATAAATGTTTTTGTACTGTCTGTGTCAGGTTGTCACCTGATGTCTAATGAATTAACCAAGCGGCAACCTCCCCGTCTCTCTCTTGAAACCATCACAGAAGTGATTTAAACGGCAATTCATCAACTGGCTGCTTGAGGCTGGCTGCAAAAGTGAGTCAAATCTGCATCTCCCCATGTTGAAATGCCCAACTTTACAGCAGAAAAAAAAAAAAAAACATGTTTACAGCCTGGAGCAAAAAGTGGCTTTGGTCTATACAGCTAATTTTGCCCTTCATGACAACTGTGAGGGGGGTGAATTTTTTTATAAGTCATCCGTTTAAATTATATTAAGCCTTACATTTCTGCATAATTAAGGGTGTCCACTTTTGAGTGACAGGTGGATTCCCACTGCTGTGGTCATTAGTCATCATTAGCCATTTGTCTGCTGTCTGTTAGCTGTCACGTTACCTCAGCTAATTGTCTGACTGTAAAAATAAATAAATTCGGGAGTGACGCACTGCCAAGATGGCGACGGTCGGCCACGTCCACTTTAGGCTTCAAAAACGGTCTTCAGAAACCTACGGGTGACGTCACGGACACTACGACCATATTTTTTTACAGTCTATGGAATTAACTCAATAACTGACTAACAGCCCACATAAAATCACCTTATTTGCAAGAATAAGAATAAGAATAATTTTCGATGATAACCTGTTTAAATAGTGCTGACAGGACAATTTCAGTAATTCCCAAAAGTCTGTTTAGTCACTTGCCTCCTGTATTTGTGATACAATGTAATACAGCAGTATAACATTAAACAAATTCACACCAGTAAAATATTATCCTCTAGCTTTAATAATCTTTCATATGCTTTCTTTTAGCAATAAAAAAAAACAAATATTGAAAATGTTTTTACTGTACCTTATCTCACTTCATGAACTAAAAAGTCTAGGTTAAGTCTATTTATTTTATCTCATAAAATAGATAAAATCACATCACCTCAGGTAAACAAAAATAGAAAAGTCTCATCTTTTACAGTTTTGTTTAAATGGATTGATACGCCATGAGAAGTACAAAAACACAAAAAAAGTACAAAAGAGAAGTACAAAAACCACAAAAATAAGTTGAGAGTCTCAGACTGGAGTAAATATGTGACCGTTTGTAGTTTATTTGTCAGTAATGTCTCTGTTGAAAATTTGGTCTTGAGGTTTGCCTTCACTTAGCCAACCAAGTGAAGCAAGTTCCTCTAAATACTTTCACCATATCTGTATGAGAAAAATTCTGCAAGACCAAAAATAAAATTATTCAATTGTATTCAAGTCTGCAGGCGTTTACTTTTAGTGGTAAAAAATGCAATAAAAATGACATGAATTGAAACTTCATATGACTCCAATAATGAAAGAGTCTTATGGAAGTAGAAGTTTTGAAAAACAGAAATGAAAAGATGAAAAACATAGACAGACTTTGTGCCCAATAAAAGTAGGGATAATAATTTGACAAATGAAGTCTGTAGGTTTAAAGCTAACATTAAATATCTTGTTACTAATAAAGCCAGCATGTTTTTCATGAAATGTTCTGTAATCAGACCAACATTTGCTTTAAAACAACTTCATAAACAGGCTCTGATTCATCACATCATGTGGTTTGATGCCATAAACTATGACAGGTGCAGTGCTGGTAAAAAAAAAAAAAAAAAAAAAAAAATTAGAGAAGGAAATGTTTTCAAGCAAGAGAGCGCCCGACATCTTAGTGAGAGATTATAGGTCACTAGGCTGTTAAACAATTTCATCTATTGTTTGGCTGTCGCACAGTAGAGATTTATTTACTTCCTAAATTAGAAAACTAAAAGAAACATGATGACAGTAATAAACACTAACCAGTCAAAAGTTTCAACGATTGAATTTATGTTGTATTATGTATGTGTCCATCACACATTTAAACTCTTTCAATATTGTTTAAAAAGCAGGAAGTTGTTTAAGATAATGTCCAAAGTTGAAATTGACTTTGAAGCAGATAGAATATAAGAGAGTTTTATATTGTTTAATATTTTTGTCACTATATATAATTCCCATACTTCCAATTAATATTTCGGTTACACTTTATTGCCAAAGGTGTCAAGTAACAAAGTACAAATATTTTGTTACCTTACTCAAGTAGAAATTTTGGGTATCTATACTTTACTGGATTAATTATTTTTCAGCTGACTTTTTACTTCTACTCCTTACATTCTCACGCAATTATCTGTACTTTCTACTCCTTTTAAAATTTTTAAAAACAGCCATTTCATTCCGGCTTGTTTTCATTCCGGCCTGTCATCATTCAAAAAAAACAAAAAAACATTGCCCTCACAGATTCCTGTAGCTAAGCTTGGATGTACATTTACATTCCAATAAAGGTTATTGATAACATGCCTCAGTTTGACTTTTTACACCATTACAATACTTATAGGCAACTAGTCATCATATCTTCCGCTCCATGAAACACATGATAATGTTCAGTAGTACACATAGGCTATATAATATGGTTCTTTAATGAATTTGCATTGCACTAAAATGCGGTCATTTTCAATGGGCATATATGCGACTGAAACAGGTAGCCTAGTGCATCCCAAATTTTTCAACATTAACATTTTAATATAACATTATAGTCATTATGGCCTTTAGAAAAATGTTTTTTTGAGGAGGTGGGGTAGTGCACTATAGGCCCCTGTGGTCCGGTCCTTAATGCCATTTTTTTATCCTTACATTACTTTTACTTTTATACTTTAAGTAGTTTTGAAACCAGTACTTTTACACTTTTACTTGAGTAAAAAGCTTGAGTTGATACTTCAACTTCTACAGAAGTCTTTTTAAACCTTAGTATCTATACTTCTACCGGAGTAATGAAAGCGAATACTTTTGACACCTCTGTTTATTTTGATAGTCCACTTCAGACATTTTACTACTTATACAGTAAGTAACTTGTCAACTGCATGTTAACTAACACTCATTAGAGTATAGTAGACTGTAGTTGACTGTTAGGTCAGACTGTTTGATCAGATTTTCTGTAGGTGATAAGATTCAGGTTAGTAAAATAAGTTAACATGTAGCTGCAAAGTTACTTATAGTCAGTAGAATGTCTGTTGGTGGACCATCACAACTGTTAGCAGATACAGACAGTCTACTAATACTCTAATGACTGGTAGCTGACATAGTTGCAAAGTTACTTAAAGTTATTATATCTATTTCATGAACAATGTCTACCTGTATGCCTTTCATTCTTCTGCTGAACACAAAATAATATATTTTGAAGAACATTGGAAACTAAAAAACATAGGGGCCTATTGACCTGCATTGGACAAAAACACTCAGACATTTGTCAAAATATTATGTTTTATGTTCCACAGAAGAAAGGCATACAGGTTTGGAATGAGGGTGAGCAAATAATGACAGAATAATATTTTTTTGTTTTAGTGAACCATAAAATATTTTGTGTCAGTATTAAGAAGATAAGTAGAGAAATCTGTAACTATTGTCCTTGCATTCCTGTAATGTAGAGCAATGAAGAGTAAATAATTGTCAGACTGTCACCTCAGATAAATCAATAAATCAAACTATGATTCATGTAAATAGTAAATGCCCTTCAGTGAAAAGGAAGAAGGAAGTGACAGTTACCAGTAACCAGTTGCCCCACCTACGACTCCCTCAATGATGCTTAACATGAGGATGAGGGACGGTATAAAGCATGGCTGCTCCATCCAGTCAGTACAACAAACTCTGAGCCTTGAGTCCAGAACCAAAGAGCCTGAGACCTGTCACCAGGTGAGAAATGCAACTTTTAAAAAAACAGTATCATGAAACTCTGTGATGCTGATTGCAAATGCAAAGAATTGAGAGTAAATAATTGTTATATTTAATAGACACTTCTTATTCTAGACTGTTGATTTTTTTTTATCTTTCAGGATAAATGTTTAGTATTATTTTGCCCTTTCTATTAAAATGTAAAATATGCATAGTCTTAAAACAATTTATTTAGTTTAAAAACAGCTAAGTTAGTTTAAAGTGCCATTTTACACCACTTAGCAGTTTTAAAAAAGTTACTTTTTTTAAGTTAATCATATAATTTTTCAATTAAATGTAGAGGAATTTATCTTCAAATTTAAATTTAAATTGTTGAAATACAGAAAACAGTGCAATTTTCATAAACACAAAATCTATTTATGTTTACTCTCTACATGTCTCAATTTGTGTTTCAGAGATGAATCTTCCCACTTTTCTTTTTGTGGTGGGGTGCTGTTGTGCCCTTTCAATGGGTGGTAAGTTTTACCAACCATGCCATCAAAAATCAAACTGCTAATAATTAACAATATAGAATCGAAACATATCAAGAATTCTGGTGCAAGAAATGTAGTCTTGTTCTCTTTAGTCATTTAAGCTACACCTGGTATGACATTCGTCTTCTGGAGATTCAATTTCATGACTACATCTATCACTTACTGCACATTGTTGCATTTTGTAAAGTAAAGTTAATAAATAAATAGATAAATAAATAAATTGCAGCCTTCACTAAAATTAGTCATCATTAGTGTAAGGACCACCCATTGGCCCAACGACGGAATCCAACGGCCTGGCGAAGGTCTTTTCAGCGCTCCAGTGAAGTTCACTTAATTTATTGGAATTTAGTTTTAGTATTACTTTAGCTCTATGCGTAATCTGACTCCAATTTCAAATGATAATCAAATTTAGATTGTGTTTCTGATTAGAAAATAATCATAAATATTGATTATGAATTAATTTAGATATTTGATTATTCTGGGCATCTCATAATTTCAAATATTCGTTCAGTACGGACCTAGTGTCACTTTGAGACGTCACGTCGCGAATGTGCGCTCACGATCACAAACTAGCCAGTCCAGAAATAGTCAGAGGGTGCAGTGCAAGTATTTTACCCTATGCAGCCGCTCACTGCAGACCCATAGGTGTAATTTTTTATAATATTTGCAGCGTACAACATGCTAAGTTAGGAGATAGTCAGAAATCAGAAGGTCTTCCTAAGATGTGCCCCATGCTCCATTCATAGTGCCTTCAGTTTGATCTATCCTGGACAAAGATTTGCGGAAATACCAGACTACACATTAATCTACTAAAATGAATGATTTCTAAAACTTCAGAATAAATCAAGATGTAACATTTATTTGTCAGGTAAAAATGTATCATGCCAATTACAGAAGTAAATGATTAAAAAGCCAATTCAGAAAAATACATGACATCATTTACTCAAAGATGATTCTAAAAGTAAGCAATGTTTTCCTGACAGAGACATACAGTGGTATGTGAGTGCTTTCCAACAGGAAAACACTGACATCACTGTATGGGGGATGCCTGGTAAAGAGTCCCAAAGTCTGCTCTGTCACCTCGCCTTAAGTACCAGACCAGAACAAAAGGGGTTATACAAATGTTATTTAGAGTTGTTTGGGCCAATCCATGTACCCCAGGGGGGTAGCACCTGGTTTCAGGAGATATCATAAAGAGATATCAGCCAGAGAGGAGAAACAGGATTCTCCTAAGTTCTCAATCTTTCTCATTAAACCAATGACTGCAATGAAATTAAGACCATTTTACCAATCGCACTGTGACACTTAAAATGATACTAAACATGGAAATGAAAAACAACATATTCACAAGATACACCATATGTGTTATATAGACATTCTTAATGAACTTTCAGTGCCTTGAAGAGGGAGAGGGGGGATGAGTTGAAGTCAAACAAGGGGACAAGGAGATAAGTTTAGGCAGGACAAGGTTCTGTGCTCTGTCTTTGCTATCTGCTGTCCAGGGTGCATTTTATGGCTTTATTGCAGGGTGCGTTTTGTTTTAGCAGGAAAATCAGTTCTTACATTAGCCTTTCTAGGGCCAGATCCTGATGTAATAGCCTTTTCTTTTTTAGAAGAAGAAGAGAGTCCCGGGAGACGTTTCATTCTGGATTCAATTGAGGAAGCAAAGCAAATCGTAGATGCTGCTTACAAGTATTCTCGTGATGAGTGAGTAAAATTTTAAGAATGTTGTTAAAAATTTCTCTGCCATCATCAGTCATTGATCTATTTTATTTTTTTATAAATCTCCCCTCTTCCAGGAGCTTAGCAAGGGTGCGCAGAGATGTCATCAAGCCTTCCGACATACTACGTCTGCTGAAACAGCCAGCTCGAAAGACACGAGAGGCTGTGAGAGCCGCAGACTACATGGGGCAAACGCTTAGACTGATCAGTGAAAAAGCCCATCATGTACACAAGAGGTCCATCAATGCTACAGGTATGAGGACAAAAAAACTTGGCTAAACTTGCAAAGCTCAGAAATGATCCATCACTGACTGATGTTCCTTACTATAAACTGTCATTATATGTTTTCCCCTAGATCTACTCACTCAAGATGAGCTTAACACGATTACACGTCTGACCGGCTGTGCTGCTCAAGTCCAGCCACCTTCATGTAGGACCACACCCCACATAAACAAGTATCGAACTGCCAGCAATGTCTGCAACAACAGGTCTGTCTTGCCCTTCTTATTCAGAGTAGTCTTAATCAAAGACTCCGTGTTTGCTATGCTAAACAACTAAATGTATCATTCCCAGGAGGAACCCACTTCTTGGTGCGTCCAACACCCCTTTTGCCCGATGGTTGCCTGCTGTCTATGAGGATGGCATCTCCCAGGCCAAAGGATGGGATCCCAACAGATTGCACAATGGTGCAGCACTGCCCCTGGTATGATGATAATGAATAGTTGACTGAAGTCTACTTGACAATCAAGTAGGCCATCAATCAGTTAACAATGTCTGAATGTTCGTGAGACTCACTCTCTTGCTCATGAGAGTGAGTAAATGATCTGTCTACCTCAATGATTACAGGTCAGACTGGTTTCCAATCGTATTCTAAGCACTGCAGATGCTGACGTAGAGAGTGATCGTGACTTTACCTTCATGCTTACCATCTTTGGGCAATGGGTTGACCACGATCTGACTTTTACGCCCACCTCACCAAGCATTAGGTCCTTCAGCAGTGGCCTCAACTGTGACGAGAGCTGTGAGCGCTCTGAACCCTGCTTCCCAATTCCGGTCAGTCAAAGATTGTTCTTCTGTCAGATATTATCCCACTATTGTTGTTTTATAAAAAACTATCTTTCATGCAATATTTATTGTCAAAACACAGGCTCCTCCAGGAGATCAACGCCTGCGTCCTGACTCCTGTCTCCCTTTCTTCCGTTCATCACCGGCCTGTGGTTCTGGGAACACCGCATATATGTTTGGTGGATTCCCCAAAGTTCGGGAACAGATCAACACTCTAACAGCTTTCCTAGATGCTGGACAGGTTTACGGGAATGAGGATGGGCTAGCAAAGGAACTACGAGACCTGACCAATGATGGTGGTCTTCTACGTGTCAACGATCAGTTCAAGGATAATGGACGAGAGCACCTGCCCTTTACTAGTGTAAAAAGTAACATGTGTGCCACGCGTGGGAAAACCCTCAATGACACCACCCTAACAGAGGTGCCTTGCTTCATTGCAGGTCAGTAACTTTTTCATTCTTAGAAAATCTTATGCCTTCATATGCAAGTATCGGGCATAGTTTTCATTTGTAAATCCATCATCTAAAATGTATGGTATTTGCACAACTCAAATGCTCATGAATTCTTGATGTGTGCAGGGGATGTTCGTGTTGTTGAGAACATTGCTCTTACCTCATTACATGCACTTTTCTTGAGAGAGCACAATAGATTAGCTCGTGCCCTCCATGTGAAAAATCCTACCTGGAGTAGTGAAACCCTCTATCAAGAGGCAAGAAAAATTGTGGGTGCCTACAACCAGGTAAAGACACTCAATGAAAAGTGCATTAACACAAGCACAAACAGTTACATGTGGAGTACAACATATATATTCATATATTCAACCTCTCCTTTCTCTTTTAGATCTTGGTGATTAAGGACTACTTGCCGATAATTGTGGGTCCTGATGCTTACAATAGACACCTTGGACTATATCCAGGTTACAATGAAAATGTGGACCCTACCATTGCAAACGTCTTTGCCACTGCAGCTTTCCGTTTTGCCCACCTGGCCATCCAACCCATCATATCTCGTCTTGATGAAAATTACCAGAACCATCCTCAATTTCCAAGTGTGCCCCTCTATGAGGCCTTCTTCTCGCCATGGAGGGTGATATTTGAAGGTGAATTTGTGAGGCTTGTTACAGCATACCCAGAGAGTCCTAAATCTGTCTTCTTTCAAACTTACTTTATTTCTACTTTGCTTTTTGTGTAGGGGGCATCGATCCTCTGCTGCGTGGACTGATTGGTCGGCCAGCAAAACTGAATACACAGGACCACATGATGGTGAATGCTCTTAGAGAGAGACTGTTTGCCTTTACAGCCCACATTGCTTTGGACTTGGCATCCCTCAATATGCAAAGAGGCCGTGACCACGCTATACCAGGTAAATATTCTGGACTCATATACAACATGCACACCAAGTCTTGAAACCCTTTAATCTGAACCATGTGAAGCCAACTCAGCTTCATGGTGCATTACCACTGCATGTGTTTTTGAGAGAAGACTTACCGGTAACCATCTGTTGTTCCTCATAAGGCTATAATGCATGGCGACGGTTCTGTGGACTGTCTGAACCTCAGAATGAGCAAGAATTGGCTGTGGTGATGAACAACACTGAATTGGCTCGCAGGCTGATTGAGCTTTATGGCACCCCTAAGAATATTGACATTTGGCTGGGAGGTGTTGCTGAGCCTTTTGTTCCTGGTGGTCGTGTTGGTTCTCTTTTTGCCTGCCTTATCTCTACACAGTTCCAGCACATTCGCGAGGGTGACAGGTAAAGATTTATGTGTATTTAGTCCAGGGGTGTCCAATACCTCTCTTGAAGTGTCACTATCCTCCTCCAACCCTAATTAAACACACCTGAACCTGCTAATCAAGGTCTTCAGGAAATCTTCAGGTAAATGCCCTGTGGCAGGTTGGAGCTTAAATCTGTAGAACACTGGCCCTCCGAGAGCGGGATTGGACATCCCTGATTTGGTCAATGAGGCTAGAATGTGTTTATGAGGTGTCATGTTGTGTTCAGGTTATGGTGGGAGAACAAAGGAGTGTTTACCACCAAACAAAAAGCATCACTGGCCTCTGTGTCGCTGGCCCGCATCATCTGTGACAACACTGGAATCGGCAGAGTTCCTAGAGATCCTTTCCGCTTCACCAGTTCAGCCAATTTCGTTAACTGTGGGGATATCCCTGCTTTCGATCTCAACCCTTGGATTGAAACTGGTAAGGCACCACAGTATTAGAGCTCTTAAATGCTTATGTGCTATGTGGTCATACATAAATCTTCTTCCTCTGACTGCAAATTTCTGCCTAAGCTTCTTACTACCTTTTCTATGTGCTTGTAGAGTACCTAATTTATGGTAGTATAGGCACAAACCAGGTATTGAAGAAATTTTATAATCTGTTTGCATGGTCACCATGGTTTGGTTCACCTGTGATTTGGTATTTGGCCTTCCAGGTAACGGTGGCATCAGCATATCAGACATTGGAAATGAGGTTAGAAAAGTGTTCTTTTTCTTCTAATTGCAAGAAAAAAGAGAGTTATGATGCTGTGCACATGATTTATTAGCTTTAATGGCAATTCATTCACTGCAAAACCTCTAGACTGGACACAGCTTGAGTAATCTCTTCTTTGCTGTACACTGGACTGGTGCAGTGACATAACTTAATACATTTGGATGTCACAACTGTCAAACAATGTTTCATGTTTTTGACTGCACACAAACTGCACCAAACCTTTGTAAGCTGTTTAATCCCTCTTTCTACCTCCTGCATGCTTCAAGGAATTTTGCTTGGTTTAGGGGCATCTTTTGCATTTTAAACTGTGATTTATTTTACTTTAATGCAAACAGTTTGGCTTATAGTACAAACATATAACATCTATGCATGAACCCTCAGATACAGAGTCCTTCCAAGGACCCCCGGGACCCAGAGGACCTCAGGGGGAACCTGGTAAGCAAGCCATAGCTCAAGCTATCTAAATCAAAATATTCCTTCAACAAAGCTGCCAACCTCACTCATTTTTTTTCTCATTTTTAAGCCAGATAACAGAACTTACCAACATAGCCAAGATTTTTTATCGTTTCTCTAATATTTAATTTTCCCAGGTCCACGAGGTGTAGCAGGCCCACCTGGACCTCAAGGACCCCCAGGACCCCCCATTAACACTACAGGACAACATTCTGCCTTCTTTGCTTTTGTTGGCACCACCCTTCCTGCCTCTGCTAAAGTGCTTGTGTTCAGTCGGGTCCTTTACAATGGACAGAACAATTATAACCAAAAATCAGGGCTGTTCATCTGCCAGATTCCTGGTGTATATGAATTCCAGTTCTCATGCATAGGAACTCAGACTTTGGGCACAGTGACCTTAAAGATAAATAATGTTGTACAGCTAACTGCTGAAACAATCAAGCTTAATACGCGATCATTAGCTGAAGGGAAGGTGATACTGAACCTACAGATAGGAGACCGTGTGTGGATGGAGGCTTCTCGGGGTGCTAATGTCATAAGAAGTTCCAGCTATTTCTCAGGCCATATTCTCTTCCCTGTTTAGGACTATTACTTATAATGCATTACAATTTTCCTTGTATGTAGCTGTTGTTTTTATTTATTATAAATGCAGTGCAACAAATGCACATATCCAGCAAATAAAAATACCCCCCCCCCCAACAAAAATGTAAAAAGCCTATAAAATGCTGATTGTAAATCTGCTACTTTTCCATTGTCTTTTAAAACACTGATTTCTTTCTTACTGTGATCTCTGAAGTAGTTGTTTCTGTTGTTGTCTTTTTATTAATACAATATGACTATGTTAGCTATGCAAAATTAAGGGTTTAGTTATACTTTTTGTTTAAAGCAAAACTATTCATAATTTAGAAACATTGACGTAACCGCTAATGCACTGTATGTTGATAAAAGTTGTTTTTGGTTTTGTTGTCAGATTGCAGCAAAAATATTCTGTAGTCCATTCTGTGACAGTTATTTATGTGTATGCTTTTAGCAAAGTATAATAAACAAATAAAGAAAAATACTTTTTTTTTTTCGAAAAGTTGCTGGATCGTCTGGTCTTCAGTTCCCAACCCACTACAAGTGCTTTATTGTGAAGATGTTCACATTTGTTGATCTAGCATCACTGGCTCCTCTGCAGGAAACCGTATGCTCCGCAGCCTTACCTCAACCCTTAATATTAGTACTTTTTATAGTGAATTATATGGCTAAACCCTTTCCCCCTCTGTTAGATCTTCATCCACTGTAGTACAGCGGTGTGCCATCCCTCTTCTGGCTCCTGTGAGCAAGGCTGTACTAGGAAAAGTGAGTGCTTGCTGTAAACTGATTTCAGGAACCGTGAGAATTTGGTATTTAAATGCTCCTCATGCTTCTACCACTTTCACAGGAAGGGAGACTCCCAACAAGACCATCTCTACTGGGCATACTGTGGTGTCTAGTGGAGAAGTTAACCTGGTTATGTGAATTTAGATTTAATAAATTGCATTAAACCCAACAGTGCCTCTTTGGTATTGATTTTCAACGAGTCGGATCTTTCATGACTGTTCTTGGTTTTATTTATTGGGCCACACTACTGAACCAATTTTTTATTTTTTATTTTTTATTTTTTTTATGTAGCAGGGTGCTACATAAAACTTTTTTTTTCTCGCAGTTTGTTTTGCCAAGGAATAAAATATAACAGTAATTGCAACTTATTTCACAATTCTTACTTATTTCTCACAATTGCGAGTTTCTTAGAGTTCTGAGTTTACATCTCGCAATTATGACTTGCAGTATTTCTGGCAAATAAACCCTGTATATGAGTTCTCTTGATTTGTGCTCACATGAGAGTGCAATAATTCTGATAATGTATAAGAAATTTCTCAAATGATAATAATCATGATTATCAGTTTAACCATCATTGTGCAGCCCTACTTGTTGTGTGAAGGGCTTTTTAATTTCTTTATTGCATTGATATAATCCAGTTGCAAATGTCTTATGTGACACTGATGAGCTCAATTGGCCCATGAGGAGCTGGAATGGAGAGCTTGAGCTGGCTGTCGGTTACTGAGAGCTTCGCTCTGATGCCGCTCTAATGATAGATGTTTGTGTGCATCTACAGACCATAGTGAACATAGTTGGTGAAGTAAGTCACAAACGCAATGCCAGCAGACAGTGTCAAAGCATTGATAATAATCAGACATGTTGCTTGGGCAGCAAATCTGCATATTAGAATAATTTCTGAAGGATCATGTGACACTGAAGACTGGAGTAATGATGCTAAAAATTCAGCTTTGATCACAGGAATAAATTACACTTTACAATATATTCACATAGAAACTAGCTATTCTAATTTGGAATAATATTTCACAATTGTACTGTATTTTTGATCAATAAATGCAGCTTTCAAAAACATGACCACATATTAGAGTATAATAGTAGAAATGCAAGATAATGTTAAGAATATGGCAGCTATTGCTGATACAGGCTTCCATATCATTGCAACATAATCCTGCATGTCAAACTATTGAGTCAGTCTGAATACACAGGCCAGAATTGGAAAAAGCAATCCAGAATAGCCAAAACATCCACTATTATATTCACATGATGAAGCATAAAACAAAGGCTGAATTCTGAACGGCAGAAATAGTACTAGTAAACTATTTTGAAATCAGCTCAATATGTGCATTCTATGCATGTTCAAAAAGCATGGAAAAAACAAGGAAAATTGAATCTTAAGAACAAATGGAAACACCCAGTTGCATAAAATCCCACTCATGCAAGTCTGGAGAATCATGACTGTTAATGAAGAGGCAGGGATTATTGTCAATTAACCAAAATCTGTAGAGTACAAAAACACCAAAGGGCAGCATCTCAACAGTGTGAATAGCTGTTGAACAATGGCTGGAAGTTGGTGTGCTGTTCAGTCTCTGGCACTGTGTGTTTGGTTCTGTGCTTTCAGTCATGCTGTTCCAAAGTGGAGTAATCTGCCCCAAAATCCTCAACCTCTGATGTTCCAGCAAGCTGGCCAGCGATTTCAACAGCAAGCTAGTCAACAGTTTCCTCAGTCAGTTCAACAACAAGCTAGTCAACAGTTTTCTAAGCCAGTTCAACAGCAAGCTACTCAACAGTTTCCTCAGTCAGTCCAACAATCTAGTAAACTGTTTCCTCAGTCAGTCCAACAATCTAGTAAACCGTTTCCTCAGTCAGTTCAACAAGCTAATCAACCGTTTCCTCAGTCAGTTCAATGGCAAGCTAGTCAACAGTTTCCTCAGTCAGTTCTACCAGAAAGACTCGGGAGATAAAATGATGTAACAAGAGTAAATTTATTAATAGCTCAGCAAGCATAAATTTTATAAAGTCTTTGGCGTAGGCCCCGTCCTTAGCAAGCAATGCGAGGGTAACGGAATCTGCAAATCCCGCCTGAAGATGAAGGCAGGGGCGCAGCCGACCCCCTGGAGGTAAAGGAAGGGACCATCCTGATGGAGGAAAAGGACCATCTTGAAGGTGGTTGGGGAGGATGGAGGTAATTGGTGCTGTCAGTATCTGTGAACTCAGACAGATGTAAGTACCATTCTTTTATACTGAGAGTGTTAACACATGATTGGTTAGAAGTGAGTTAATTCATGACGCGCTGATTGAGTCTTCCTGGCAGAACTTAACGCTAAGCTTACATTTCAACAACAAGCTAGTCAACAGTTTCCTCAGCAGTTTCAGCCTAAGCAGCCAGTGGCACAGACAGAGCTGCTTGACAAATGTGCTGTAGCTGATTATGAGCAGATCCAATGTGGACCACCTGGTATCAGTGGTGCTGAATGTGCAGCTATCAACTGTTGCTTTAACGGACAACAGTGTTACTATGGGAAGGCAGGTAAGAGTGTTGAGTCAATGTAAAGGTGTTCATGTTAAACTGATCTCAGCAATAACCTGCTCTTGTACCTTGTACCAGTGTATAAGAGATGGTCAGTTTGTGGTAGTGGTGGCTAGAGATGTTACACTGCCTCGTTTGAGCCTGGATTCAGTCCGTCTCCTGGATGGAAGTGATCCAGCTTGCAGTCCTGTGGGATCCACACCTTTCTTTGCTATATACCAGTTCCCTGTCACTGCGTGTGGCACCAGCATGATGGTGAGTAGCTGCTTGTGGTTTTGTTCTACATGGCTTAGAATGGACTGGATTCCAGCAGTGTTACTATTTGCAGGAGGACAGTGGATATGTGGTGTATGAAAACAGAATGATCTCCTCGTATGAAGTGGGTATCGGACCACTTGGTTCCATCACAAGGGACAGCCATTTTGAGTGAGTGATGTATGCTTCATCAAATGCTAATCATTGACAAATGCTACAAGCTCATTGTTTGTTTTCCAGGCTTCTCTTCCAGTGTAGGTACTCTGGTACTTCAGTGGAAGCTCTGGTTGTGGAGGTCAACACTGTTCCTCCACCTCCACCAGTAGCTGCTTCTGGACCCCTCAGGGTGGAGCTTAGACTGGCAAATGGTCAGTGTGTCACCAAAGGCTGTGTAGAAGGCTCAAGTGTTTGACTCAAGTGTTCCTAAAGCCTTTCTAAAGCTCCAGTTTCAGCAGTTTCTGGTTAAACACTGTATTCTTCCTCAGGGGATGAGGCGTATACTTCCTACTACAGTGATGCTGATTATCCAGTTACAAAAGTCCTGCGGGAGCCTGTTTATGTTGAGGTGCACATTTTGGAGAGGACCGACCCAACATTGTCCTGATGCTGGGACATTGCTGGGTGACATCAACCCCCAGTCCACTTAGTCTACCCCAATGGGACCTTCTGGTTGATGGGTGAGTAAGGCTGTTCTTTATCCATCTAGTGTGCTGTAAGGTGTTTCTGACTGCCTCTTTGCCTTTCAGATGCCCTTACCAGGATGATCGTTACTTGACCACATTGGTTCCAGTGGCTAGATCGTCTGGTCTTCAGTTCCCAACCCACTACAAGCGCTTTATTGTGAAGATGTTCACATTTGTTGATCCAGCATCACTGGCTCCTCTGCAGGAAACCGTATGCTCTGCAGCCTTACCTCAACCCTTAATATTAGTGCTCTTTATAGTGAATTCTATGGCTTAACCCTTTCCCCCTCTGTTAGATCTTCATCCACTGTAGTACAGCGGTGTGCCATCCCTCTTCTGGCTCCTGTGAGCAAAGCTGCACTAGGAAAAGTGAGTGCTTTCTGTAAACCGACTTCAGGAACTGTGAGAATTTGGCATTTAAATGCCCATGGTTTTTAACTCCCATCAAGACCATCTCTAGTGGGCAAACTGTGGTGTCTAGTGGAGAAGTTAAACTGGTCATGTGAATTTTGATTTAATAAATTGCATGAAACCCAACAGTGTCTCTTTGGTATTGATTTTCAACTGGAGTTGGATCTTTCATGACTGTTCTGTTTTATTTATTGGGCCACACTACTAAACCATAGATGCGTTTTTGCTATAGTGTTTATTCCGAATGGGGTGCTTGACTTGGAACTAAATAAGCCAAGTGTAACGGTCACCAGCTGGAGTGCCCTTGAGAGCCACCAGAGGGCACTCCACACCAGACTCTCATGTTCACTCACAGACTACATCTCCCATCATTCTCTGCCTGGACTCATCAGCACTCATTATCACATTCACCTGTATCTCATCTTGTTTAGTACACCCCATATAAGCCTGGTTCACCCCATCACGCACTGCAAAGTTTTGTTTAGTGTCACACTGCAACTCTGAGCGGTTTCTTGTTTCTTGGTTTTGGATTTCTTGCCTGTTACTTGGATTACTCTCTTGCCTCTGACCCCTGCCTGTCTTGTTTTGGTTTTGTTTGTTTGGACTGTCTACCTGTGTTTTGACCTATTGCATGTACTTTGGATTACACCTTTGGATTACCCCTTAAATAAAGGTTGCGTTTGGATCTAACTTTCATGTCTCTGAGCAGTTCATAACAGAAGATGTAGTCTGTGTGAACATGAGAGTCTGGTGTGGAGTGCCCTCTGGTGGCTCTCAAGGGCACTCCAGCTGGTGACCGTTACACCAAGCTTCTGCCCAAGCTATTTAACTGAACTACTGACCAAGATCCAGTTGCTAACCATGGCCTATGCTTCTGTATAGCTCCATATATTTTATGTAGCAGGGTGTTTTTTTTTTTGCTTTTTTTTTCTCTCCATTTATTTCTGCACACATAATATATAAAAAGGTAATTTACTTGTTTTGCCCTTCTGACATTCTAACCCTGCCCATTAGTTGATTTTCTCTTGATGTGTGTTTACATAAAAGTGCAATAATTCTGATGCTGATGCAATAATTCTGATGCTGCACATTGGTGGTGGTTGAGGGTATTCCTCCCTTTCATGTAAAGTGCTTTGAGTCCCTAGAAAAGCGCTATATAAATGTAACAAATTATAATTAATAATTATTCTGGATCACCGTTATACTACAGCAAGTAGAGCTTATCACGCTGAGCCACAAACTGCATTAGGACAGTCTGATCAGGTCATGGTCCATTTGATCCCTGCATACAGACAGAAATTAAAACTCCAAACTGCTTGTGAAGACATCAAAGCAGTGGACCAGAGAGGCTGTTGAGGAACTTCAGGCATGCTTGGACTGTACTGACTGGGATGTATTCAGAACTGCTACCAACAATCTGGATGAATACATAGAGGCTTTAATCACCCTGCTTTAGAGAAGATGAGTATCCTTAACTGAACAGAGCTGCTCACACTTACATGTTCAGTTAAACTAAAAAGAGAAAAAGATATGATTGTTAGGAAATCAGTTACAATTTTTAAAAAAGTAAAAAAATAATTTATAAACATTTTAAGAAAGAAATAATTTACCTGTTGAGAGTATGTTGACAATCTGTGTAGTTGTAGCTGAGCTCCAGAACATCAGTAATGAGGTGACTGACAGTTACATATTCGCGGTAGGCTACACGCATGCTACCTGCACGCAGGTCTTTGTTGAAATAAACAAGAAAACTGGAAAGTTTGTCCGAATAAGAAAAATACTTCCGAGCAGACTATTGATTTAACTTGTTGTTCGTATGCGCCCGGTGCGGTCTGCTTATGTCCAAAGAAAGCGGCAGAGCGCTGAGAAGCGGAGCTAAGAACACAGACTCAATTGCCACAGATATGGAAAACAAAGAACTTACACACGAACCTACGGCAGAGCACTGGGAGTGGTGAAAGCGGAGTTCAGATCTGTTCATGAGAAGGTTGCTATTCTACGGAGAAAGCAGCAACTACGAGAGCAACAGGAGTTCAGCAGAGTGTATATACGCTCGGCGAAGTCTCATACTGAGAGACTGATCGAAACAAACTTTAAGACGCTTCTCAAGGAAATCCCGGGGGGATCAGAGTTCTATGTCGCTGGAAATGGACGTTTACGGATGAATGAACAGCCGCGAGTAGACGGACATGGGAAACAACGCCACACGGATACCCCGTGAAATGCTGCTCATTCCTCTTCAGATTCTTTAACTCTGGCACATTGGAACATTAACGGTTGGACTGACCTGAACAGAGGTTTGCGATCTACAATTCTAACAGCACTTGCACCTGATCTGATTGCTCTAAATGAAACGCATTTAATGGGAGATTTAGTAATACATTTAGAGGGTTATGTATGGTTTGGGCAGAATAGGATGACACATATTAAAGCACCAAGAGGCTCGGGTGGAGTAGGCATATTTGTTAAATCATGTCTTTTTAGAGAATAGAAATAGTTGACAAAACAGTTGATGGGATTATAGGGATCTGTTTTACGCACAGATATTCAGATTATGGTTTTGCTGTGTACTCATGTTATTTACCCCCCGAGACATCTTTTTGGGGCAGGGATGCATCCACTTTTTTTTGCTCATTTATCAAGTCAGATGTATTTATTTTCAAATTTGGATGCAATTTATGTTGTTGGTGACTTCAATAGTCGAATTGGTGACAAGTTGGACTATGTGAAAGAGGTGGACAATATCCCTATGCGTATTGCAATTGACGACTATGTGAATCGTCATGGCGAGGCCTTTTTGGAATTTCTAGTAGACGCTAAAATGTGTGTTTTAAATGGCCGGGTAAGCCCCCTTAGTGACAACTTTACTTCTATTTCAACCAAAGGGAAGGCGGTTGTAGACTATATAGTTATACCCTTTGATTGTCTTGAAACCTGTCTTGATTTTAAAGTTATATCTCCATCCCAACTCATCTCAGACTGTCATTGTTACGACTTGATCAGTAGCTACGTTTACATGGACACAATCGGAATGAAATCAATCCGATTGATGAATCCGAACAAGGTGTTTACATGAATGATAAATAAAGTAATCGGGTTGATGTGCGCGTTTATATGTCACAAGTTTCAAATCGGATCTGATGTTTTGACATGCGCACACTGCACGAATATACAGACTTTCCCGCTTTCGCGCATACATATTCTCATCTATTGGTTCTTTATTTGTTTTAAACAGCAGACATAATATTAATTTGTCTCTGGTCATAATTTAGAGCATATTAACCGTTTTGCCGTGCTGCTTATTGATCACGCAGTAAAAATGCCCCTCCCCGCGGCCAAAACCAGTTGTCTGTGGATCCAAAACAAGCACTGTTGGGACGTTGTCCTGCTTCACTTCACAGACGCGCGAGTGAAATTAGGATTTTAGAATGATGGGAAACTTATTAATATGACACTTTATTCAACAGGAAGAACAGCTCGTTCCGCGCGTCATACGTCATTACGCTAGTTAACGTCATCGCACATGCGCAGTCCTTTCAGTTTCGGTTTTCAATCCGATCAAGTGTTTACATGTTCTCTCGATCGGATTACAAAAGGGATAAAGCACCCCTTTCAATCCGATCGAAATTTCATTCGGATCGAGCTCAATCGGATCGATTACGGTGTTTACATGAAGGTTTTTTAGTCCGATTGAGCTGTCAATCCGATTATAAGTGTCCATGTAAACGCAGCTACTGACAGGTGTCATGTTCCAGACCATTCATTATTATTACTTGAATTAAGTGTACGGCAACAAACTGGTTTTAACATAGAGGAGATCAATCAGAAGGCTTATAAAAGGTCTACCTGCAAGTTAGGTAGGCATGATCCAAAGCGACCCTCAGAGAAATTAATTAAAGGTATAATGGAACTAGTTGACAAATTGCAAGTAGCACAAAACAAACAAGATGTCATAGATAATTGGTATAGTAGGGTATGTAATTTGTTGTATGATGAATTAGGAGGAGTAGAAATAAGACCAAAGTCATCTCACAAAATTCACAGGTTAAATAAACCTTTCTGGAATGAAGAGCTTAAAAATTTGTGGAAGTTAATGCGTAAAGCAGAACATATTTATCTGAAATGTAAAGGTGGAAAAGAACTAAAACAACAATGCAGAGCTGAATTTAAATTAAGACAAAATCAGTTTGACAAAAGGTTAAGATATTTTAAAAGACAGTATAATAAGGGTTGTATTTTACAACTAGAGGATATGCATGCTTCCAACCCGCAACGATTTTGGGATCAGATTAGAAAACTCGGGCCCAAAAGATATAATAAAATACCATTTGAAATATATGACAATAAGGGTCAAATAGCTTCAGATGTCTCACAGGTATTGCAGGAATGGGAAAAGTGTTTTTCAGATTTGTTTTCGGGTAACCAAGAAATGAAGCCTAGCGCAAATTCTGCCAGGAAGACTCAATCATGCTCGTCACTTATTACCTTCTCATCTATCCAATCATATCTTAATAGCCCAGTATAAAAGGGTGGTACTCAGGGTTCGAATTATGATTTCATCTTTGTGGGGGTCTCTTTAAAAAAAAAAAAAAAAAAGTAGCCTATGAGCAGGCGCGGTAGCTTAATAATGTCATATAAAAATATAAAAATTTGTAAATATAATACAAATTTAATAAAAAAGTGTTGGTAACACAATTCAATTTAAATAGTACATTTGGTTTAATTTGTCGTGTAATGAGGTCTATGCTGTTAGTTGTGAGAATTTTCACGTGAGTAAATAGATAGATCCGACAGATTCGACCGTGTACTTAAGTGGTCCAGTGGTAGAACATTTGCTAAACGCGTCAGAGGTTCTGGGTTCGAATTCGCACTCATATAAGTTTTTTTTTTTTTTTTTCATCAAATCCGATTATGTTTATAAGTGGTTCTATATCAGGCAGAGACACGTTTGTGTGCATTTTGTTTTGTAATTTTACTGGAACGAATAGAGAGTCTCCACAACGGATTGAAGCGCGCCCGAGTGAAGACTGTGTGCGAGCCACAAACAAACACAGTTCGAAACCGCATACTTCCCTACTATTTAGTATGGGAAAAAGAGTAGGCGAGCGAAAAAGTATGTACGAATCCAAAAGAGTAGGCGAGAATTACCTGGGTGACGTACTAATTATCGCGAGATTCGGACTTAAGTGCATTCGAATATGCCTAATTTCCTACTATATAGTAGGCGAAAACAGTACGTGAAGGAAGCAGTAGGCTACGTTCGAAACGTCAGTATTCATAAAAGAGTAGGCGAGAAGTTCCCGGGTGGCTTACGGTGTGTTCACACTGGGCGTCAGCGTCAACGCTTCCCATTGACTTTGAATGGGTGACATCAAGCGTTGCCGAAAAGAATTGTGGATCCGTCGGCGGCGCTTCACTGGCGTTGCTCGCGGCAGAAGTTGAGAATTTTTCAACTTCTGCCGCGAGCAACGCCAGTGAAGCGCCGCAGACGGAAGCGTCAGCCAATCAGGATCGCTCTATGCAAATACAGTAGCCAGGCGGCAGCCAATCACGTTCATCCTGTTCAATGAAGCTTGTTGTTGAGTTCCTGTCTAATTTCATTGGCTGACGCTGCTATGACCATGGCGTCAGTGCCAAACTTCAGCCACGCCTTCCGTCAAGCGTTGACGCTGACGCCCCGTGTGAACACACCGTTACTGCTTTCGGCCAGATTTTCGAGTGCTCAACCGATGGATACTCTTCTATCCCAGGAGGCCACGCGAGAGGATACGTCATTATTAAACATCGCAGAGATCAGCGACGCGGGTGCTTTCAAATGTGAGTAAACACGGTTCCTTTTGTTAAAATTGCATGTGTTGAACTACTGTAGAGTAAACTGTTGAATTGTTGAAGGTGTAAAGACGTTACACAGTAAAGTATAGTTGTGATTTTGCTGTAAAAACACGTTTTATTATGTATAACGTTAGTTAACAGGGGAGCTCCAGTAAGGACACGTAAGTTACGTCTCTAAAGTGGATTTACATAAACCATACATCTTAAAGACGCTTATTTTAAATGTCTATTTACATCTGACAGGAAAATCTTGAAATATCACAACATGAAATAGACATCTGAGTGATGAATGTGTGCTATTATGTAGAACAAATCTATAAAGTAACTAAACATAAGTTATCTATCTTATTTGTCTATTAGTAGTTGATAAATTGAAGAACATTTATGTTGGATAAAAAGTTAAAACAACCTCAACATGTAAATGTAGTGTTTAGTTCATAAATCACAGAGGTAATGTGAATCTTGTCTGGATGTTACAGGGACAGATGAATGTGTGTTTATCCGGTGGAGAGTGGCTTATGAAGCTGAATTCTGCCATCAAAGGCTTTGAGTGACACTACAGAAATGAATAACAACAACTATTTAAATATTAAGTTTATTTTAATTATTGTAATTATTGTGATTTCAAACAGAGCTATTATATCACTTTTCTGATTCTTGATTTCTGTGCATTTGCTGCAGATTTTTTGTAGTGGAGCAGGACCTACAAGGAAAGATGATGGCGGCATTTGTGAAAAAAAGTGTTTTTGTCTTTAAATAATACTGAAATCAAATGACATTAAAGCTATAGGTGTATTTTTGTAGGATCTGAAATCGTGAGCTTAGAATGATAAGGTTCTATCTCCGTTTAGGGTAGTTCTGAGATATTGAGCATCAAAGTTTTTACATCCCAGCTGGCAAAACTGTTATGTAGTATAACCTACTATTATAGCTCAACAAGACCATCACCCTACAGGTACTTTGAGGATAGAATATCAAAATCCTGGCACATTTGGAAATGGGATTTTTTAAGATGGCCCAAATGGAGATAGAACCTTATAATTCTGAGAGCTCTGATTCTGTTTGGAATTATAAGGTTCTATTTCCACTTTTACAAATAAAACCCCACATTTCAAAGAATAAATGTATATAACCATTGATTTTAATCAATTTATATATTTATAATACAAGCACACAGCTTGTAGTATATAATTTAATATATAATAGTATAGTATACATCAAAGCCAAGCAAGTTTGTAAGAAAAAATTTTATTTTTATTTTCAAAGAACATGGACATGGATGCTAGCCTGGTTCTACCAGACTCTCGTACATTTCATTTGTACAGAGAGTCTGGCCTCTCTCCATTGAGAAACGTTTACTTCCTTGTAGGCGGGTTCTCTGTTAATTTTTGTATTTATTGTCAACACATTGCAGCAGCTAGCAGACCTAGAGGGTGCTGTCTATCGCGCTCATTGGCTGCCCTGCGGCAACTGCAGCAGCTTATCACTGAGCCCAGTGTGACGTCACGCCACGCCTTCATCGACTGAAGCGAAATCAGCTCGTGGCGCTAGCAAGGCAGGTTACGCAATACTCGTTCCCTCTTCTAGAGAGAACCGAGGTTACATTAGGTAACCGAGTACGTTCTCTTACGAGAGATTCTCTCGTATTGCGTAAGTTGCTTACGCTACGGGAACCCCTTGTCAACGTCGTGCGTGCCAAGCATCCACTACGTGAGTCCCAGGGGAAGCCCAGGGAACACAGATAAGTGGGAATCAGGCGTCCAGCAACGCGGGCCGGCGCATGTACATAAGCACACCGTAGGGGGATACAGAGCGGCGCTGCCGGTCTATATTAAAGAATATCAACCCTTATAGTGCAGCTCAACCAGGAGAGCTAAAGTCACGTGAGAGTAGCCTGCACACGAACAATCTGGGCAGAACATACACACCGCTTAGACTGACAAAAGTTTAGCCTGCAAGGCGGGAACTTCCAGGTTATAAAACCTAACAAATGTAGAGGGGGAGGCCCAGCCCGCGCCATACAAATGTCATGAATAGAAATCCCACTGGACCAAGCCCACGATGAGGCCATGCCTCTAGTGGAATGAGCCCTGATGCCCAGAGGGCACTGCAGGGGTTTAGACGCATAAGCTGCTGCAATAGCGTCCACTATCCATCTTGACAGGCTATGTTTCGAGGCGGTGAGACCCTTGGCCCCACCAAACGAAACAAAGAGCTGCTCCGAGCGCCTGAAGGCGGCAGAGCGAGTAATGTAAACTTTCAGCGCCCTGACAGGGCAGAGGAGGTTATTATAATACATAACCATGTCTCGGTTTGAGGATGACTTTAGAGTCATTTGGTCCAAACTCGAGACACACGGCGCTAACAGACAGCACGAGTAGATCCCCCACACGTTTGACTGATGACAGGGCTATCAGAAAAACGGTTTTGAGCGAAATGTATTTTAGATCCACGGAATCCATGGGATTCATCCTCCTGGCTCCTCTAAGGAAGCGGATGATGAGCTCGTCCCTTCCTATTGACTGGCCGTGCGTCGACTCTGTGAACGCTGCAATAGCCGCAAAATACACTTTGAGCGTGGAGGGGGACCTGCCCTCGTCCAACAGCTCTTGAAGGAAGCTTTGCTGAGACCCTACAAATTTGTGGGTCTAGATTTTTGTCAGCGCACCATGAGGAGAACACAGACCATTTAGACACGTATAGCCTTCTCGTAGAAGGTGCTCTGGACTGCATGATCGTGTTCACAACCCCTTCTGGCAAGGCAACGGGTATCCATTGATTATCAATGCATGCAGAGACCAGCGCTCTGGATGGGGATGCCAAATTGAGCTGCCGACTTGAGAGAGAAAATCTCTCCTCACCGGAATCGGCCATGGGGCCACGTGTGAGAGCCGCATCAGCCCTGGGAACCCGTTTTGGTTCTCCCATCGTGGGGCTATGAGGAGCACTGAGTGGCACGCTTCCCTGATTCTCTTGATTACCTGTGGTAACAGCGAGATCGGAGGGAAAGCATACAGTGGGAGGCTGGGCCAGGTTTGGGCCAGCGTGTCCTTGTTCTTTGAAAAGAACCTTGGGCAATGAGCGTTGTCTTTTGACGCAAAAAGGTCGACTTCCGCTTTGCCGAAAAGGCGCCACAGTAACTGGACTGTCTATGGATGCAGGGACCATTCTCCCGCGGGAACGTTGTCCCTGGACAGTCTGTCTGGATCGTCGTTCAGGTGGCCCGGCACATGCGTGGCTCTCAGCGAGCGTAACGAGTGCTGAGCCCAAACGAGGAGGCGTTTCTATTAGATCGCAGAGATTCCTGGATCTGACACCGCCCTGGCGGGTCGCGTAGGACACCACAGACATGTTGTCCGTACGGACTAGAACGTGGTGGCCCCGTATGTGTGGGAGGAAGCGCTTCAGCGTGTTCTTGACCGCTATCATCTCCAGACAGTTTATATGAAAGCGTTTCTCCTGGTCTGACCACAGGCTAAAGACCAATCTGCCCTCGAAAAGAGCGCCCCAACCTAAGTTGGAGGCATCCGTCGAGATAACCTTTTGGTACGAGACAGCTCCCATCGCCACTCCCCGCTGGTACCAGTTGGCCGCTAACCAGGGCTCCAGGGCTAAAACACAGCTCTGAGTCACTCTGATTCGCATTCCGCCAGAAGCCCAGGCTCAGTGAGGCACTCAAGCGTTCGGCCAGCGTTGCAGCGGGTGCAAACGCAGTAAGCCCAGCTGAAGCACTACTGCAATTGACGCCATACAGCCCAGCATTCTCTGAAATGTTTTCAGAGGAGCGATGCTGCCCTTCTGGAAAGACGCGGCCAGGTGTCGAACACAGCGCGCGTGCTGTGTCGACAAGCGGGCCGTCATAGCCCCAGAGTCCAGCTCTATTCCCAGAAAAGAGACTGGCTGACGGGGCAGTAGTGAGCTCTTGGTCTAGTTGACCGTAAGACCCAGGCTTTCCAGATGGCTGAGAAGCACTGTTCTGTGAGATATAAGTTCTATCTCTGACTGTGCCAGAATCAGCCAATCGTCCAGATAGTTCAAAATCCGCATACCCCGATTTCACAGGGGAGCGAGAGCCACGTCCATGCACTTTGTAAATGTACGGGGTGCTAAAGACAGGCTGAACGGAAGGACGGTGTATTGATATACCTGACCGTCGAAGGCGAATCTCAAGAATGGCCTGTGACGGGGTACTATTTGAATCTGAAAGTACGTGTCTTTCAGATTGAGAGAAATAAACCAGTCCCTCGGGCGAATTTGCGCGAGTATCTGTCTGGTTGTGAGCATTTTGAATGGTCTTCTCATGAGAGCTTTGTTCAAATATCTCAGATCTAAGATAGGTCTTAGAGCTCCGTCCTTCTTCGGCACGAGGAAGTAACGGCTGTAAAAGCCTAACTTGCTCAGAGAAGGAGATACCGGTTCTAAGGCCCCTTTGCACAGCAGTTTCGCTATTTCTGCGCAGCTTAGGTGTGCTACTTCCATATTCACTCTCGTCTCGGTCCATGCTCGAAAGCGCGGGGGACGGCGAGCAAACTGCAGCGAATAGCCCTGTTTTACTGTGCTCAGCACCCATTCTGACACTGGAATAGCTTCCCATGCTTCTGCATGTACAGCTAAGGGCAGAATGGCCTCCGGGTTTCGATCGCCGCACTTCGTGGGGTCGAGAACCTGAATCAGAGGCATGGGCGCGGAGCGCGCGCTCTCGGTGCTTGAATACAGCGGCTCGCTGACAGCGATGGCTGGTCGTTTTACACGCAATGTCCCGGTTGCTTTGGACGGGGAGCATTTTGTGGGAAAACCGGGGGTAAAGTGTTTGTCAGTAAGTGTGAGCGCTCGTGAGCGGGCACAGGACTTACATTCATAACATGACCGGTAAGAGGTAACTTTGGCCGTGTAACAGAGCGGGCAGTGAGTAGGTGTGGACACAGGTTCGTGGGCACATTTCCTACATTTAACACTCGAGCGGCATTTGCCAGCTTTATGAGAGTGTGCTCTGTGAGAGACATGGGGGTTATCGTGCTTGTGTGTAGGGGTGAACACTGAGACGTGGGCACATTTTCTACACTTAACCCTCTGGGGTCTGAGCTGTTTTCTGGCCCTGGAGGTGTTCTGACATGCTCTGACATTTGTGCTTATTTCTGTTACTTGTGACATTTTCATGGCTAAAGTATGATTACACTGTATTTAGCACAAACTCTGCTACAATAATACAGTATATCAGCAGCATGTATGTAAAAGTTTGTAGTTTTGAGATAATGACATTTATGCGTGGTTTGTGAAAATACAAAAAAAATTGTCACTGAAATAAGGCCATGAAACCCATACTGATTATTTCTTCACAAGACATTTTGAAAATTGTATTACGTAGCCTAGAATATTTGCTCCAAAACTATGTGAAAATCACCCTGACTGCTCATTCAGATAAGACAATATATTGATTTAAAATTTGTAAGATGTGTTTTCTGTAAGAAAGCTTTATGCGAAGAGGCGTGATCACATCATTAATATGTATGGCTTTCACACCTGAGAAAGACAAAGACCCTCCCCTAATGGCCCTATTAGGAGCTAGCAGGCCCTATCATTCTGAGCAACCTTGCAAAAAGAATGAGGAGAATTAAAAAAGAATGGCTTTTAGATTGTTTAGATTTATTTACAACACAACATAATCCAAAGATACGCAACAAATTACAAAAAAGCACATTATTCAAAACAATGATCCAAAGACAGAAACCTTTGTGCCATTTGAAACCAATTGTACATACCTTTCATTTCCAAGGTGTTTGATTTTCACTTTACCATGTTCATGTACAGAGACTCATGTGAATGTTGAAGTCAGCAGGGTCAGGCATCTGGTCCCTGTAAAAAAAACAAAAAAAAACAAAAAAAACCTGTGAACATACTGATATCAAGAGAAACTATAGCGCTGCACAATTTTGGGAATAGATTTTAGATTTTTCTGGTTAAAATTGATTTTTAAAATTCACAGAATACACACACAAATGTTTCCAACTATGTATAATGATGCTGCATAAAATAATAATAACAATAGCCTATAGCAGCCTATAAATCTTCCAAAAGATTTCAGTAACAACTACATTAGAGAAAAATATATTGATTATAATATGTTACTTCAAATGTTTCCATTCGTTGGGATGATATGAAAAGATTAGAGTAAAAACATGAAGCCTTTGTTTGGTGCGTTTTGCTTTTCAAACCCACAGCGCGCTCCAAAATATGATACATTCAAACGCAGAGCGTGCTCCAAAATATGATACATTCAAAAGGAGAGTGATGTCATCTTCAAAATCGATGGACTGCATAAGATAAGATATTATGGTAAACATAATGTTTCATATTTTGGAGCGTGCTCTCCGTTTGAATGTATCATATTTGAAACATTATGTTTACCATAATATCTTATCTTATGCAGTCCATCGATTTCGAAGATGACGTCACTTCTAGGATGCGTTGTTGGAGTGTTGAGTGCTGTCGGCGGTGCCATTGAAGGTGGCTATAAAGCCCAATCCGGGAGCCACATGTCCTGCCGCAGTCGGGGCATGTGAGTGCTGAATCTGAGGATGGGTATAGTTGTGGCTGGGCACGTTGGTGTCTGCGCTGACGTAGCACAGTTCTGTGTTGGGTACGCTGTGATTCGATCAGTTGGGCCCCCAGACCACATGCAGAGCTCCATGCCTGGCGGTCAGCAGCTGTTGTTTCCAGGACTCCAGGGTTGATGCTGCAGCTTTTCAGGGTCGAGGTGGTCCTTGTAGCAACGCTTCTGACCCCCAGGTCTCCTGTTGGCTGCGTATATCTGCCCATAGAGGACCTGCCGGGGTAGGCGGTGGGAGGGCATGCGGATAACGTGTCCAACCCATCGCAGTTGCCGCCTAGCAAGGGTTGCCTCCATGCTGCTGGAGTTGGTGCGCTGTAGGATGTCCGCGTGGGGGATTTTGCGGTAGGGAGTCCAAGCTTCTGCACTGAACAGCAGGGTGGAAACGCAGACTGCCTGGTAGACGGCCGCTTTGGTGAAGGTACGGAGATCTTTATTAACAAAGACTCGAGATCGAAGTCTACCAAAGGCAGAGGAGGCGAGGTTTATGCGTGCCTGGATCTCGTTGTCTATGAGGCAGGTGGGTGTTAGGATACTTCCAAGGTAACATAAGTGCTGAACAACCTTTACTGGTGTGCAATGGATGTAGAATTCAGGAGGTGTAGGGATGGGGGCCTTGGTCTGTGCAATGATCTCAGTCTTTTTGATGTTGACTTGTAGGCCACAAGCTTGGTAGGCTGCGCATACAACATCCAGTGTGTGCTGCAGTGCGGTAGGGCTATGGGCTAGGAGGGCACAGTCATCAGCGTATTGCAGTTCATGAATTGTGGTGGTGGTGGTCTTGGTGATGGCTTGCAGGCGGCGAAGGTTAAAGACCATAATATACATATCTACGTTTGAGCAGATATCCACAAACACAGTATTTAACAGTAAACACGGGTCTAAATATTATAATATTGACCTTATATCTAGCAACAGTTCAACTGCAATGTGAAGTTTATGCAACAATAACATAAACTAATTAAGAATTCTTACCTTACATCTTTCTTGTCTTCAAATCGCGTTCTTCTTCTTCTGAGTTAAATCCAATGTAAGCTCACGGTGTGTCTTCCCAACTCGACGAAAAGCAGAGGCTTGTGAAGTTTTTTGGTGCTTTGTTTTTGAGGTAACGAGCGCGTTTGCGTTCCATGTGGACGATTTGCATGTGAATCTCTTTTGCGCGCGTGGGCTTGGTCGAATTAAAAATAATGAGCAAGCGTTTGAGAAGCTGGACATCTTGTTGGTTTTATACAAATTACTTAAACAGAGAATATTTGTTTTCAGTTTGAATCCGATCATTTAAAAGTACACACTTAAATGTTTATAAAGATATATGGCTCATAAATGTGTGACAAGTATCCGCTGAGTTTTGTTTCAGTTTATAGACGTGCTCAAGAAAAAAAAGTTCACCGCGACGGAGAGGCAGAAAGCACACCCTGTTTATTTACTTTATTTTACAAAAGCACAATGTTTTGGTTTGATTGTAAGTGGACACATACAAAAGTAGAAATATCACAGATTCTTTTTTCATATTTCTTTTTTCTGTATGACCATAAATGATGGAGTAATTTAAGTTTATTGTGCTACTATGTGAAGAAAATCCAGCAAAACGCGGGGGCGCGTTTGCCGACCTCAGAGGGTTAAAACGCCAATGTCGTGAGGGTTAAAACGCCAATGTCCTCTTTCTTAAGAGGACTGACAAAGCGGGACATTTCGGCGGTGGTCCGGCCGCGGCGGGACTCAACCGTCACTTCGCATGCTCAGGCTTCAATGCGATCCCCGCGGGGGAGGCGGCCTGTGGCGGCTGGACGAGCGCGATCTAAGGCGGCCGCCCTGTTGTCGCTGTGTAGACGGAGGCTGGGCTGGACACTGGTTAGAGCTTTGCGCAGGAGGCTGATCTCGAGAGCGGCCTGCAGCTAAGCTAGAGCATCGAGGAAGGAAGAGGTTCATGGCCTGCGTGGTCTTTTGTACCTCCGAAAAACGGTCAACAATCCCGTTTACCGCTGGGCTGAAGAGACCAGTGGGGGAGAGCGGTGCATTGAGAAATGTGGCGCGCTCAGATTCCCTCATGTCGGCAAGCGTCAACCAGAGTTGCCTCTCTGTGATGGTGAGCGAAGACATGCACCTTCCAATAGCCTGAGCCGCGGATTTAATAGTGCGGAGGGAGAGATCCGTCGAGCTTCGTAAAGCTCCAGAGAGCTTCGGAGAGCTCCGGCAGGAAGGGTGCAGACCTGGATGGGGGCGCTTTGCGGTGGCGTTGCAGAAAGCAGCTGTTGAGTCTGTTAGGCGCGGGCTCCTTAGGCGGGGTCCACTCAAGGCCAAGCTGGTCGACGGCCTTAGAAAGGAGGCGCATTAGTTAAATAAGCAAATATTTAATTACTACAATAGTTTCTCATTAGAAATTACACCAAAAGTGGAAAACATTTGTCAAAAATGTACATTTACACACAAACTGACCACTGACCACTAACCACAACTTTCAGATGTCATCTTTATTTTTTTTAGCTAAACTGTCACAGTATGGAAAGTACAGGATTGTGGGATATCAGCGAAGGATATATCTATGCTCCCTTCAAAAATCAATCAGATAAAGGTATCTCAGGAGACGGGAAGTGAAGCTAATATTGGATTCAGACGTGTCTTGATGCCTTCCTACCTTAAATTGTCCTTAGTATGGGCATGTGAGAGACCATACACATATGGGCAAAAGTTTGACCTGGTAACGGACCATAAGCCACTTGAAACTATCAATGGGCTGTGGTCAAAACCATGTGCTCACATCGAAAGGTGGGTGTTAAGACTACAACCATATGATTTTTGTGAAGTCCACATCCCCGGCAAGCAAAACATAGCTCAGGGGAGGCTCCATTTACAGCTATTTAAAGTCCCTTTGAAGGTAGGAAAAACATTGTTAAAATAGTCCATGTGACTACAATGGTTCAGCCTTAATTTTATGAAGCGAGTTCACGAGAGCACCACGAGAGCATGCGAGTGGAAATCCGGGATCCTCTGTTGTACATCAAGATACATGTGTCGTTTCATCGTCTGAATTATCCAAACTTTCAAGATGTGGCATGACAATATCACAATCGATGCAGCACACTCTCTCCTGTTCAGTAGGCATCGCTTGGCACTGATGATCTGAGCGTGCCTCTGCTTGTAAACACAGCCCTGTGTTTCCGGGTCATATGTCAGAACGCCAGCTCCAGCGTCATCACCACACACGCATGTGTCGTGGTGCTCTCGTGAATGCGTGTCGGAGACTGATACGGAGACTTGATACTCAAGTCTACAACAGTTGATAAAATCATTGACTGTTTGAAGGAAATTTTCAGCTGCCATGGCCGTGCACCCTCAGATCAGTTTATGTCTACACTATTCCAACAATTCTGTTAGACAAATGGTATTCAGCATGTAAAGACTACACCAAGTGGGCACAGGCAAATGGCTAGGTGGAGAGGCAGAATGTGTCTATACTGAAATGCATTTGGGTTGTTAGGCGGAAGGCCTAGACTGGAAAAAGGAGCTCCGCATATATGTGGCCACCAATAGAGTTTTTGACCACAACACTACTGGGAAGAGTCCTGTGGAATTTACCCAGGGCCCAAGCTCAACTGCTGCTCTAGGCAAATCACAATCATGCCGCCCCCACCCCACACTCACCATTAGGTACAATCTTTAAGATGCGAACGAATGAAGATTTTGTTTATTTATAAAATTACACTAAAATAAAAATGTGCAAGCATGAAACATTAATTCAAATGTGCAAGCATGAAACATTAATTCAGTGCAAAGTGAAAGAAAAAAAAACGCAAGTAGCCTAGCTATAGTTGCAAATAGCCTACAAAGTCTGTATTTAAATAGATAGTGTAGGTCCTACAAAATATAAACTAAATGCACACGACTTAGCTTAAACAAACACATAGGCTACACACAACAAAAACATTCGGCCTATGTGAACGAGTCATGAGATAAAGGAGGATCTGCACGCTGCTCAATACAGCCAGAGGAATAATCAGAAAACCACAGATTTTATTTATCTTAGCCTATTGTTTTTGCTACAGCACATATTTATTAAGATTAATCTCCACTCTGTAGACAATATAATGGTGTCCAACTATTGGGCTCAAATCAGGACTCGTTTAAAATTATCATCAAAGCAGTGTTAATTTTGACTTCAATCCATTCCACAGCTGACGTTCTTGGTTTGCTTCTTATTTATTAAATCCAGGCAATTGGGTGATAACACATTGATTAAAATTAAGATATTTTATTTTTACAAAACTAAGTTCACTTTAAAGGAAGGCTTTGTACAGAATTTAATTAAGTCGCCGAAAATCATGTCTGACCCACACAAACTGCTCTGAGACACAAAGGTTGAGGATTCAAATGCAGTATTTATTGAACATGGCAATCCAAAAACATAATCCAAAGTACAGGCAAGGTCAAACACAGGCAGGCAGTCGATACAATCAAACACAACAAGGCAGGGAACACGGGCAAAAGAGTAATCCAGAAAACAGGCAAGGTCAAACACAGGCAGGCAGGCAGTCCATACAAACAGACACAACAAGGCAGGGAACACGGGCAAAAGACTAATCTGAGTAATTCTTGAGTAAACAGGCAAGAAATCCAAAACCAAGAGACATGAAACCAGGGAGAATGCTTGGAATTGCAGTGTAACACTAAACAAGACTTCGCAGGGAATGAATGTGAAAACCAGGCTATTATAGTGTGAGTTAAACAAGGTAATCAGACACAGGGGAATGTAATCATGGCTGATTAGTCTGGGTAAAGGATTATGGGGAATGGAGTCTGTGAGGGAATGACAATAGTCTGATGTGGAGTGCCCTCCTTGGTGGCTCTCAAGGGCACTCCAGCTGGTGACCGTTACATAGCCCCCCCCTCCTAAGGAGTGGCCCATCTTGTGGGAAGACTCTGGAAAGGCAGCCATGACGGGACGAGACTCTGGAACGGCGGCAGTCATCTTGGGACGAGACTCTGGAACGGCGGCGGCCATCTTGAGACGAGACCCTGGAATGGAGGCGGCCATCTTAGGACGAGACTCTGGAATGGAGGCGGCCATCTTAGGACGAGACTCTGGAATGGAGGCAGCCATCTTAGGACGAGACCCTGGAATGGAGGCAGCCATCTTAGGACGAGACTCTGGAATGAAGGCGGCCATATTTGCTGAACGGTCACAGGTTGGAGTTGATGTGTGTGCACACACACACAAAATAGCTGTGGCCATGATGATCAGCGCTGTATCATCCGGAGCTCGTGGGTGAAAACGTAAAAATATTTGATCAGATGTGCCTTTCGTTTAGACGGCGACGGCATTTTTGGGGCTTAAAAAAAAAAGGGCACAAAAAAGTGAAACCACCCTCCAGAGTGGAAATCTTAAAAACGCTCCACCGTCGTGTTCCCGTCTAAAGGGTAAAAACACAAAAGTCTGCTAGACAGTGAAGGTTGTACGCAGTCACCATATGCATGCAGATCCCCCCCCCCCATAATGCTCGTCTAAACGCAGAATAAAAAGTGATAACGCAACGCCACTTTTGCGTTTTCTCTTCAGATCGTTTCAGTGTAAACATATAGCCTCAGGCACGGCGGCCATCTTGTTCGAGAACTCTGTAAGGGCGGCCTCGACGGGAAAAAGCTCAGGCTCAGCAGACATGACGTGAAGAAGCTCGGGTTTGGCAGGCATGACGTGAATAAGCTCAGGCTCTGCAGGCATGACGTGACGAGGCTCTGGGCTGGCGGCAGGCATGACGTAAAGAAGCTCAGGCTCGGCAGACATGACGTGAAGAAGCTCAAGCTTTGCAGGCATGATGTAAAGAAGCTCAGGCTCGGCAGACATGACGTGAAGAAGCTCAAGCTTTGCAGGCATGACGTGAAGAAGCTCAGGCTCGGCAGGCATGACGTGAAGAAGCTCAGGCTCTGCAGGCATGACGTGAAGAAGCTCAAGCTCTGCAGGCATGAAGTGAAGAAGCTCAGGCTCGGCAGGCATGACGTGAAGAAGCTCAGGCTCTGCAGGCATGACGTGAAGAAGCTCAAGCTCTGCAGGCATGACGTGAAGAAGCTCAGGATCGACAGGCATGACGTGAAGAAGCTCAGGCTCGGCAGGCATGACGTGAAGAAGCTCAGGCTGGGCAGGCATGACGTGAAGAAGCTCAGGCTCGGCAGGCATGACGTGAAGAAGCTCAGGCTCTGCAGACATGACGTGAAGAAGCTCAGGCTCTGCAGGCATGAAGTGAAGAAGCTCAGGCTCGGCAGGCATGACGTGACGAGGCTCTGGGCTGGTGCATTCTCATCCTAGGGCGTCATTATACTGACGCTTTTGAGATTTCGTCTACACTCAACGCACATGGCACCTTTTAGCGTCAATATGAGACGCACAGAGATTTGTTCGGTTATGGGTAGGTTTAGGTCTGGGGTAGGATTAGGGTTAGACCGCTAGGAGGCGCCTTCTGGCCCATATCTATCTGCGTCTCATATTGACGCTAAAGGGTGCCATGTGCGTTGGATGTAGACGAAATGTCAAAAGCGTCAGTATATGACGCCTTGGGATGAGAACGGGCTGGGCAGGCATGACGTGAAGACTCAGACTTGGCAGGTATTTTCACTGGACATGGTCGTGAACTTGGTGGGCTAAGCTCCACAGCCACCGGAGCTTGGTGCATACTCCCCCTCCCAAAAAATGTCTAAGGTTAAGGTCCTCCTCAAACTCCCCGACAGTGAAGGACCGTTACACCATGTTTCCTGACATATTGAGCATCTTATGATCGGGCAAAATACTCAGATGGATGTGGGAGATCAGGTTCTGAGGAGACAAGAAAAGACAGACAAACTGACAACCACATTCAACCAAGTTCCATACACTGTTGGAATGCATAATAAAAGGAACACGACATTTGTGATTAAATTCTTCAGTGAGAATGTAAATGACAGTCCAGTTGAACGGCAATACAAAGCAGAGACAGAACCAGTTAAATAAGTAACAGAGAAAACTGGGCAAATAATTTCGGACAAAATACCTATCCAGAGTAAAACACTAGGTGGTTTGGTGGCTCCATAAATGAGACCACAGAGACAAATCAGACTGCCTGAGAGATTTAAAGACTTTATTATTGAGTGATCCTGTTAAGGAAATAGTATGCACTGAGATGTTTACATTTAAACTCTTTCAATATAGTCTAAAAAGCAGGAGGTTGTTTGAGAGAATGTCCATTGCTGAAATTGACTTTGAAGCAGATAAAATATAAGCTAGTTTTATTTTGTTTTGCATTTTTGTCACTGTATATAATTCCTATACTTCCAATGAATATTTCGGTTACACTTTATTTCGATAGTCCACTTCAGACATTCTGCTCACTTTAAGTTCTCATTAGAGTAAGTAAAGCTTTATTTATATAGCACCTTTTAAAAACGTGCTTAAAAATAAAATCACATAATATAAATAAGATGACAACAGTGAAATAAATCAAGGAAAGACCCTAGTGAAAAAAATGTGTTTTAAGATTTTACAGGCAGCCAGTGAAGGGCTCTGAGTTATGTGATTTCAAATTTTACAGTGAGTTAACATTCGTGCAGCTGCATTCTGAACTCTTTGTAAGTGTTTAATAGAGTTGTTTGGTAAACCTTGTGGGAAGACTCTGGAAAGGCAGCCATGACGGGACGAGACTCTGGAATGGAGGCGGCCATCTTAGGACGAGACTCTGGAATGGAGGCGGCCATCTTAGGACGAGACTCTGGAATGGAGGCGGCCATCTTAGGACGAGACTCTGGAATGGAGGCAGACATCTTAGGACGAGACTCTGGAATGGAGGCAGCCATCTTAGGACGAGACCCTGGAATGGAGGCAGCCATCTTAGGATGAGACTCTGGAATGAAGGCGGCCATATTTGCTGAACGGTCACAGGTTGGAGTTGATGTGTGTGCACACACACACAAAATAGCTGTGGCCATGATGATCAGCGCTGTATCATCCGGAGCTCGTGGGTGAAAACGTAAAAATATTTGATCAGATGTGCCTTTCGTTTAGACGGCGACGGCATTTTTGGGGCTTAAAAAAAAAAGGGCACAAAAAAGTGAAACCACCCTCCAGAGTGGAAATCTTAAAAACGCTCCACCGTCGTGTTCCCGTCTAAAGGGTAAAAACACAAAAGTCTGCTAGACAGTGAAGGTTGTACGCAGTCACCATATGCATGCAGATTCCCCCCCCCCCATAATGCTCGTCTAAACGCAGAATAAAAAGTGATAACGCAACGCCACTTTTGCGTTTTCTCTTCAGATCGTTTCAGTGTAAACATATAGCCTCAGGCACGGCGGCCATCTTGTTCGAGAACTCTGTAAGGGCGGCCTCGACGGGAAAAAGCTCAGGCTCAGCAGACATGACGTGAAGAAGCTCGGGTTTGGCAGGCATGACGTGAATAAGCTCAGGCTCTGCAGGCATGACGTGACGAGGCTCTGGGCTGGCGGCAGGCATGACGTAAAGAAGCTCAGGCTCGGCAGACATGACGTGAAGAAGCTCAAGCTTTGCAGGCATGATGTAAAGAAGCTCAGGCTCGGCAGACATGATGTGAAGAAGCTCAAGCTTTGCAGGCATGACGTGAAGAAGCTTAGGCTCGGCAGGCATGACGTGAAGAAGCTCAGGCTCGGCAGGCATGACGTGAAGAAGCTCAGGCTCTGCAGACATGACGTGAAGAAGCTCAGGTTCTGCAGGCATGAAGTGAAGAAGCTCAGGCTCGGCAGGCATGACGTGACGAGGCTCTGGGCTGGTGCATTCTCATCCTAGGGCGTCATTATACTGACGCTTTTGAGATTTCGTCTACACTCAACGCACATGGCACCTTTTAGCGTCAATATGAGACGCACAGAGATTTGTTCGGTTATGGGTAGGTTTAGGTCTGGGGTAGGATTAGGGTTAGACCGCTAGGAGGCGCCTTCTGGCCCATATCTATCTGCGTCTCATATTGACGCTAAAGGGTGCCATGTGCGTTGGATGTAGACGAAATGTCAAAAGCGTCAGTATATGACGCCTTGGGATGAGAACGGGCTGGGCAGGCATGACGTGAAGACTCAGACTTGGCAGGTATTTTCACTGGACATGGTCGTGAACTTGGTGGGCTAAGCTCCACAGCCACCGGAGCTTGGTGCATACTGCCCCTCCCAAAAAATGTCTAAATGTCTGTTACACCATGTTTCCTGACATATTGAGCATCTTATGATCGGGCAAAATACTCAGATGGATGTGGGAGATCAGGTTCTGAGGAGACAAGAAAAGACAGACAAACTGACAACCACATTCAACCAAGTTCCATACACTGTTGGAATGCATAATAAAAGGAACACGACATTTGTGATTAAATTCTTCAGTGAGAATGTAAATGACAGTCCAGTTGAACGGCAATACAAAGCAGAGACAGAACCAGTTAAATAAGTAACAGAGAAAACTGGGCAAATAATTTCAGACAAAATACATATCCAGAGTAAAACACTAGGTGGTGTGGTGGCTCCATAAATGAGACCACAGAGACAAATCAGACTGCCTGAGAGATTTAAAGACTTTATTATTGAGTGATCCTGTTGAGGAAATAGTATGCACTGAGATGTTTACATTTAAACTCTTTCAATATAGTCTAAAAAGCAGGAGGTTGTTTGAGAGAATGTCCATTGCTGAAATTGACTTTGAAGCAGATAAAATATAAGCTAGTTTTATTTTGTTTTGCATTTTTGTCACTGTATATAATTCCTATACTTCCAATGAATATTTCGGTTACACTTTATTTCGATAGTCCACTTCAGACATTCTGCTCACTTTAAGTTCTCATTAGAGTAAGTAAAGCTTTATTTATATAGCACCTTTTAAAAACGTGCTTAAAAATAAAATCACATAATATAAATAAGATGACAACAGTGAAATAAATCAAGGAAAGACCCTAGTGAAAAAAATGTGTTTTAAGATTTTACAGGCAGCCAGTGAAGGGCTCTGAGTTATGTGATTTCAAATTTTACAGTGAGTTAACATTCGTGCAGCTGCATTCTGAACTCTTTGTAAGTGTTTAATAGAGTTGTTTGGTAAACCAGCAAAAATACTATTGCAGTAGTCAAATCTAGACGTAACAAATGCATGATCAAGTTTTTCACTGTCTGAAGGGAAAGAATGTCACATACTTTGGAGATGTCTCTGAGGTGATAATATGCTGTTTTAGTAACATTGCTAATATGTTTTTTTTAAAACTGAGGTCACTGTCAAACATGATTCCTAAGTTCTTGGCCTGATTACTGGCTTTTAGTGATAGAGAGTCTATATGTGGAGCAATAGATGTTCTCTGTGCAACATTACCGATAACAAGTACCTCTGTCTTATCTTTGTTTAGATGTTGAAAGTTTTGTGATATCCACAATTATATGCTCTCTATACAGTACTGTAGGCTGGAAATTCAATTGTGGGCATCTTGAGCAAGTCAAAGATAGAGTTGAGTGTCTGAAATGAAATATTGTACTGATTTATTACACCAGCAAAAGGAAGCATGTATAGGTTAAATAATAGTGGACCCAAACTTGAGCCTTGAGGAAGAACACAAGAAATGATGTAATGCCTGGAGTTGGAGATGCCCATTGTGACAAAGTATTCCCTGTTGCTTAAGTAGGATCTGAACCAGTCTAACATAGCACCTGTGAGAGGATAGAGAAATGGCAGGGCTCGAAATTAACTTTTTTACTTGTTCTAATTTCAAAAAGTTAGGAGCACCCACCAAAAAGTTAAGGAGCACCACAACTGCTGATATATGTGTATATATATATATATATATATATATATATATATATATATATATATATATATATATATATATATATACACACAGATGGAGTAGGCGGTGTTAAATTTCACGATAAGCTCTGCCAATTGAGCGGAACAGCCTGCAGCATCCTGAAGATTAAAAGCTTCAAAACCTAATTTTCTTGTGCTTTTCAGCTCTCATGCTTAAAATGTGCGGATTCAGTTGCAAACACAGTGTTACCTGCAACCTCTGTGACAGACTTTACAGCTGCTCGATTACGGCAAAAATCATTAACACGTTTGTTTTGGTCAATTTTTAAATCACAATTATTTAACACGATTATTGGTGGGTGATATGATCAAAATCTTATTTCATGATTTCGAATGTCAGTGAAATTTTACAATTATCATGTTATTATACTTCAGCAAAAACTAATACTAGGTTAATTAATGCAAGTAAAAAGTCCTCAAAACAGTAAAGTAAACAGTCAGCAATAAAAAAAGAACAAAGAAACTAATTACAAACAAAACCGACAAAAATACAAAAATTAATTGAACAGTGCTTTAGGTTTTTCAGGAAGAACTTACAGTGGTATTCTACGGTGGCCGAGAGAGCTCAACGCGCTGCAACTGAAGAAAACACATGCAAATAGAAAAACACCTGCAAATTAAGAAAACATTTTCATCAGTTTCACAACACATGTGTGCTCCAAATACTCACAACACAACCAAATACAGAAACGCGCTGCAAAAGTTCACAACACAACCAAATACAGAAACGCGCTGCAAAAGTTCACAACACAAACAAATACAGAAACGCGCTGCAAATAGAACAGAACACAACAGAAATGTTTCTGGGGAACCCAATAAGTGACGGACCCGGCTAGGACGTGCTTACAGCTGTCTACTTTTATTATTATTATTATTATTTTTTTGCAAAACATACAGAGATGACACGTTTATGACATACAACTTTGTATACAATATACAAAATGTATTTACAATATGTTCAATGTCATAAGAATACTAAAAAGAACAATGAGCTGAAGACTAAAATAAATATAGAGAAAAAGAACATGAGGGAAAGACATTAATCTATACATCAGTTACATTGTACACATTTTGTCATGTTATGTTAAAATAAGTTTCATAAGAAATGTTAGAATGCAGCTATAGGTCCAAATATGAGACGGCAAGTTTTAAAGTTGAGACACTCACACACAGATATAACGCATATTTTAAAAACTTTGTTGTATAAAATGTATATTTATTTGCAACAGTTATGTTAACTATATTTCCGGTAAGAACAGCTATTCAGCTGATGGACACGCGCTGCGTTGTCACGGGAACATCCCAGGTGAAAATAATGAGGAAATTACGTTGTCTTTCGTTGCTCCCTTCATCAACATAATGGCACACAAGTGCCCCGCTCCCTCCAAAGTGCCCAGTTCAAGGGCTCTGCCGTCTGCCCTTTTAAGAGAGTAGGGCATAGGTAAAGCTCACGAGCAATAAGCACGTCCCAGCCGTCCGTCCGTCACTTATTGGGTTCCCCGGAAACATTTCCGTTGTGTTCTGTCCTATTTGCAGCGCGTTTCTGTATTTGTTTGTGTTGTGAACTTTTGCAGCGCGTTTCTGTATTTGGTTGTGTTGTGAGTATTTGGAGCACACATGTGTTGTGAAACTGATGAAGATGTTTTCTTAATTTGCGGGTGTTTTTTCTATTTGCATGTGTTTTCTTCAGTTGTAGCGCGTTGAGCTCTCTCGGCCACCGTAGTATTCAGATAAATAATAGCAACATTGAATAAAGTTTACAGTTGAATCAAATGTAAAATAACACTGCTGTATACATGGAATATAGACTAATCATTATTAAAACTTCAAAATGTACTCATTCAAGAGCAGTGAGTGAATTTTCTCAGTCTTTTGTTGTTTGATTAACAATCTAACAAATTTATTAGGCTGCTTTCATTTTAAGAGCTGCACGGATCCAATATACTGTTACACACGTATTTCACAACTGTTTACGAGGATACTTACCAAAACGGTATTTCGACATATTCTCTTTCATGGCTTGATGCACTTTTAATTACATTGTTTACTATCAAGCACGTTCCGCAGTTTAGCAACAGTAGACTGCATTTTACAACACTCACTTATTCGGCTGGATGTTAAGTTTGGCTTAGGGAGGAACGAAAGCGTACTGCTGTGAAGGAAAGGAAGGTGCGCTGGATGGAATATGGCAGCGGCACAATAATCGGTTTACGTTAATTTATCTTTTTTTCAGAATTGTTGGAATCATTCACAACATGATCACCATCACTAACTCTAGGAGTTACTTTATCTGTAACACTTGCCATCTTACAAAATAAATATCTGTGTTATTTTCATCTCGGTACAGCTCTTTACATTTTTTGCACTAGTTAGCTCCCTGTCACTTGAGGGAGCGCTGTGAAAGGGAGTGACGGCTAATATTAATCAATCTAAAATCTGCATTAAAGTTAAGAAAGTAAAGATGAAGTTTAATTGGTTGTGATAGAACGGTGGACCAGTCACTAGCTGTGTCCCAATTCAGGGGGTGCATCCTTCGAAGGCAGATTGCGTCTTCAAATGTGGCCTAATACATCCTTCTTACCCAGCAGGTCAAACAGGTCAAAACAGGTCGATCCTTCACAGCCTAGCCTACCCTAATTCATTGCACGCTTTTGACGAGTGTTTTTTTTATTCACTTAAATATGTAAGTGTTGTTTAATTTACTCAAATAGCTACTGAAACCAGTGTTAAAAGCCAGGGGTCTTTCTTTCCTAAAAATGTGAACTTAACCCTGTGTTACCACTGCGCAGCTTCATTCATTAGGTGGTCTGAGGCCAACATCGTTCTAATATTTCGTTTTGTGTTAGGGAGCAAGGAGCAGACAGCTGAATTTATTAAAGGGGAACTTAGCAACTCTAGCCATTTCTTTGCTGATATTCACTTTTGTTGTCAACAACCTATTTGTAATATTTCCACTAGGCTCTCTTGTATATTATAACAATTAGCCCTCATCCTATACAAAGCCCACAACAAGACAAGTAGATAAGGCAATAGTCTTTCCCTATCAGTCACATTTGACGAATTGGGATCTCGTCTGAGAAGTGTACAACGAACCATGAAAAAGCTCCTCAGAGAGTGTTGGTGTGACGGCGCGTCAGCGGTGGTTGCTACTAAAAGAGCTTTTCTCTGCATTAATGCAGTTCATCTAAAAGAACATTGTTCATGCTGCAGGCTTATCGAAACAGTCTTGCATGCTTTGCAAGTGTACGTTTCCCCCAGTGAGCCTAGTCACACAGACACTGTGCAAGGTCAGGGAGGCTGAGGTGCAGGTGCCTTGTGCTTTTTAGTTGTGCCATACCGGCCCTACCAGACCTGGTTCCCAGAACTGATACACCCTGTAGCACCCGCGTCCAGACCACTGGAATCTCTGGACGGGACGCAGAGGATTTGAGTGCTCTACCCCCAGCAGTGGTAGACACTATAACTTCATCGAGAGCGCGCTTGCGCTCTGAAGTGGAACCTGTTGGTTGAGTGGTATTGACAGGAAGTGCCTAATCGAATCGGTGCTCTCCTTCCTGCAAGAAGGGTTGGAGCGAAGGCTGTCTCCCTCCACCCTGAAAGTGTATGTTGTTGCTAGCGCCCCACATCATGGTGCAGTAGATGGCAAGTCTGTGGGAAAGCACAACCTGATCATCAGGTTTCTTGCACTTGTGTGTGGACCACACGCAGAGCTTCAGGACCTCAGACCAGCTCTTTGTCTGCTATATAGGCCAGCAGAAGGGAAAAGCTGTCTCTAAGGAGAGGTTGGCCCACTGGATAGTGAATGCCATAGTCTTGGCGTATCAGGCTCAGGACCAGCAAGGACAGAGCCTGTGTCCTCCCATGTACTGGCTATAAGTAACTAGTATGTTGGGGGACCCCCTCGGTGTTTCGCTTGCAGCGCCACTCCCCTCTTAGGATGGGATATGTTCGCTAATGGTGTCTGATGCTAGGTCTAGCACTCGTGTGTGTGACCAGAAGGTCAGCCCCTGTGCTAGACTAGGTGCCCATGTGTTGTGATTCCCCTACGGGTGATCCCACATGTGTATTCTTCCACAGTACGGCTTCCCTGTCAGCGAGCCTGTGTCTTTCCTTATTTACCGCTTTGTGGGGTGGGGGGTGGGGAATGCAAATTTTGCATGCTAATGTCCATTGGCTCATTTAGTTTACACTCGAAGGTGATTGGGTTCTCAGGCAAGATGCCAATTCGTCAGTTCAGTTCTGATGTAACGTCTCCATTCTCTCCTTCAGGGAACTGGGGTTACATTAGTAACCTAGATATTCACTTTCTTTTTGTTTTTTAGTGCTGTCATGCAATCTGTCAGTGAATGTTTTAACCAAATTTGAGTATCCAGAAAAGATTATTTCTGGAGTATTTTGTATCAATATCTTCTTATGATTGCACCCCTGTCTTAATATTTTTTTATTAGTGTTTCCTTTTTCTCTTGTTTTAGAACAATTCTATAAAAAATGGGCATGCTGGTGAACATGATGCTGGTCTTTGCAGGTAAAAAAAAATGGGGCAACTTAAAAAAAAACACAAAGTATGCAAATTAATAGACACATTTTGTAATAGTCTGAATATGAGTATTTTAAAACCTAATATAATCAAATAACAAGTACCGGTACGTTTTAATTTTTGGAATCAGATTACGTAATCCAGATTACATGCAATCAGTTACTACCCAGCTCTGAATACTTCTAATCTTTTAACATGCAAAACCATTCTATGACTGCAGAGTTAAACTCTCCAGCGGCCCTCGAGGACTGACATTGCCTATCCCTATCCCTGATCTACAAGACCATATTTTTAGTGTTTCTATTATATAGTGTTCATATTTTTTAAAACAATATCTAATATCTAAATCAAAATCTAATATCAACTTGCAAAAAGTAATATTTCATAAGTACAAATTTGTCTCTAATATGAAGTGAGCTTTTTACAGAGTAAATGTATTCGTTACATTTCACCACTGGTTATTTGGAAAATGAAACTAACAACATTTATTGTCAATATTAACAAATTGTTGCTAACTAGAGCTGCATCCCAGGAGTTGTTCAATGGGACAGTCTGTTCTTACCAACTGTGATAGCTGATGTTGATGAGCGGCAGTAATGTTTGAACTGGACTTTTTAAAGTTATATTCAGCTGCCTAAAATCAAAACAGGGTCGAAAACCTTTCTAAAAAATTTCACTTTTATGTGCATAATAAAGAGAAAACCTTCATTACATCGAATGGTAACATACTGGATAAGTCAACATTTGAATTTTTACTGTATTTTTTCATTTGTATCAGTAGAGACATAAGATTATTCAAGTTAATTGAAACTCAATGCTTACATTTAAAAGTGTAATCTTCCAGTTTCTCTAAAATAAAACTGTTGTCACCGGCGCAAAATGAAAGGCTACGAAGGTTCCATCTATCCTTCATTTCAGGGGAAACGAAGGCCACATTTGTAGGCTGCATTTGAAGGAGCCTTGGAATTTGGACAGCCTTCGTTGTGCTGTGAGGAGACAATCGGCTATACCGCTCCCTATTTAACAAATCTCAGTCTGTCCTTTGAAGGACGCGGCCTTCCAAGGATGCAGCCCCTGAATTAGGACACAACTACTGTATCAGCTTTAATTATAACGTTTTGTAGAAAAATGAAAACCACAACAATTATGTGTATTCGCACAAATGCTCCCAAATATATTTTGAGGTCTCACAGATTAAATTTCAGGAGCATATGCGACCAAAATGGGTCATATGTGACCAAAATGCGACCAAAACGTGACATGAGCTCCATGAAGGTTGTGGCAGAATCAACAATGAGATAACGCTTATTGACAGTTTTCTTATCACTCATAGTTTTGGAACATTCTGAAATCTCAAAAAAAGACGCAATAATGGTCAGATATGGCAACATCTACAATATCTGGGTGGCTGACAGTTAAGCCACATGATTAAGACATACGTATTCAAAGTCAGTTAAAATCATAGAAAGCAGTTCTCCAAGATCATCAACAAAGCCTTTTTTATAGGAGGATGATAGAGAACTAATAAAATAACAGAATGTTCACTCTTCAGATGCACTGCAAGGTATTGAAATGATTCAAAATCCACCAGAAAAATATGCTGACAGCATATAAGAACAGGCATATAAGAACAAGAACAGGTGTTTTTTAGGGGTATTTCTTTCTGCGTTACAAATATTATTGAATTATCAGAGAAATAAAAGGATAATAGTTTCCAGTTCGCATATAAATACTGTCTATGATGTCTACGATCAAAATAGGACAAACAGTTTACTTGACAAAAATGATTTTACCAATTACATTGTTTCGGTGACTATCATTCATTCAAGAGATTCGTTCAAAAATACTGATTCATCCAGTCATGAAACAAGAGTCACTGAATCATTCAAACATAGTTAATTCAAATCAGTTAAACACTTTTAAATAGACTGCAGCATTTAATATTTTGTCAGAACCTCCAATAAATTACAATTTTGTTTAGTTGGCATTCAGAATCGTGGGAGAATTGAATTTTACTGAGAGGGTTAGGAAGGTGAGATTTAAGATTAAAATTAAGTAAAAGTTAAGATTGTTATGGCTGTCTTTTTTGTCAATTCAGTTGTTTAATTTCTATAGGTTTTGTATCATTCTAAAAGCGCTTTATTCGACAGATAGTCATAAAGTTGCCAATTGTAAATATTGCATACAACAGTGCAACAATAATAAAACAGTGTGTTGGCATAATTTTTTGATACTAAAGTACTTTTAAAAGCAAGTACTTCTGTACTTTTACTAAAGTAAAAATCTGTCTTTATAACTTTCACTTGTAATGGAGTCATATTTGACCAGTGGTATCTGTACTTTCACTCAAGTAATAAAAGTTGTGTACTTTGTCTACCTCTGCTTTTTAGACCAAACATATTATACAAGGTCAACCCCACCCTTTCTCTAAGCTTTAGACTTCTCTCTGTTCCTTAGTAAAAGTTTGTCTCAAAAACTTTGTGAATAGGTTTTAAGATGAAACTATTACCTCAAAACTTTTACTGCTATTTAGGAGAACTCTTAGCTGTAAAATAAAGTATTTTGTGAATACAGCCCCTGTATGACTGTCTTTCTTCTGCTGAACACAAACGAAGATATTTTGAAGAACATTGGGAACCAAACAACATATGATCCTATTAAACTGCATTGGACAAAAAACACTGAGGCATCTGTCAAAATATCTTCTTTTATGTTCCACAGAAGAAAGGCATACAGGTTTGGAATGACATGAGGGTAAGTAAATAATGACAGAACTTCCCTTTTTAGGGTGAACTATCCCTCTAAATATTTTGTGTTAGTATTAAGAAGCTAAGTACAGAAATCTTTAACTTCCTGTAATGTAGAGCAATGAAGAGTAAATATGTCTCAGACTCAAATAAATATATAATAAATCAAACTCCACCTATGGTACATGCCCTTCAGTGAAAAAGGAAGAAGGAAGTAAACCAGTTGCCCCGCCTACGACTCCCTCACTGATGCTTAGCAGAGTGAGGATGAGGGACGGTATAAAGCACGGCTGCTCCATCCAGTCAGTCCAACACACTCTAAGCCTTGAGTCCGGAACCAGAGAGCCTGAGACCTGTAACCAGGTGAGAAATGCAAATATTCTCTTTAAATTACTTATCAGTTTAATTGGAATAATAATAATAAAAAAGTACTCTATGTAAAACAACACTATTATGCTGATTGCAAATGCAAAGAACACTTCTTATTCTAGACAGATTTTTTAAATGAATTGTTAGTATTATTATTTTTTTCTTAAAATGTAAAATACGTGAAATTTTAAAACAATACATTTTGTTTAAAAATAGCAAATGTCTACATAGTATAAAAATAGCATTTTTTATAGAAAAAATAGTTTAAAATAGTTTTTAATAAGTTATTCAAGTATTTTATGTTTATTTAAGTTAATTTATCATATATATTTCTCTTAAATGTAGAGGAATTTATCTTAAAAAATTGTTGAAATACACAAAACAGTGCAATTTTCATAAACATAATATCTATTTATGTTCACTCTCTAATTGTCGCAATTTGTGTTTCAGAGATGAATCTTCCCAATTTTCTTTTTGTGGTGGGGTGCTGTTGTGCCCTTTCAATGGGTGGTAAGTTTACCAATCATGCCATCAAAAATCAAACAGCTGATGACAAAACACATGTGTTAAAATGTTATTGGTGCATGAAATTCAGTCTTGTGCTCTTTAGTCATTTAAGCTATACCTGGTTTGACAACAGTCTTCTGGAATGTCAATTTCATATTGAAGTAAAACATATATATGAAGTAAGGGATATATAAAACATATATATATATATATATATACATTACAGGCCAAAAGTTTGGAAACATTACTATTTTTAATGTTTTTGAAAGAAGTTTCTTCAGCTCATCAAGCCTGCATTTATTTGATCAAAAATACAGAAAAAAAATGTAATATTGTGATATATTATTACAATTTAAAATAATTGGTTTTCAATTTATTATACTTTAAATTATCATTTATTTCTGTGATGCAAAGCTGAATTTTCAGGATCATTACTCCAGTCTTCAGTGTCACGTGACATCCAGTCTATCACATGATCCTTTAGAAATCATTCTAATATTCTGATTTATTATGAGTGTTGGAAACAGTTCTGCTGCCTAATATATTTGATGAATAAAATGTTAAATAGAACTGCATTTATTCAAAATAAAAATAAAAATAATATAATAATATATCTTCTTTACTATCACTTTTTATCAATTTAACACATCCTTGCTGAATAAAAGTATTGATTTATTTCAAAAAAAGAAAGACATTTTTCAAACATTTGCTTCTTTTTTATTATTATTATTATTATTATTATTATTCTACTTTTTATTCATCAAAGTATCCTAAAAAAGTATCACAGGTTATGAAAAAATATTAAGCAGCAGAACTGTTTCCAACTTTGATAATGAATCATCATATTAGAATGATTTCTAAAGGATCATGTGATAGACTGGAGTAATGATTCTGAAAATTCAGCTTTGCATCACAGAAATAAATGCTAATTTAAAGTATAATAAACTGAAAACCAATTATTTTAAATTGTAATAATATATTACAATATTACATTTTTTTTCTGTGTTTTTGATCAAATAAATGCAGGCTTGATGAGCAGAAGAAACTTCTTTTAAAAACATTAAAAATAGTAATGTTTCCAAACTTTTGGCCTGTACTGTATATATATATATATATATATATATATATATGTACTATATATCCCTTACTGCACGTTGCTGTCATGTTCATGATCTGTTTCTGTTCATTAAATTCCCTATTTATCAGCCTACTGGAGTTCTCATTAATCTCCTTGGTTTCTGAGTGAGGCCAGCAGGGGGTGCACACCCTGTGGTCTGCATGGGTCCTCCTAATGCCCCAGTATAGTGACAAGGACACTGTACTGTAACAAGCACCATCCTTCAGATGAGATGTTAAACCGAAGTATTGACTCTTATCAATCATGGCCTCCTAATAATCCCCATCAACTGAATTGTCTCTATAATGGTGCGTTCACACCAGACGCGAATAGCGAATGATTTAGATTTTATTAGTGCTTTTTGTGCATTTACGCGTTTGAATCGAATTCGCGTCTGCCGCCCGAGTTGAAAAATCTGAACTTCTGCATCAATTCGCACCGCGTTAACCAATCAGGAGCCTGCTTGCTGCTGTCACGTGGTGAAGTGACAGTTTATAATGTTATTTTATGTTTGGCCTCAATAAATTATTTTGTAATATGACTAAAATGCACAACAAAGCAAATCTTTCACATAAAAACTCGCTATTGCTCGTTATTGCATAAAAACTATGCTATTTATTCCATATCTATTCTAGATTATAAACATTATTAATCTAATGTAAAGACAACAATTAGTGTATAAAAACTAATAAAAAAAAAACACAGGACAGGTTTCACTTTTGGAGGCTGGCTCCATTTATTATCAAAACAAAAATAAATGACTGATTAGGTGGGTGCAGGCGAGGGTGAATCTCGCGCCAGGCTGCGCGGGCTCGTCAGGCAGCGACCACTCGAGGCCGAGGCCTTATACGGCCTACGCTGTCCTCGTTAGCATCCTCACCGTTAGGTCCACCAAACCTAGCTCCTGGAGCAAATTGTGAAACTCCTGAAACCCTCCAGAGGGTCTGGTGGACCTGAGTACAGCGACGATGTCCCCTATGCAGCTGTTTCTGCTCTCCAGAGCATATACGAGCGGTGACTCTCTCGATTAATGCTAATGCTAATGCTCGATAAACATCTAAAAAAGATGGCCGCCAATGGGTTTCGAAACTTTCGCCTCCGGATTTCGCCTCTGACGCGTGTAAATTTCGCTTCAAACTTTTTTTTTTTTTTTATTAACACAAAGTGATCAAGCATATAACTAGAAGCGGCAGGCGCGAATTTGACGCGCTATTTGCATCCGTTGTGAACACACAGTTACTCTCTCTCCTCTCCATCTATGGACAATGTGTGTTGAGCACACTGGCACCGTTGTTATGTGGCTGCTGTCCCATCATCCAAGTGGATGCTGCACACTGGTGGTGGTTGAGGAGAGACCCCTGACATGATTGTAAAGTGCTTTGGGTGTACAGTAGTACAAAGCGCTACATAAATGCCTCATTCACTCATTCATTCATTCATTGATAAGCTATTCTGTTCAGCTGTGAACCTGATCTCCTTTGTTTGCCTCACGAATTTACTCCTGTCATTGTGCGATTCATTTATCACAGCAACATTGTTACAGAAGAACGAACCAAAACAGTGTTTATTTTTGTGGCATTTTCTTTTGTTTGTTTTCTCTCCATCACCATGTACTTTCCCGCTGTCCAGTTATTGTGCCTGGAGCAGAAGGACCGCTCCCTGGGTCTCGACTGCTCACTTTGTGTGTTCTACTTCTCCAGTCTCAGAAAGCGGCCCCGGGCATGCCTCTCAGGGAGTGGTCCTCATGAGGATTTTGCCTTATTCGTGGAGTGGGTGCCAGTAAACAACACCTCACCACTCACCATCTGCCCTGCGGAGGATGACATCGCCACTGCCCCCACTCCAGTACTGCCAGAGACCAGCCATCCTTCATCTACAAGCGATTTGACAGAGTGCGGCTCAGTGTGAAGGTAGTGCTAGTGGAGCTTGAGGACTGGTAGGAAAACCCCGCCCACAACCCCACAGCTGTGGAGGAGATGTTTATGGCCTCTGCTACATTTTTAGAGGAACTTAAGGACGTTTTTGAGGACTTAATGGACCTTTTGGAGAACTTATTCCCAGTCCCCCAGTATCTCCAGTATTCAATGTCTTTCCAGCACCCCTGTCTCTCCAGAATACCTGCCCAGCCTCCCTCTCCCACCTCCTCAAACAGCCTGTTCCTCAGCCCTGCCTCCACTAGTGTCCTTCAGCCCTTCTGCTTCTCCCTCTTACAGTATCTGCCAAGTGTCACCAAGCCTAGAGGATCCCCTGGTTTTGGTTCCACCCTGACTCCTCCCTCCCTCGACTCCATCTGAAACCATCGGCCATACGGCTCCACCGGACTCCCTCATCCAGCAGGCTCCACCTTGGTTAGATATCGTCCTGCCTGCACCTTTGTCTGGTTTTGCCCCCTCCCACGGCTCTGCCATCGTCCTCGGTCCCACAGGCTCTGCCTCTGTTCTCTGGTTAGCCAGCTCCACCTCGGACGCTCAGTGACATGGCTCCACCTCGCCCTCTCCAGTGCCATTGGTCTTGCATAGGCTCATCCGCTCATTGGCTCCACCAGTGTCTCCATCTTCGGTGACTGCATCTTCGTCGGTCGTCCCCAGGTTGTCCCCAGATTCCATCAAGTCATCTCCACCATGCCTTCTCCTGTCTTCGACTCCACTCTGGGGTGTCCCCTCCATCCTGGCTGTTAGCTATTCTGTTCAGCTGTGAACCTGATTATACTCTTTTGTTTGCCTCATGCATTTATACACTGAGTTTATGTCTGTTCTTTTGTCTGTTCTCGTTCTACCAGTAGCTGTGTACCCTTATTCTTCTGAGTTTTCCTGCGTGTTATATTAAAGCTTGTTGTAATTGTATTGTCAAGGTGTGATTCATTTATTACATCAACATTGTTACAATTGCTCCATTTTGTAGAAAATAAACAAAGAATTGTTTTAATACCAGGTGTAAATATCTATAGACTAAGTGAAGTAAATCCATCTACCCTACAAAATAAATAAATAAATGACAGGTTTCACTAAAATTAGTCATTATTAGCCTTTCTAGGGCCATATCATCATGAAATACCCTTTTCTTTTTTAGCAGAACAAAAGAGTCCCGGGAGACGTTTCATTCTGGATTCAATTGAGGAAGCAAAGCAAATAGTAGATGCTGCTTACAAGTATTCTCGTGATGAGTGAGTAAAGTTTTAAGAATATTGCTCAATATTCCTGTGCCATCCTCAGTCATTGATCTATTTTATTTTTTATAAATCTCCCCTCTTCCAGGAGTTTAGCAAGGGTGCGTGGAGATGCCATCAAGCCTTCCGACAAGCTACGTCTGCTGAAACAGCCAGCTCGAAAGACACGAGAGGCTGTGAGAGCCGCAGACTACATGGGGCAAACGCTCAGACTGATCAGTGAGAAAGCCCATCATATACACAAGAGGGCCATCAATGATACAGGTATGAGAACAAAAAACTTTGCCAAACTAGCAAAGCTCAGAAAAGATCCATCACTGACTGATGTTTCTTGTTTTAAACTATCGTTATGTGTTTTCCCCTAGATCTGCTCACTCAAGACGAGCTTAACACGATTACACGTCTGACAGGCTGTACTGCACAAGCCCGGCCCCCTTCTTGTAGGACCACACCCCACATAAACAAGTATCGAACTATCAGCAATGTCTGCAACAACAGGTCTGTCTTGCCCTCCTTATTCAGAGTAGTCTAATTCAAAGACTCAGTGTTTGTCTTGCTAAGCAACTAAATTTATCATTCCCAGGAATAACCCACTTCTTGGTGCATCCAACACCCCTTTTGCCAGCTGGTTGCCGGCTGTCTATGAGGATGACATCTCCCAGGCCAAAGGGTGGGATCCCAACAAATTGTTTAATGGTGCAGCACTGCCCATGGTATGAGGGAGATGATTATGAATAGTTCATTGAAGTCTACTTGACAATCAACTAGGCCATCAATAAGTTAACAATGTCTGAATTCTGTCTACCTTATTGATTTCAGGCCAGACTGGTTTCTAATCGAATTGTAAGCACTGCAGATGCTGACGTAGAGAGTGATCTTAACTTTACCTCCATGCTTTCCGCTTTTGGGCAATGGATTGACCACGATCTGACTTTTGCGCCCACCTCACCAAGCATTAGGTCCTTTAGCAGTGGCCTCAACTGTGACGAGAGCTGTGAGCGCTCTGAACCCTGCTTCCCAATTCCAGTCAGTCAAAGATTGTCCTTCTGTCAAAGATTGTCCCAGTCTGGTTGTTGTATAATAGCTATAATTCATGCTATACTTATTGTCAAAACACAGGCTCCTCCAGGAGATCAACGCCTGCTTCCTGACTCCTGTCTCTCTTTCTTCCGTTCATCACCGGTCTGTGGTTCTGGGAAAACCGCCATGATCTTTGGTAGGGTCCCTAAAGTTCGGGAACAGATCAATGCTCGTACAGCTTTCCTAGATGCTGGACAGGTTTACGGGAATGAGGATGGGCTAGCAAAGGAACTGCGAGACCTGACTAATGATGGTGGTCTTCTACGTGTCAATGATCAATTCCAGGACAATGGACGAGAGCACCTGCCCTTCACCAGTTTTCAAAGTAATGTCTGTGCCAACCGTGGGAAAACCCTCAATGACACCACCCTAACAGAGGTGCCTTGCTTCATTGCAGGTCAGTAACTTTTACATTTTTAGAAAATCTTATGCCTTCATATCCAATTATCAGCCATAGTCGTTATTGGTAAATCCAGCATTTAAAATGTATGTCATTTGCACAACTGCTAATATGTTGCAAATGCTAATAAACTCTTGATGCGTGTAGGGGATGTTCGTATTGATGAGAACATTGATCTTACCTCATTACACGCACTTTTCTTGAGAGAGCACAATAGATTGGCTCGTGCCCTCCATGTGCTCAATCCTACCTGGAGTAGTGAAACCCTCTATCAAGAGGCAAGAAAAATTGTGGGTGCCTACAACCAGGTAAAGACACTCAATGAAAAGTGTGTTAATACAAGCACACGCAGTTAAATGCAGAGTACAACATATATTTATGATCAACCTCTCCTTTCTCTTTTAGATCTTGGTGATTAAGGAATATGTGCCGATAATTGTGGGCCCTAAGGCTAACAATAAACACCTTGGACAATATCCAGGTTACAATGAAAATGTGGACCCTACCATTTCAAATGTCTTTGCCACTGCAGCTTTCCGTTTTGGCCACCTGGCCATCCAACCCATCATATTTCGTCTTGATGAAAATTACCAGAACCATCCAGAATTTCCAGGCATTCCCCTCTTCGAGGCCTTCTTCTCGCCGTGGAGGGTGATATTCGAGGGTGTGTTTGTGAGGCTTGTTACAGCATACCTACAGAGACCTAAATCTGTCTTCTTTCCATCTTTATTTCTGCTTTGCTTTTTGCTTAGGGGGCATCGATCCTCTGCTGCGTGGATTGATTGGTCGGCCAGCAAAACTGAATACGCAGGGCCACATGATGGTGAATGCTCTTAGAGAGAGATTGTTTGCATTTACAGTCAACATTGCTTTTGACTTGGCTGCCCTTGATATCCAAAGAGGCCGTGACCATGGATTACCAGGTAAATATTCTGGACTCATACTCAACATGCACACCAAGTCTACGAACCCTTTAATCTGAACCATGTGAAGCCAACTCAGCTTCATGGTGCATTACCACTGCATGTGCTTTTGAGAGAAGACTTACCGGTAACCATCTGTTGTTCCTCATAAGGCTATAATGCATGGCGTCGGTTCTGTGGACTGTCGGCACCTCAGAATGAGCAAGAATTGGCTGTGGTGATGAACAACACTGAATTGGCTCGCAGGATGATTGAGCTTTATCACACCCCTGAGAACATTGACATTTGGTTGGGAGGTGTTGCTGAGCCTTTTGTTCCTGGTGGTCGTGTTGGTTCTCTTTTTGCCTGCCTTATCTCTAGACAGTTCCAGCACATTCGCGAGGGTGACAGGTAAAGATTTCAGTGTATTTAGTCTAGTGGTGTCCAATCCCTCTCCCAGAAGGCCACTATCCTCCTCCAACCCTTATTAAAAACACCTGAACCCACTAATCAAGGTCTTCAGAAAACTTCCAGGTAAATGCACTGTGGCAGGTTGGAGCTAAACTCTGCAGGACACTGGCCCTCCAGGAGCAAGATTGGACATCCCTGATTTAATCTATGAGACAAAAGTATGTGTTTGAGTGGTGTTAACGTCAGGTGTCACGGCTTGTTCAGGTTTTGGTGGGAGAACAAAGGAGTGTTTACCACCAAACAAAAAACATCACTGGCCTCTGTGTCGCTGGCCCGCATCATCTGTGACAACACAGGAATCAGCAGAGTTCCCAGAGATCCTTTCCGCTTCACCAGTTCAGCCAATTTCGTTAACTGTGAGGAAATCCCCGCCTTGGACCTCAACCCTTGGATTGAAACTGGTAAGGCACTTAGTGCTATGTGGTCATACATAAATTGTCTTCCTCTGACTGCATATTTCTGCCTAAGCTTCTTACTACCTTTTCTATGTGCTTGCAGAGTACCTAATTTATGGTAGTATAGTTTATGGTAGTATAGGAACATACCAGTTATTGTAGAAATTGTGTAATCTGTTTGCATTGTCACCACGGTTTGCTTCACCTGTGATTTGGTATTTGACCTTGCAGGTGACAGTTGCATCAACATTTCAGACATTGGAAATTAGGTTAGACAAGTGTTTGTTTTCTCTTAATTGCAAGAACAAAGAACGAATGTTGATGTTGTGCACATGGCAATTAATTCACTGCAAAACCTCTAGACTGGACACAGCTTGAGTAATTTCTTATTTGCTGTACACTGGACTGGTGCAGTGACATAAATTAATACATTTGGATGTCACAACTGTCAAGCAATGTTTTATGACTGCACATGTACTGCACCAAAACTTTGTAAGCTGTTTAATCCTTCTTTCTACCTTTTGTATGCTTTAAAGAATGTTGCTTGGGTTATGGTCCTCTTTTGCATTTTTAACAGATTTATTCTACTTTAGTGCAAACAGTTAGGCTTATAGTACCAGAGATGGGAAGTAACAAAACACAAATGCTTTGTTAGTGTACTTAAGTAGATTTTTCTGAAATCAGTACTTTTTCTTTCTTTCATTACATTACATTTTTTACACAAATATTTGTACTTTCTCCTTACATTGTCAAACCAGGCTTGTTACTTTAGTTTTAATCTCTATTTGGTGGCATCTCTAATAAATCATGAATTGGTTAGTCTTGACTGGCAAATGCTATGATTTGGCTCCACACCAACGGCAAAAGGTTTCTTTTGATCAGAGTAATCAATGCAAGAGACTCGGGAATTTAGAAGCAAAACTACTGATCTGTTCAAGACTTCAAGTGCAGTTCAGTTTCATCTGTTAATATGCTACTATGGTTTTGTCTTTCGTTTGCTTAGTTAAGCATTAAACTGCTAACAACTGTTAGCAGTAGCACACTATTACTATCATCATGCAAAAAAATAGTGGTTTCAGAATTTGTTATTGGTGTCTAGGATGGCCTGGATGAGTGTGATTTCCCAACCTGAAACTTCTTCTTGAGTGAAGGATGTGTGTACTTTTCTAATCTCTGTATAGTACAAACATATAACATCTATGCATTAACCCTCAGAAACAGAGACCTTGCAAGGATCTCCGGGACCCAGAGGACCTCCAGGAGAACCTGGTAAGCAGGTCATAGATCAAACTATCTAAATCAAAATATTTCTTCAACAAAGCCACCAACCTTGCTCATTGTTTTCATTTTTAAGCCAGATAACTGAACAAACCAACAGAGCCAAGATTTAAACTAACGCAAATAAAAAAGTTATTCAATATGTTATCAGTATCACTTAAATATTTTTTTATTGTTTTCTCTAATATTTAATTTTCCCAGGTGCACAAGGTGTAGCAGGCCCACCTGGACCTCCAGGACCCCCAGGACCCCCCATGAACACTACAGGACAAAATTCTGCCTTCTTTGCTTTTGTTGGCACCACCCTTCCTGCCTCTGCTAAAGTGCTTGTGTTCAGTCGGGTCCTTTACAATGGACAGAACCATTATAACAAAAAATCAGGGCTGTTCTTCAGCCAGATTCCTGGTGTATATGAATTCCAGTTCTCATGCATAGGATCTCAGACTTTGGGCACAGTGACCTTAAAGAGAAATAATGTTGTACAGTTAACTGCTGAAACAATCAACCTTAATATGCGAGCATTAGCTGAAGGGAAGGTGATACTGAACCTACAGATAGGAGACCGTGTGTGGATAGAGGCTTCTCGGGGTGCTAATGTTATAGGCAGTTCCAGCTATTTTTCTGGCCATATTCTCTTCCCTGTTTGAGACTATTACTTTTAATGCATTACTATTTTCCTTTTATGTAGTTGTTGTTTTTATTTATTATAAATGCAGTTGCGTACAAATGCACATATCCTACGGATAAGAATAACCCCCCAAAAAAAGCCTATAAAACGCAAACTGCTACTTTTCCATTGTCTTTTAAAACACTGATTTCTTTCTTACTGTGATTTCTAAAGTAGTTGTTTCTGTTGTTTTTTATTAATAAGATGACTATGACTATGTTAGCTATGCAAAATGAAGGGTTCAGTTATACTTAAATGTTGGAATTTTCAATTGTTTAAAAGCAAAACGATTCATAATTTAGGTACATTGATGTAACCGCTAATGCACCGCATGATGATAAATGTTATTTTTCTTGTCAGGTTGCAACAAAAATATGTAGTCCATTCTGTGACAGTTGTGCATGCTTTTAGCAAAGTGAAAAAAAAAAAAAAAAAAAAGTAATAAAAATCGTATTAATTAATTATTGGGCTCGTTCTACTTTCTAAATTGTGAGTGTGAATACACAACCAAAAGGGAAAATATTAGGCACGTGCACAGATAGACTTCAAGTGGTGCTCAAACACAGGCCCTTTTGGCCTCTGATTAGATAAGTGCGCTTTTTGCAAGACTTTTTTGTTTGTTTTTGTTTTAATTTGGCCCATGGCACCAATTCACATATAAGCATGTGCCCAACAACACAGCGAGGTAACCATCATGTTTGTCCTAAACTTCGGCATTGTCATCACTAAATTAAACCACTATCAAAACATCTCAATACAGCCAGCTTAACTTACGCAATAGCCATCTATTAAGCAATAACAAGCACGCTAGTCTGGTGTTGACAAAATAACATTGTGCAAGGTCGGAAATGCCACCAAAATTAATAAAATGCCCCCAAAATTGAGATATGAATTGCCCTTGAATGAGTTCTTGTATATAGTGTTTATAACATAATACAGTTAAGCAATTGGCTATTACATGAGCAAGAGTGCTATTTTCTCAAATATCAGCACAATTACAAATGTGATATTCATTTTATACAACAGTTATACAAAGTAATAAGTTGATTATATGAATTGACTGTTTTTAAACATGTAAGACTAGTCCCAGAAAGGGCTCTATGCTCACTGCGAAAACAAAGGACCTTTCTGGAAATAAACATGTTCAATCATAATCAATCACCTCAGTATTGTCTTAATTTACATTTCTTTCCCCTTCACCCCCTCTTCCCCCATCTCTTCTCTCCACATGCTGAAAGCATCTGAAATTTACCCAAAAATCTATATGGTTTAAAGGTGGGGTAAGCGATATTTCAAAAACGGACATTTTTGATATTTGAAATCTACTCAAACAAACACACCCCTCTCTTCATTGCTCTGCCTCCAAAACTCACACTCCAATCCTACCGCCCTCCTCCAATGCGGCCTCAAACCTCGATTCGCCCGCATGCGAGGCGAATGCACAAAGAATGAGCTAAACACAGTATTCACATGAATGAATGACAAGCACAAACAAAAGGGTAACACTTTATTTTAGTGTCCTTGTTACATGTACTTACCATAGTTATAACAGTAAATTATGCATAATTCCATGCAACTAACCCTCAACCAAATCCTTATCCTACCATAACCCTATAGTAAGTATAGTAAGTAACTATAGTACTTACTATAGTAAGTATGTATAGTAGTAAGTATAGTAAGTATAGTATAGTATAGTATAGTAACCCTATAGTAAGTTGTTTAATATTACTCAGTATAATTAAATATAAATATAATTACACTGTAACAATGACACCTTAAAATAGTGTAACCAAAAAAAATAATGTACAGTACACAATAGTTACAAACAAGAGTTAATTTGTTAGTTGCCAACAGCACAGCAGCTCCAGACAAATAATGACACTCAAACCCAGTGTTACTCACGTGTGGACATGAATCAAAGCAACCTCCGCATCTGTTTTACGGCCTTCCCGCTTAGGTCTCTCCAGCACCAAAGCTTTTCTAAGATTAACACGGGTCCTAAAGCTCTTGCCCAGTCATAACCATTAATTTTCCAGTGATTTCTTCTGAGTTGTTCTCTTACACAGTGTTTATGAGTAGTTAACTACAAGTAGCGATGCTACTAACTTAACCACATTTTTCAGTAGCTTGGCAGTAGCGCGAGCAAAAGCTACATTGCGTTTTGTCGAGTCTGCGATGCACTGAAGCAGCATAGCTTCTTCTTCAAGGGGGTAATGTTTCAGAAAAAACTGAAGCTTCCCCGGGGGCCGCCATTGATTAGCAGACCATCACCTGCTGTTAGCATTCCATTGACTCCCATTCATTTTGATGTCACTTTGACAGCGAATAACTTTACATCTGAGGCATTTAAAGACTCCATTTGTCCATTATTTATTTCTAAAGAAACACGAACATGTATAAAAGGCTCCATTACTTTGTATCTTACGTTATGGCCCCGTAGAAGCAGTTTTTGTAAAAATAGGCCAACGAATGCGTCATAACCACGCGACTCTCTGTCGCACAGTAGAGAGATTACCGTATGGACAGGAGGAGAAGCTCGCGGGCAATCGGGGGGATGTAAAGGCAAAATGACAAAATAATTAATCAGAATACTTAGCAAAAGTTTCTCCTGCTCCTAGCTCATGGACACGTCCTACTCACACTCTCCGTCTCTGCAAGTTTCAGAAGGGAATGATTCAGATTTCTCTTGGCACAGCTACTAGAAGACAGACGGGTTGCTCACGTCACATCTACGTCGTCAAGCTCAGTTTGAGTCTGCGCAGTACGCTCAGCCATCAGGAAGTGAGTGCTTCTAATTGACTTCACTTTTCTCCGTTGAATCCAATAGGGTCGCTGTGTCCATTTCTTTTACTGTCTATGTTCTTCTTACTAGATTACAAACTTAATTTGTGCATTACCGCCACCTGTTGTTTAATCACACATCTTGCGGCTTACCCCGGATTTCCACCAACTGCGGAACGGCTGCAGATCGGCTCCACTGCGTGCCGGCTCCGTGCTTCGCCATCCTTCAATACTCACCAGGTCCGGATTTGTTGTGGAACGGCTGCGGCCATGACTGACAGCTGAAGTCACGAGGACCCACGAGATCTCATGAATTCACGTATGATCGCGCGATATAAGTGCTGAATTGCTGCGGAGCTCTCCGGCATCTGGCAAAAATAGAAGCTCTGCGTATCTGCTCCAGAGGGCTGCGGATCGCCGGAGTCGGAACGCAGCCGTTCAGCAGTTAGTGAAAATACACACATTGACTTTAATGGAAACCAATTGACTCCGCTGCCGTTCCGCAGCCGATCCGCAGCCGTTCCGCAGTTGGTGGAACCCGTAAAGGGTTACGGTTCACTGTTGACACAAGTGGGTTGATAATTCAAGTTCGACACACCCATCCTATATTATCCATAATGGAGCAAGACATGGCGGCAGGATCGGAGGATGGAGAAACAACTAATTATCCATGGCCTTATTTGTCCAAGTTCATGTCTCTCAAGAAAACAACAAGTAAAGGTTACACTTGTATGCAATCTTTGCAAACCAAAGTTTAAAACGCTGTCTACGTCGAATACCTCAAGCACAAATTTAAGGAGGCACATACATGTGAGTAATAGCCATTTTAAGAGTATTAATTATTCTGCTTTTTTGCTCTCTACATCAAACTATTTCTGATTTAATTACAATGACCCGTTATGGTCTGTCCGCCAGTTTGGTAATAAACATAAAAGACCACTAACTTTTGCGCCATCGTTTTGTTTGTCAATTAGTCAGTCGAACAGAAAATTAGATTGCGATGTAGTTTAAGCTAATTAGTGCGTTTATCACACAACAAAGGCTTTGATCTAATTAAATTGGTGTATAGATTTGTTGCGACCGGTTTCAGAGCGAAACTGTGCTCACACAAGCTGTGATTCACGTCCTTCTTTCACATACTGCAAGCTCCATCACTGTATGTGCTGTGAGTTTAATGTATATTTTTCAAATGCCAGTAATGCTGTTTAACGTTCACATAACTTCCAACATTTGTGTGGGCAGCCAGATAATTACAGCATTTCACTCGATTTATAATATAAAAGCGTTTTTAATGTCATAGGCCTTGTCCACATTAATATGTTTTCGTTTGAAAACACATCTTTTTCTCTCCGTTTTGGTCTTCCGTCCACACTGAGACGCCGTTTTTATTAATAAAAAAAAAAACTTTTTGAAAACGCTCTCCAAAGTGGATAAATTTGAAAACGCTGTTTCCGCGTTGAAGTGTCGACTGTGAAACTGGAGATATTTAAAAACGATGACGTAACTTTAGTCATGTGATGCATATTATACCAATAGATGTTCATGTTTATACCGGTATTGTGCCTGTTATGTGCTGTTCACATTCACACAGTTGCTAAAACTCTGTTACTTTGCAAACTCTTCATATCACAGTCCTGCAAACATGACAGAATATTCACTCACATTTGCTGTCCTGCGGTAAAACATGAGCAGTTTTAGTGTTTTAGACCAAACGTATAATGGTGAGTGAGTGTGACCTGGACGATCAGTGAATGATGAGATATTTAGCTAAATAAAATTATCCTGTCATAAGAATTGCACGATAACTTTGTTTTGTTTTTTCGTCTGTATCATTGAGCTCAGCTCAGTGAGCTTTTGTGAGGTTTTACGCATGCGCAAAAGGTGAATTAAGCGTTTTCAGGCATTTTTCATGCCTGTTTCTCATCCACACTGAAAACGCTAGTGTGGACGTTTTAAAACAAAAACCCAGTTTTCAAATGTATCCGGATTAATGTAGACGAGGCCATAGAAACTAAAAGGTCTCGTCACAGTTTTCTGCCAAAACAAAAGCTCAAGTGTTTCCAATCCTTTCAAGTGAAGAAATTAAGAGAAGTATTGTCATTTAACAACCTTAGTGTAAAGTGAAAATGTATATACTCTGCAACATTCCATTATGTTGTAGCGCAGTTGTATTAGTAGGCTTAGCCTATATATTTCTATATTTTAGTTGGATGTAGGCTATTTTGTTCTTGCAATGTCATATGTTGCAATTTTGCGCTTTGACTGACAGTCTGAGATATTTGAGCAGGGCTGCCAACTCTCACGCATTGAGCGTGAGACTCACGCAATTGACACTTTTCACACGCTCTCACGCCACACATCCATTTTCTCACGCACAGAAAAATTGCGGAGCAAAGAGGTACTTTTGATATTAAACTAATTCTCAGCTCTTAGATTCCGTCAATTTTATTACGAAATTCAGACAAAAATACGTTTGGCGCTTGTAAATGTGACGTGACAGATCGCTGAGCGCCTCAGTTCAAGTGCACGTGAACCGATCATCTGTTACTTTTTTATTTAAAGATGCAGTACAACTTACCGAAAGTATACATAATATCGACCAATTAGTGTTTTTCAACCATGGAAAGAGGTCAGTATAACAGCAGGAGAACAATTATGTCACATAACGTTACATTTACCTCAGGAAAGCCATTTAATGACCATAATATGTTAATTGAATAGAAGAAAATAGCTAGAGAGGAGATTTTGCTGAGCATTATATTACATTTTTAGTATATTTTTACTTATGTCATTAAATAATTGTTATTATAACAAAAACTGCATTATATTTAATTTAATTTGTTATTTTTAACCTTTAAAAATACCAGCAGATTGGGCCCTCTATGTTTACAGCATTAGGTGAGATTATTTTTTTAAATAAAATTTAAAATAAACATGTATCCAAATTAGTCAATATTGAATCAAAATCGGAATCAAATCACAAGAATGGAATTGAAATCTTGAAATTTTTGTCAAGCAATAATAAAAACTGTATCCTACCAGTCATTGTACAATGTAAACATTGTAACATGTTGTCACTAAACTGCATAAAATTCTATTTAGTTACCAAATGTTTTGACAATCACAATTACACTTATTGTGATGCAATATTTGTTTTTACATTTAATTCCGCACCGCGAAGACTCGTTGTGCGAGGACCTTTACTCTGAAATGATTAACTCTAGTAGATTATGTTGTATATCCATTGTTACCGCAAATCTGCATGCAGGGTTAAGATCTCAGATTAAATGGAGCATGGGGCACATCAGGTGGAATTCTAGATTTCTGACTAGTTGACTTAAGTTAAGTTGTTATGCAGTCACATTCACTATAGGGGGCTAGATAAAAATACTATTAAAATCATATAAGCTTTGGGGCGGCATTATTTTATATTGGTCTGAGCTGTTGACACGACAGATCTCGTCACAGTTGTTGTTGTTGGTGCGTCCTACGATGTGAATAGAGGCCGATCCTTGATGCACATGGCCGACCACAGGCGTCGCACACAAACTGGCTAGATGTTGTTCTAGATGTTAAGGCATTGTGCATTCTGCGTCTTCGTTTGTCTACTGCAGTAACAATGCGGCTGAGCTCAAAGGAGTGTATGGCAGTGTGGCACTGTGCTCGCCATGATGTCCTGTCTGCAACCATCTCTTCAAGGTCATTTGGGTCCATATTGCACAGTTTCAAATTGGCTTTGAGGCCGTCCTTGTAGTGTTTTAGTTGCCCTCCTTGAGAGCGCATGCCACTCTGGAGCTGTCCATAAAAAAACCTGCTTCGGTAGGCGTGAATCTGCCATACGTACAACATGTCCAGACCAGCGAAACTGCGCAGCAAGCAGAAAGGCCTCAATACCAGTGATGCCACAGGTCTGAAGTACCTCAGTATTTGGGGCCTTGTCCTGCCATTTAACATGTGCAATACGACGGAGACAGCGCATATGGAACTGATCAAGTTTGGTAATCTGCCGGCGATAAATGGTCCAGGACTCAGATTCATACAACAGCACTGTGAGGATGACTGCCTTATATACTGCCACCTTTGTGTCCAGTCGAATGCCGTGCTCATCCCATACTCTCTTGGACAGTCGACCGAAGGCAAAACTAGCTTTTGCGATGCGGGCACTGATGTCGGAGTCCGCTGTTGTATCAGCTGCAAGAATGCTACCGAGGTAGCAGAATTTGTCAACGGCCGCCAGCACTGTCTCACCTGCAGTGATTACCGGAGGATTGGAGTTTGACTTGTTCACCGCTTGAAGCATGACTTCTGTCTTCTTTAGACTGACAGTAAGCCCAAACCTAGAAGCTGCAGTTCTAAAACGATCGAATAGTGACTGAGCTTCGGTAAGGGTGTGCGCCATCAGTGCACAATCATCTGCATATAGGAGGTCACGCAGAATTGCTGAATGTGTCTTTGTATGAGCATGAAGCCTGCGTAGATTGAAGACACAGCCATCTGTACGGAAATGAAAGCGTAAGCGAAAGTTCTACTAGAAAGACTCTACTGTCACGTCATTAATTCAATTACACGCTACCAATCACAGCCTGGCATCAAATATAAAAGACTGTTCTTACCGTCCCATTTTGTTGCCTGCAGGTGTCGTAGAAAAGTTTTCCCCCATCCTCCCCACCACCACCAGAATGGCTCCCGTCCACTCGTCAGGGGGTAGGCTCCGCCCCTGCCTCTATCATCAGGCAGGACCTACAAGCTATCTTTCAGACCCGGACGGAGGACGGGGCCTACGCCAAAGAACTGAGACGGAGCTTGTCGTGCATCTATTTTTATTTTGTCTGTAAAACCTTTCATAAAATAAATTCTATTTCATTCGAGAATCCTCCTGAGTCTTTTTGGTAGAACTGGATTGGAATGCCCATGTCGCAGTTCTTAAAAGCCACGGACAGCATCATGGAAAAGAAGATGCTGAATAACAGTGGGGCAAGCACACAGCCTTGTTTGGTGCCAGTGGAGATGCCAAATGGGTCAGACAGTTTGCCATCATCCAGAACCTGACCAAGCATGCCATCATGAAATGAACGGACGATATTAATGAATTTCTCTGGACATCCAACCTTATGAAGAATGAGCCAAAGCCCGGTGCGGGAAACTGAGTCGAAGGCTTTCGTGAGGTCAATAAAGATCATATAAAGGTCAAGGTGTTGTTCTCGGCACTTCTCCTGGATCTGCCTAGCAGTAAACACCATGTCCATAGTACCGCGGCCTACACGAAATCCACACTGACTTTCCGGGATGATGTCACTGTCATGAATGTGTTGTTGGAGGCAGTTCAGCAGAATTCGTGCCAAAACTTTGCCTGCAATGGAGAGCAACGAGATGCCACAATGATTGTCACAGCAGGCTCTGTCTCCCTTGCACTTGTAGATGTGAACAATCAATGCATCTTTAAAATCTTGAGGCACAGCTTCCTCGCTCCATATTTTACAGAATAATGCATTGAGTGCGGCAAGAAGAGATAGTCCGCCTTCCTTCAGCACCTCACTTGGAATGCCATCAGAACCCGGGGCTTTACCAGGGGGCATCTGCTTAATGGCACGACGATTTCTTCGAGGGACGGGGAGTCGTCCAGATCTGAGGCCGTTGGCCGCTGCGCTATGTCACCAAGCACGGAGTCATCAAAAGCAGCTGGCTGGTTCAATACCAATTGAAAGTGGTCGACCCAGCGTCTGAGGATCTCAGCCTTGTCAGTAAGTAGGGTTCCGTCAATAGCACGTACAGGTGTAGAACCAGCTCTCAGGGGCCCATGGACTGTCTTAAGACCATGATTGAATGTCTTCATATCATGTCGGTCTGCAGCAGACTGAAGTTCTTCAGCTTTTGACTGCCACCATCTGTTCTTCATTTCACGCAGGCAGGTCTGTGCTGTATTTCTTGCTCGAGTATATGCTGACTTCTTTGCAGTGCTAGATTTATCATTGACCCATGCCAAGTGAGCTGTGTGCATTGTGTTCAACAGGGCTTGCGCTTCGACATCCTGATTGTCAAACCAGTCCTTATGTTTGGATGTGGTGAAGCCGAGGACTTCAGCAGCTGTGTTGTACGTGATATCCCTGATTTTGGACCATGTCTCCTCAGCATTAATGGCAGCTTGATTATCCAGTGTGCTGAGCCTGTCTGAAAGAGTCTGACAGAAGTTAATATGGCAAGAGTCAACACGAAGCTTAGAAACATCCAGTCGCTTTCGCCTTTTGGCTTTATGTTGACGAGATGGAGCTAGGTCCAGAGACATCACACTACGCAGCAGTCGGTGGTCAGACCAACAGCTTGTGCCTCGCATGGCTCGAGTTATATGGACCTCCCTGAGATGTTCCTGCCGGGTGATGATGTAATCCAACACGTGCCAGTGCTTTGATCGAGGATATTGCCACGTGGTCTTGTACTTGTTCGCCTGCTGATAGAAGGAGTTTGTGATCATGCTGCGCACATATCTCCAGCAGCAGCGTACTGTTAGTGTTCTCGTTTCCCACTGAGTGTTGCCCCAAGACTTTCGGCCATGCAATGACATCACGTCCCACACGCGCATTGAAATCTCCCATAAGGAAGAGCCAGTGCTTATGAGGCACTGAGCGTAAGGCAGTGTTAAGGTGTTCATAGAAAGACTCCTTCTGGTCATCACTGGCAGTCATTGTGGGTGCATAGGCACTAATCAAGACAGCACTATTGCCATTCTTAAGCATCAGCTGCAAGGTCATCAACCTTGGCGACAGGCCGCGAGGTTGCACTTCTAAGAGTGGTAGCAATAATGTCTTCACTGCAAATCCAACTCCAGCCTGCCTTGGCTGACCATCGGGCTGCCCAATACAGAAGAATGTATAGCCGCCGTTGACTTCTGTGAGTTTGGTTTCTCCAGAAATTCTCGTCTCACTGAGAGCAGCAATGTCGATTCTGTATCTCGCCAGTTCACGGGCAATGATTGCAGTTCTCCGTTCGTGACGATCGGCAGAGTCCAAAAGTGTGCGCACATTCCAAGAGGCTAGACGCAGTTTAGTCTTTATCTTTTGTACTTTTTGTCTACCGCAGAATTGGATACTCAGATGGTCGCGGTGAACCAGCAGAGTAAGTGGAACGAGCGATGTTTAGGGAACCTTTTCTATCCCCTTCTTCCGTGGAAGAGAGCAGCGCTGTCCTTGAAAAGGGCAGGATACGGATGGTGCTGTCATTCCAGGTCAGCATCAGACGGCCATCACACCCAGGCCGCCTACATGCAGGTTTGTGACTAAGTGCTCCCAGTGGTATCCTCCACCTGCACCCGTCGCCACTTGCCCATCGCCGCAGAACTTGACGTCTGTGACATACCATCACAATGAATGGACTATAGTGAGAAAAGCTTGTGTGACCGATCCCACTCTCTCTTCCAACAGTGACCGTTGCCAGCAAGCTCAGAATCTGAGACGTGCAGGCTGGTGACTGCTGGCGCAGCAAGCTGGCCGGAAGTGATCCCAGGATGGGAACTCTACCGCCCTCTAGAGTAGCTTGTGACTGCTCAGCTGCGGTGCTGTCTTCGCCAATGTCGTGACGTGCCGAGTTGTAGCCAGAAGACACCATGGCAGTCTTTGCCGGAGCCCACTTAGCCAGTCATTTTCAGGGTTCCTGCAAGGCCTTTCCACCACGCGTGACACCCTGGGTGATACTTCGGTGCGAGCACCTTCATCACTAATGGCATAGCCCGAGTAGGCAGTCCCCTACTTGACTGTTCACCCCCTCACCATGTTGAGGTGTGGGTCGGACTCAGAGGGGGATTATTATTTTATAGTACTAGCCAATAGCCATAACCTCAGGTTACTGTTTCAGCTTAATTGAAGTAGTTATATAGTTATATTATTAAAGGGATAGTTCACCCAAAAATGAAAATTCTGTCAATTAATTGCTCACCCTCATGTCGTTCCAAACCCGTAAGACCTTCGATCAACTTTCAGAACACAAATAAAGATATTTTTTGATGAAATTCGATGGCTCAGGGGGGGCTCCATTGGCAGTTTTTTTATGAACACTTTGAAGGCCCAGAAAGGTATGAAAGACATTGTTAAAATAGTCCATGTGGCTACAGTGGTTCCGTTTGACTACAGTGGTTCAACCTGCGACGAGAATACTTTTTGTGCACCAAAAAAACAAAAACAAAACGACTTTATTCAACAAATTCTTCTCTTCTGTGAGCACTGATGATGCAGGAGCTGGAGTTCTGACATGTTTACAAGCAGAGGAAGACGCACGCTCAACATAAAACAGTTCATAACTATGTCTACAGATTTCGACACAGAAGGTGAATTGCATTTTTTTTTTTTTTTTTTGCACAACCTTACTTATTCGAACCAGAATATACAGAGAACGAACTAAAAGAGATAGAAGAGGCTGCAACACAACTACAGCCACAAGCTTCTGAAAGATAGAGAACAATGGCGAGATGGTGGTGTAGATGTAATCAGTATCAAGCGATGCCTACTGAACAGGAGAGTGTGTGCTGCATGGATTGTGATATTGTCATGCCATTTCTTGAAAGTTTGCTGACGATGAGACGACACATGTATCTTGCTGTATAACAGAGGATCGCGGCTTTCCACACGCATACGTCGTGGTGCTCTTGAGAACGCGTGTCGGAGACTGATACGGAAGAGAAGAAATTGTTGAATAAAGTCTTCGGTTTTTTTTGGCACACAAAAAGTATTCTCGTTGTTTCATAAAATTAAGGTTGAACCACTGTAGTCGCATGGACTAATTTAACAATGTTTTTCCAACCTTTCTGGGCCTTTAAAGTGTTATTTAAATAGCTGTCAATGGAGCCCCTCCATCGGATTTCATAAAAAATATCTTAATTTGTGTTCCGAAGATAAAAAAATGAGGGTGAGTAATTAATGACAGATTTTTTCTTTTTGGGTGAACTATCCCTTTAACTTTAGGGGGCTAGATCAAAATACTATTGACACACTTATTTCTTAGTACTTGCCATAACTTCTGATTATTGTTTGAGCTTTAGTTAAATTGTTATATAGGCAAATGTTGGAGGCTAAGCAGAACTGCTATTTAAATAATGGCAAGCATGCTCAGCCTATTACATGGCATTAGCCATAACCTCTTATTAATGATCAGACTGGCGAGTTTGTTAAATAACTTTGCCACACTGAAAAGACATAACGCGCAGAAACCTTCACGGCACACGCTTATTGGAAACTGACGTTGGGCCGATTGCGTAGGCCTTACAGACATAACGTTGTCAATTTCTACAGTTTTTGCTCTATTTTGCCAAAATTATTTCCAAAAAGAGCAGAAATGTTATGTCACACAGCAACATACAACTGTGTTTCATTTTAGAATGATTCGCTGTTTGAACGAATCAGGTGAGTCAATGATTCAATGACACATTCATGAAGTCAGAGGGCTTTGCAGGCAGCGTAACAGTTTAATGATCTACAGTAAAATAGAGAGAGATTTGTTGATAACTAAGGGGATTAATTACTACTATAGTATTTTCTCACTAGAAATTACATCAAAATTGGAAAAAGTTGGTCAAAAACATACATTTACACAAAAACTGACCACCAAAACTTTCAGACGTCATGTTTATTTATTTTTTGCTCAGCTGTCACAGTATGGAAAGCACAGGACTGTGACATCAATGCTGCCTTCAAAAAATCGATATGAAAGTATCTCAGGAGACAAGAAGGGAAGCTAACATTGTTTCAGGCGTACTTTGATGCCTTGGAATGCATCCTCCGAAGGCAGCATTTTTTTAGTTTTCAGACGCAGCCGAAGTCTCGCATCTCCCAGACCTTCAGACTGACGGCAGAATGTCTGGACTCCATAGCAGCTTTCACTGGCCAAGGACCGGCCAGAGGCTGTCTGACTGACATGTAAACAACCAATCATAGTTCAATTTGTTCTGCATCGTGTTTAGGGGTGTGAAATTGTAAAGTCGATGTCCCTACAATAACAGACAGTGTAAAACTATTTGATGTATTTTAAAGTCTATGCTGCAAACTTTGCATACTTCACATACTTTTGAAAATCCAGCATTCAGCTGATCCTGATAAGCGCTCATTGTGACAGTTGTAAACACAACGGCTTGCTTCTTTGATAAGGGGGTCACCGTTAATAAACACAAAATCCTGTAGAATTCAACCAATCAGATGACGAATCTCCTGAAGTGTTTCCAATTTTTTGTGTGTCATATGCATGAGACGTTCAGCCAACGGTCTGTGGGTGTGCCTTTTTTTCACTTGAGCACTTGCCCCCAAATATGTCTGTGCATGGCCCTGTTTATTTTATTATTAATTATACCATGGTCTGGGTGAATACTCTATTCTGATTGGCTGCAGGGTGTCCATTAAAAAGTGATAATGTACACCTAGGACAGGCGTCCCGTCAATTTGCCTGATGACAGTTCTAAATGATTGCGCTGGCTCAAACTCACTGATCAACTGCTGCGGTCGGGTCGCTGTGGCCACGTTGCTTGGCAACGCCTGTATACGGGAGATATTAAATAGTGCGCTCGACTTAATAAATAAAAACCCTCACGATTTTTACTCTAAAACACATTAAAGTATTATTAATTGATTAAATATTTCTTTCTTTCGTAAGTGACCATGGTATAAGCGGGTTAATGCCCTTCGAGGTGTCCATTGTCAGGTATTAATGGACTCCGCTGCGCGTCGGACGGTTCACGCCTCGCCGCCGTCCATTAATACCTGATAATGGACACCTCGAAGGGCATTAACCCTTACATAATGTCTCCTGGGGTGCCCTTATAATGTTAGTATGGTTTTTACATCAAAAATTGTCATAATTTAGAAATAAAAGGCATAATTTCTAGCCTGATTTTAGCCTCTGATTTGAACGCTCTGTTTGAAGGGGCGTGTCTGTGTGAGACTTCAGTGTAAACGCCCACTGCTGTGATTGGCTGACATGTTCACAAATAGCTAGTATTACATGTGGAATTCTCTCTCTCTCGAAATCTTTTACTAGGCCTACGTTTTTATTATCACTGCTAACGAGATTTATGAATCGTGAAAAGGGTTGATTATAGTTATTTAGATGTATTCCCATCACATGAAAGGTTGCAGTGATGAGTATTGAGCAGATGACAGACAGTTGACAATTGATCACATGAATGAAGTGATGAGATCACATTGCAATGCAATTTCTGCACTCTAACAAAGCAAACATGATGTAAATACAGTTCAGTAAATATGTATTTATACAGTAAATACGATGTAAAGAGCTTTGTTGTGCAGTGTAACAGCTACAGCAATTTGGCAAGTGTCCAGATAAAATCAATTCGACCGTAAGTGGACTGCGAAGTGGACTTCTCAGGTTTTTTCGCCATCTTAAGTGAGATTACAATCCGAAGGGAGCGAACATGTTTAGTTCGGAGGGCACTGCGAACGGCATAGGGAATAAGGGAACATCTATACATCACTTCACAGGAAGTGGAGAGCGAAAGTCACCCAACTGTCATGCAGACCGCGTCACCACTCTGAACTAACCATAGAGCAGAGTCATTGGAAGAGATTTTAAACGGCTCTGAGTTTACGTATGCATTAGAGGATTCATAAATATTGTTATTACAAACTAGTACTTATGAATGGTTAGGGTGATGAATGTTACATTTCAATTAGTCAACTGAATGAATATGCAAACAAATTAAAAGTGTTGATTTTTAAAATTTTTAGTTTATTTACCTCTGGAATGTTTACTATGCAGCTGCAAGTGGGAAAGAAAGCTCACTAGATGAGACCTCTACAATTATTAAGACCATATTAAGAGCACATTTATACATAGTTAACCAAATCAAAATTTATTTTCATATTGAATGACAGTTAGCCTACTGTACAGCCTTAAAATACTTGTATAGTCAATTAAAGTAGTCTATGTAATAAAATAATAGACTAATTCAATGTTTTAATTATTATATTACATACAGTGTTATATAATCTGCGCGACCCAGTCGTTGTCTTTCTTTGATGATGCTGCAGGGCATTCAAATGAACATCTACCCCCGAGCAGTGCTCAGATGAGCAGTGTATGTGAAAATTCCATAGGGAACCTATTTAGCAGGCAAATGCTAATTCTCTTCCAGTTACTATAAGTTGAATAGATTTATGGACACTTTCCAACTTCTTGGTTTGGAAGTAAACTATAGCATAAACTCCCAGATGAGACCATAGCGAACTTCCCAGGTAATTGACCCTTCGCTAAGCCACGCCCGAAAACCGCCACAGGCCAATCGTGGCTTTGCAACCGTAACTAGGCGCGGGAGGTCTGGCAAGCTTTTGAGCGAGAGGGAAACATGCCGCGTTGTGCATATGGATTGTGCAAATCTGATACCCGGTATCCTAAAATTTTGGACGGGGTGGTGGATTTTGTTCCCTTCCCGAAACCTAAAACCCAAGGGGAGAAATGCCGGGCGTCATCTTCATTTATATAGCGCTTTTAACAATGTAGATTGTTCCAAAGCAGCTTTACATTGATAATAGGAAATTAAAAGTAAAGTGTTTTGGCTTTATAGCAGCTCTAGAATAAAGTTATTGTCCAGCTCGTGGATCAAGCAGTGTGATTAAAGGCAAGACGGAGGCTCACTGACATAATTTAACGGTAGCTACTTAAAAATATATTTCAGCATTTTGTTAATCGACGGCCAAACTAGTAACGTTACCCCAATCCGATCGCGACTCTCCCGGTGTTAGTTCTAGTAAAAGTAAAAGGTAGTTAGTAAAAGGAGGGAACATCAGGGGGCTTGCCGGAGATCTCCAAGGAAAAGTTTGGTATGCAAACTTAATCAGTTCATAACAGTAGTCACTAATGTGACCCACGACGTGTGAGCAGTAACGGTAGCCTGGCGCACTACAAATATAAGCGGGAGAATGTTATCATTGCAAAGTGGTCAGGCTAATGTCTTGTGTTTATTCCACGATACATATGGATAAGCTGTTTGATTTATAAATATTAGAATATTTTCACATTTCACTTACCCTGCTGTGCATGCACAAAGCTGTTCCTCAATTTGTGTGTTTCCCATTTGAATATTCAGCGTATAAGGCGGCTGCTGCTTGCGCTGAGACCTAACGTTATAGACTTTAGCTTAAATTTTGATGAAATTATTCTCTAATAGTTTGCATATTATGTCGTGGATATAGCCCTCAAATGCATACTGCAGTCTTGTTCTCTCAAATTTTCACCTGTCCGCTAAAAATGACTAATTATCTCCTTAGGAATGTCTGAAACCAGTGCATAGGCCTACATACTGTAATAGACGTGCCAGGCGCAAAAGCTTGACAGGCGTAGCAACAGTAACTAAGGAGGGCGGGGCTTAGCGAAGGGTCAATTAAGACCATAGACAGTAAAAGAAATGGACACAGCGACCCCATTGGATTCAACGGAGACAAAGTGAAGCCCATTAGAAACTCTTACTTCCTGGGGGTCCAGCGTACTGCGCAGACTCAAACTGAGCTTGACGACGTAGATGTGACGTGAGCAAACCGTCTGTCTTCTAGTAGCTGTGCCAAAGGAAATCTGAATCATTCCCTTCCGAAACTTGCAGAGACGGAGAGCGTGAGTAGGAGCTGTCCATGAGCGAGGAGCAGGAAAAACTTTTAGTAGGTGTTCTGATTAATTACTTTGTCATTTTGCCTCCAGGTCCTCCCGATTGCCCGCGAGCTTCTCCTCCTGTCCATATGGTAATTTCTTACTGTGCGACAGAGAGTCGCGTGGCTATGACGCAATTATTAGCCTACTTTTACAAAAACTGCTTCTACAGGGCCATAACATAAGCTACAAGGTAATGGAGCATTTTATACATTGTCGTGTTTCTTTAGAAATAAATAATGGACAAATGGAGTCTTTAAACGCCTCAGATGTGAAGTTACTCGCTGTCAAAGTGACGCCAAAATGAATGGGAGTCAATGGGATGCTAACTGCAGGTGGGGTTCCGTTAGCCAATGGCGGCGTCCGGGGGTACCTTCAAAATAATACAAATCCCTGCCCCCTTGATTAAGACATGGCATGAACACACTTATTCCGGACCGGTCCTGCGGAGGGCAGCATAGCAAAATACCTTTGCTTTGTTTAGGGAAGTAAAGTAACAAGTCTACAAACTAAATGATTATGTCCGAAATGACTTATGTAAACTGTGTTTTGGTTAAAGACTGTGTTTCCCTGACGATGAAGAAGAAAAGAAAGCGCGCCTCCGCCGTCACTGATCTGGTGTCTGCACGTGCAGGTCTCGTGTTTCCCGTCAAGCACTTTCAGCAAACATTCAGCGACGCAAAGCCCAGGCAGACAGTCGATGAGGAGGGCGCAGTGTTTTTCACCGGGGTGTTGGAGTTCCTTGTGGTCGAGGTCCTGGCTTTAGCTGGACAAGATGCTGTACTTCATCAATCAAATAAGATCACACTGCATCATCTCCCTGGACTGCAGGACAGAAGGAGATACGCAGAGTTGAATGGGACTCTAAAGAGGAGGAAGGAGTCGGTATAGCGACGTAGTTCGCTGTGCTTTTTTCTTAACTGACTGATGCACAAACATTTATTACATCTACAGCATTGTTTTCTCAAGCACACTGTTTAGTGTTCCTTGTGTGTTTTTAAGTTTTGCTTGACATGTCTCTCAAAGCTCTGCTTTACTGCGGTTATTGATATTTATGTTTTTGACTGCAGTCCTTTGCATTAAGGTTGTTTTACACGCGTATTTGTTGCAAATAAACATTTTTGTTGCAGTAGAACACACTTTCTGATATTGGCATCTTTTTAAAATTCAAACAAGATACTTAACTACACAGTTCAGATAAAATATACTTGTCATTGGATTGGTATGACTATTTTAGTGAATGGGTCAGCATAATATAACTAGCTAACAATGACTGGTATTTACAGACAAGGTTTAAGCTAGTCCCAGACAAAAATGCAATTGAGCTGTTTTAACTGAAAGCGACTTGCACTGACATATATTTTAATACATCAGTGCCATGTTTTGTCTAATTGAACTAAGGCTTAATCCTGGCTTAATTTAAGACCGGTCTGTGAAACCGGGCCTATAGGTTTAGGGTTTCATGGTATTTGTAAACAATAAGGATGACCTAAATGGTCCAGTTGCTTAAAAAAAAAAAATTGTATTGTCAAAATATGTATGAACTGTAATTTCTGTCATAATACTAGGCCTGTTCTGTGTTTCTGAAACACTCATGATCCCTAAAATGTTAGAAGACTAAACTGATTCGGAGGGAATAAATTCATTTGTTCGCATAAGTACAAAGAAAGGGGTTTAAGATATGTTCAAATATAAGATGTTTTCAAAAGTCAGTGATTTAAAAGTTGAACATGAACAAGATGCTATACGAACTGAAGTGCTACAGTTACAGATCTTTGCCAACAGGTGGAGCTAGTACCACATCCTGTAGTGAAAAGTGATTGTGACAGTGTCTGGAATAGCATGCAGTATTATGTATACTGTGAACACTGAGCAATTATTATGTTTTACATTTTTTGTTTAGAACACCCAAAGGAGTAATATTTTCTAGTGTGATGGAAAAGCTTTCTTGCATTATTTAAACACACTTCCTATAAATTATTTTTTTTTTTTTTTAATTAATTAAACATGCATCATGATGAGGACGAGGTCATCTGACAAAAGTACTTATTAACTTTTATAGTAATATAATATAATTATAATATTTTTATACCGCTAAAAGACAGTTCTTTTCAGCTGAATTTGGATATTTATATTGGCCCTGTATGTGTTCATTTTCAGGAGACTTAAATCCTTCAGATAATAGGCTACATTTTAATATTGCTTTGGAAAATATAATTGCTTTGTATGTTTTGTGAAAATAGGTTCCTATATGGCCTATATTATTTAGTTAATCCTATGTACTTTCACAATATATTTTTATTCCCATTGTCCATATTTGTATTATTAGCAGACTAAACACTATTTTCTTCTGCTGCTTTCAATCAAACAACTTACATTATCACCCTATTAAGAGGGGGGTGGAAAGACACAAACAAGGCCCGACTTCAAGAATTTCTGAGAAAATGTTTAGCCAAAAGTCTGGGATAACTTTGAATTCTTCTTTTGTCACCACCAATAATAACATTGTGGTTTACTCCTACTCATAAACAGCTGCTATTCAGTGGGATTTATAATGAGGGAATTCAAAAATGGCCGAAAGGGTATGACAGAAATGTTTAGAAAGGAGATGGGAAGATGTTCCCTATTCTAAAGGAGAGAGGGACTCCTCCCCTTATTCACTCTCAATGAATTCTCTCCCAATCCTGCCTACACGTGCCGAGTGCCACGTAGTCCAGTGTAAACCAGTTAAGGCTTTGCTCCTTGCTTCTGAGTAATGGAAACCTGCTGTTTTTGCGTGTTTTTTCAAACTGTGTCGAGTTACAACTTTATTTGGATAGTCTACAAATAGTATAGATGTGTTATATTAGATCATTTATGATTTAAGTTATTTAAAAAGGTTTTATTATAGGAATTGATGGGCAGTCTAATGTTAGATAAAAACATTTGATTCTTGTTTAATATTACATTAGGAATATATAGAGCAAGATCTTCCTCTGTAATGTAGGAACTCGATTAATGGGTTTATGGGTACGTTTACACGACAACGATGTACTAAATGTACTGATAAATGGAAAAGTTTTTCCCTTTCGTTTTTCGTGTACAGATAACAATGTTTTCGAAACGATCCTTTTTCACACGGATCTGCGAAAATGGCTCAAATCCGCTGTATTAATCATGCCAGGCCAGTAGATGGCGATGTCACCTTGTAAGGAAACACTGCGCGCCTATAGACTGAACATGTAATAGTCATGCGCATGCCGTCACCATTTTCACAAATTTACGTTTTTGTTGTTTACACGGATATGATAACGGTATTGTTTTTTTAATCTAGCTTTTACAAGGTTGCGTTTTCAGGCCCCCAAAACTCCGTTATCATGTAAATGAACGGCCAAAAAATGCATAAAATGTTTTCCGTTTGTAGTTGAAAACTGTGTCGTGACAACGACCCTTATGTCAGTTCAAACGTAGGCCTTTTGCAAACTAGCTGCTTCGAAGAGTTTTCCCCCTGTCAGGGGCCGTTTACTCGACACAGTTTTCAACTACAAACGGAAAACTTTTTCTGCGTTTTGGCCGTTCATTTACACCACAACAGCATTTTGGAGACCTAAAAACACTAACTTTTGAAAACGGGTTTTAAAGTGCATGTTTTTGAAAATTATACTTTTAACTTCCTGTGTAAACTACAAAAAAAAGCATGAATTTGTGAAAACGGTGCCGTCACGCACATGCGTATAACGTGTAGGCGCGTAGTGTTTCTTTACAAAATGACAACGCCATCAAACGTTTTTAGTCGTTTTCGCGGATCCGTGTGAACGGTGTTCGTTTTGACAATGTTGTTGTCTGTACATGAAAAATGCGAAGGAAAATCTTTTCTGTTTTTAGTACATCTTTGTCGTGTAAACATACCCATAGTAGCCTGTTTGGCTCCCGTTTGGCTATTTTTTGGAAACCATAAAAACATGTTCTATATTTTATTGTAGGCATTAAAAGTTCGTTCACATTAACCATCGCTCAGGGCGAAAATGTTTTCCGAGCAGATTTCGCTCGTATTCAAGTTGGTCACTCACACGAATGATCCGTGTTGACCAACAGAAAGTGACCTCTGTATGAGCGATGATTCATGTGCCGCTAAAGGCCTACTATTGATAATGGACCATTTTTTATCTGTGAAATTTCTCTAATGTGACCCACAGATATATGATTCACATTGCGTTTTACCTGTGACCACAACCTTTTGGCCGTCCCTGTGTTTTCACCAGACGCTTTTGACTGCATAGCCTATCAATTGAAGAGAAAGCAAGCAACGTGGACTGAGGAACTAGGTTAATTACTTTCATATGTGGTTCTACTGTCTGAGGAAAGCAGGAGCGACCGCTGCCAGAGGAAAGGGAAGCCCAGGCGCTGAACGTACCGGGTGATGTACGAAAAACAAAAAGTGACCCAGTACAGCTGGTTCTGCTCATGTGGCTCTGAGACGACGAGTACAAAGTGTTTTGTGTTTTCTTTCTCAAAAACATGGCAGCTGCACTGGAACGCAAGGCTTTATTAAAACGTTTAAATCTGGCCTTGTGGAACATGAGCAGATATTTAGAGCTTCATTCTTTGAATACCCCACTTCAGTCCTTGTGAAGAAAACCACTTTTATTTATCTCTTTGAATGCGCCAGCCGATCATGGAGGAGGACAGGAATTTAGTGTTTGTTTTATAATATGTGGCCATTTTAAAGTGTTATTGTCATGTAGCGTACTTTACATTCATTTTATTCTTGTCATAGCCTCTAGAACCAAATGCAGCGTTTTCAAACTGCTAAGACTCGCGTACCTCCAAGAAATTTTGGGCAGACGTCCACTTTTGTGCAAAATTAGCCTTGCTGGCACGTTTCAGCTTACGCAAGCGGTTCAGGGAGGTCATAACGTTCATATGTAAGGCCCATTTTTGAGTTCATGTGTGCGTGTCATCGATTTTCTCTAGATCATTATAATAAATCAAACGATTAACTGATACAGTTCTTAACACTCAACTGATTGATGGGTATTTTGATGACACAAGTGGAGAACATATTGCATGGCATGGCTTTAACACATAACATGCTGCAGACCATAAAACAGATTCCTGGATGCTGATTGGTCGATGCAGCTTTCCAGCTCACCAGTTCAATAAAATAAATAACTGTGCAGGTTAGTTTGCATGGAAAGATGTTTTATTTTTTTAGTTTGCTCAAAATAAAACTAAAAATATTTTTTTAATTAATGTTAATATTATTAATAAATTATACATTTTATATTATAATAAAATTGAACATTTTAATATTTAAAAAATATCTTAGATTAATTTAATGTAATTTTTGTTATGTGGTAATTATTTTACACAAGGCCAAACTATATTGTGATATAGTCACCACATTTCCTACCTTATTTCTTAAAGGTATGTTGAGATTTTCTTCATTTGCATTATTTTAACTTTATTTGAACTAAGTTGGGCATCTCCAAGTTGTCCTAAATACATTCACAGAACTGAGGATACAAAATATCATATAATCCTCTATTACTGCTTTAAGCAAATCTTTAGCATGTCTGTCAAGATATGTACCAGACTTTAAGTTAAAATGTGCCCTCTAGTGTCCGCATTATGGAAGTTGACTGCACTCGTGGATGATGAATATAGTCGCTCATCTACCAGAGCTTTCATTTACACTGACTCAGAGCGAAGGCCACAATGAAATATCATCTTTGTAATATACCACGTTCAACGAACCCTTAAATTTAAAGGATTTTCTCTGCTGGTCCACTGAAAAGAGAGGGAAAAAGACTTTGGGAAGCTCTGCAATGTTGGTCCTTGTGGTTGGTCACTGGGTATGAGTGGTTTAAGAGGCTAGACACAGAATTTCAAGACCATTGATTAAGTTCTTCTAACTTGCAATCATGCAAGCCATAGGATGCATTGCTCATGGGAAAGTATAAGGCAGTAGTTGGGTCAGATGTGAGCAGTTGAAGGAAAGAGTGGATCTATGTTGAGGTCTGGGTGGCCCAGGTGCGTTTATGATTGAATGTTATAAACACAGTGCATCATGTGACGAACGTAGAACAGTTTCCAACAAGACATGGAGCTCCTATTGTAACTATAAGCACATGTGATGTTTAAAGTAGCACCTCGTAAACCTGTGAAGGCCCCACACATGACTTTGGTTTCACTTTTCAGAGAAGTGCACAGAAAGTAAGGATTTCGTGAAAGTGATAGGAGGAAAGTAAAAAAACAGATTTTATTTTATGAGCAACAACTTCCCGAACAGACAACATAGTGTAATATGCTTTGCCTACTTTGCAGGCCATATTCTATGAGAACAATGACATGTGGAGACATTTGTGCCAAGAATTTTTGTGAGTAAAAGTGCCTCTTAAAGGTTCATCCAAAAGTCAGACTGAGAGGAATTTGTCTCAACACAACATGAAAACCAAATCTTTCCTCAAACATCTTTTGTTAAGGTTTTTTTTTTTTTTTTTTTCATCTGGACTGTATTCAAAAATATAAATAGTCAGAAATTAACGTAACTAAAAATTAAAATTAAAAAGTCTTTAAACATATTATGGTGTAAGTTTGGATTTATGTATTTATTTATTTATGTAGGCTATTTATTTATTTATAAAATAAATAAAGCAATATGACAACAAAACCTTAAATAAAGAGGGATAATTTAGACTGACATGACTGTATCAGGGTCATTCCATTTGTTTAAAAATATTTAGATTTTTGTTTAAATAAAAATGCGTTTTTAAGTCAAATGGAGTAACCATACTAATAATGCAGGCTAATAATGATTTTAACTTTGAAAAAAATATGTTGGAAAATAATGATGAATAGCTAGGCCTACATGTATTCAAGGAGCAAGTACCCTAAAGTATTGTTTTGTTTTTTAGAAAATGGTAGGCTATATCATTATTTGGTATAGGCTATAATAGGCCTGTACTTAAAAAAAAAGAAAAAAAAAAAAAAAAAACATGGCACATGTTTTTACATAGATTTTTACATAGGTTTCCTTTTTTATTATCGCGAACATCTTTTTCTTAAATTCATTTTATGTGAGCATAAGATTGGGAATGTACTACACCGAGGGAAATTGCAATAAATATTTTTCCACTGATGTAAGAAAAAAAATTCTTTGCATGTTTTCGCCTTATTTTTGAACATGTTGAATCTCACGTTTTGTAGCTTTCATAAGAACCGTTACCGGAGCTTGTATAACAAGAAACTTTAAAAATCAGCTCCTCCTCCCTCTTACACTTGCGCATCAGTTAGTCCAAATGCAGAGCAATAGGAGGTCGCACTGAGATCTCATCTTTCCGTTATGTAAGTCTCACTTTATTTAATTTAATTTATTATTTGTATTATTATTATTATTTTCCAACTAGCTTTATGAAAGCAACTTAGCCCAGTTTCTTGTTCCCCCAATTCAGTTACTGGAACATCGACAAGCAGAAGAACTGGAGAATCCAATTAAATAAAAATGAGTACGAGTTTAATTGACACCTTCATTTACGCCTTTGCGCATGTGTGTTTATTAAGTTGCATTGTACAAACGGGTCATTCTCAGCGTCAGGGCAACACTGGTGCGGCAGCTCTCAGACAAACCATACAATGGCAGCACAACGGCAAACTCTTTAGTATATTAAGTCAAGGCTCTGAGTATCAGCCACCGTTAAAACGAGACGGAAAGAAAGAGGAGACGGAAGCCAGGCCGATAGCCATCGTGCGCAATGATGATGCGGCTACGAGAACCGACGGCTCAGTTTCTTCATCTTCCCCTTCACGAGCCTCCCAGAGCCGCGGGTCCGCGCGTTTGCCGTCAGGTATCGGTGCGCGCGGTGGCGCCTCGAGCTGGTTATCAGGTGGCGATGGAGCGCGCGCCAGAGGATCGCACGGGCGCAGGAATCACACGGATCAGCTGCAAACATCGGTCAACGGCACCAACAGAACCGCGCGGGACGATGAAGTGATGGTCGGAGATGATCCTTACAACCCATACAAGTCTACTGATCCGGACAACCCGTATTATAACTATTATGACACGTACGAGAGACCCCGTCCTGAACAGCGTCCAGGATATGGCACAAGATACTTCCAGCACGGTAAGGACATCTATCTATCTATCTATCTATCTATCTATCTATCTATCTATCTATCTATCTATCTATCTATCTATCTATCTATCTATCTGTATGTCAGTCCATCTATCTATATCTGTGTCTATCTATCTATCGATCTGTCTGTTTGATAATTAAATTGCAGGCTCTGTAAAACAAAAAGTTGCTGCCTTAAATTTTTAAGTACAATCTACTGTTTAAGTCATCTCAACTTAAATTACTTTTAACTAACTTAAAAAAATGAGTTGAATATTGTATAACATAAACAAGTTGAAAATTGCTGAAATTTGATGAGTTAAGCAATGTAAACACATATGTTGTCATAACTAATTGATCATATAATTTTTTACAGTGTGATTATTGAGGATTCAAATCAGGTCGGAAACTTCATAATCTGTCCACCATCTACTGGCTAAAATGAAAACTCTATCACTGGAGCTATATTGAAAACTATAAAGTTAAAAAAGTGTTTAGAAGTCTTGGCAGGACTATCACTGGTGCTTGCTCAAAAAAAAAAAGTGTATGATGTCATCGGATGCACCTCCATTTCAATTGCATAATTACGCGTTTTTAATTCAGTTAAAACTGTCATTTTAAAATAATGACATCTTTGCAGCAAAAAAAAACAAAACAAAAAAACAGGCTATGGTGTTTGCTGGTCAGGGTGGTCTGGTTGCATTGGGTTAAGAGGGTTTTTGGGCATTTGTCAGGTGGCCATGCTGGTTTAAGCTGTTATTTTTATAGTTCTGTGCATTTTCTTGTATCTTTTAATAAAACATTTCAGTGTTTCATAGGTTTTCCTGATCTCGTGGGAGACCCATACTACATTCAAGCGTCCGCCTACGTGCAGAGGGTTCCAATGTACAATCTCAGATGCGCCGCTGAGGAAAACTGCTTGGCGAGGTATTATTACTGAAATAAAACAGAAGAACAGAAGAGAAGGAGAGTTAGTACACTCGCATTCCTCCGAGTGTAACAGATGAGTCATGAGAACCTATTTAAAACCCATGTGGTAGGAACATCCTATAACTCAAACCAGCTCTGTGAGAGGGAAAAAAAATTAAACGAAAGTCCTGCCACGATGGGAAGTGAGAAACTCTGCAAACAAACTTCACATAAAGCTGTTTGCATGGAAAAATGATCACATGCTTGACTGCGAAACACATTACCGGGTCACACAAGAACAGTCTAGTCCAGTAAAAGGAGTGTTTCTTTGGAGACGTGCATCTGTAGTTGTTCCATGTGCACTTGAAATGTGGCCACGGGGCCAAGAAACACATTCTGAAAGCTGTTAGGACAATATGAGAAACTCAAGGAATGTCTGATATTCTGTAACCGCTGGGCTGTTTTTGTTGAGCAGCTCTGCATACAGGTCCAGCGTGAGAGACTACGACACACGCATGTTGCTGAGGTTCCCGCAGCGAGTCAAGAACCAAGGTACCTCCGACTTTCTTCCCAGCAGACCGCGCTACACCTGGGAATGGCACAGCTGCCATCAGTAAGTCTGATTCTGACACCTCCAACCATTTGCAGCATTTTCTGCAGTTTTATCACTTGTGTCTTAAAGGAGTAGTTCACTTTAAAATGAAAATTACCCCATGATTTACTCACCCGCAAGACATTCTAGGTGTATATGACATTCTTCTTTCAGACGAATACAATCAGAGTTATATTAATAAATGTCTAGTTTTGAGCTTCAATCTGTTGGTTGCAATCCACTGCCATTATCAATCCTTTAACTACTGCCATTAACTACTCCTTTAAGTAATGCATCATTTATTTTAATATTACCATTTTAATATTACCCCATGATTTACTCACCCGCAAGCCATTCTAGGTGTATATGACATTCTTCTTTCAGACATACAATCATACAATCGGAGTTATATTAATAAATGTCTAGTTTTGAGCTTGGTTGCAATCCACTGCCATTATCACTCCTTCAGCTCCTGTCATTAACTACTCCTTTAAGTAATGCATCACAGACCACTATTAAGAACTCTAAAGGGAGAAGATATGATGCAGTGAACTGAATTCCTTAGGGAAAAGCAAGATTGTGAAGCTCATTTGCGGCTCTATCATGGTTTGAGTGTTTTATCTGAGGGATATCTCAATCTAGTGCTGGTGGTGCTGTTTTTACAAGGAAAAGGGTCTGTGTTCTTGTCAAAATGAAAACATTTAGCAGAGGCCCGGTATTGCTGCTTATACTTCGGTTGAGTCAGTAATAGCTCACTGCATAGTTTCATCATGAAGTAAGCCGTGTCTCACCACCAACTACGGCGTACATTTGGACAAGCTCCAGTGTATACAATGACTTTAGGTCTTGCGCATAAATGGGGCGTAAAGTCTGTGGGCTGATTTGCATTTATTTGACGTGTCATAATATGATCGTTTTCTGCTTTTCTTGCCTGTTATTTATTTATTTATTACTGTCTTCTTTACACTGGGGCTATTGAATCATCCAATATGACTATATTAAGTGTGTGTTTTTTTGGCTATGCTGCAGTTTTCCCGATCGATTTAAAGGAATCATTCACCAAAAAATTACCCATTTTGAATCTTTTACTCAGTCAAACCCTGTATACCAGTCTTTATTCTGTGAAACATAAAAAGAAAGATTTTGAAGAATGTACAGGTTGCTTTATTCCATACAATTACAATGAAGCGACTGGAGCTTTCAAGCTGCAAACATGATGCAAAACACCATAAATTAGTCTTGATACCATTTGTGTAGCAATGACTGATTTCTGAATTGATTGTTCTTTTGAGTTGGATCAATTCAATGAATCATTGATTCAGTTCACGAATCACTGTGTAATCCAGTTCACAAAAACAGTCTGAAAGATCTGTTCACAAATCTGAATTATTAATATGTTTTAATCCGACGCCAGCACTGCATTGTCACGAAGGTTTAAGCATTGCCAATTTAAATATTCAAGTGCAAGAAGACGCGAAAGGGAACACAATTTGTTACTCTCACATCCGAAACGGACATTCTCTCCCAGAAAGCCTCAGACAGCACGCGAATCCTGAATTGAGCTCTCTTTCCTTCTTGCTCTTGAACGGACAAAAAAATCCTGTCTTGGCAAGTATCCTAGTCGGTTATGTCTTAAGTGAACGTAAACAGTTGAGAAATAAAACGCATACGTTACACTATATTCGATCCTGGCATTAGCTCTTAAAGTGACAGTAGCCTAATAAACCTGCTGCTATCTGTGATTTTATTGTTAATCAAACAACAAAGGACAAAGAAAAAATCACTCACTGCTCTTGACTCAATAACTTTTGTCACTTTAATAAGGATTCATCTTTTTAATTTATACAGTAAAGATTATGCAGTGTTATTTTACATTTGATTAATCGTAATTTCTGTAGGCTACCCGAAAACTATTGTTAGACCTACCTGAAAAGCACTGTTTATTTCACTTGTATATTTGTTCTGCTGTATTTATTTGTGCTATGGATTATTTGTTCTATTTAATTCTGTTTACTTGTCTTTAATAATGTTTTGAATTTATATTAGTTAGGCTAGTAGTTTTAGCTGTGGTAGCCTGTAATAGAGAATTGTGAATTTTGTCATAACCAAAATTTTGGTTTCATGGCCGGTAAAAAAACTATTTATGGGCGGTAAATTTTCTTAAGTCACTGGCAATTGGCAGGTATGGCAAAAAGTTAGTTTTAGGCCCTGCCTATAGGCCAACTATGCAAAATTGGAATGTCGCATAAAACATTTGCGAATAAAGCACCATTTCATCCCATGTGTTCAAGAGAACAAAATCGTTTCTTCCTGGGAAATTGGCGCAATATATCTGTAATAAAAATAGTTGCTGCAATCGAGGAAGCCACTTCTCTTTTTCCTACATAATAAATGACTTTCGCCTCAGAGAGCGAAGATGAAACGCAACAAATGCTGTTATGTTATTTTGTGTTCGAATGCCTGGTGTCTGGGAACGCAATCGTGTGATGTGCTTCTGGCAGGTCAATATACCAAAGCATTATTTTGATGACGGACTTTGGCTCAGAAAATTTGCATACAAATAGATGGATGGAAACATTAGCTAATGATCTGGTAGCAGTGATTCTCAAATTTCAGTGTGTTCCTCATACAAAGCTATTGAATGGCTTAAGAAGCTTTTATGGTGCTTTTGCAGCATTTTTGAAGTCCCCATTTATTGTAACTGCTTGGAAAAACGCATGAAAAACTGTCCTAAAATGATCTTTTTGAAAAGAAAAAAAAAAACATCATGAAAAAGTAAAAGTAAATCATGTGAACTGTCCTTTTAACAATTTCACTGGCTCCACTGAAACTATTTGAGGTGAACTAAGCATATTCTGGCGTGGTGTAAATTCTTGCTCACACATTGGCCATGAAGTCCATCTGGAAAGGCTCCACATGACATTCCTCTCTGACTGAAACTCTGATACATGTCCCAGTGTTAAGGAAATTCATCAATAGGATTAAAGCATTGAAAATGAATGGCAGGCATTCTTAGCCGATTAACTAGCCCACTTATCAATGCGATTCCCAGAGACAGGCAAAATTTGATATGCACCAGTTGAAAGTCATGCATGATGATAACCTGATATATTTTGCTGTCTCTATAGGCACTACCACAGCATGGACGAGTTCAGCCATTATGACCTGCTGGACGCCACTTCTCAGAGAAGAGTAGCAGAGGGACACAAGGCCAGTTTCTGTCTTGAGGACACGTCCTGTGACTACGGCTACTACCGACGATACGCCTGCACCTCCCACACTCAGGTCACGCTCATTTATTAAAGTCGGCATGAAACGAAAGTTGCGATAGTCTTTTCTTCCCTATTGTGACATATATTCAGTTTCTGGAACAAGAAAAAATGTGGGGCAGGACTTGATTTTGTCCACCTGGAATTGATTGGATGGTTGTGGTTTGCTATTGGTCGATCTCATGTGAGTGACAGGTTGCCCCGCCCTCACGCCAGTAAACACTTCATCAGAGAAGAAAAGAGATGAGCTGCAAGAGGGAGGGGAAGATATTTTGATTAAAGATTACGAGGCACATGAAAAGTAATGATGTGCATCAAGAATTGTCCATTTTGATATCATGGTAACTTTAAAGTCATTATTTATGTATATATTATATTTCTATGACTGAAGTGAAACCTCAAATGTGATGGATTTGGAGCACTCAGTTTTGGTAGCAACTCTATTAATTATAAAGATAGTTCTTCTCATGAAAAGCACAGCAGACTCAACTCATTTCCCCTCCCTCTTGCAGCGACATCTCTTCTCTTCTCTGAAGGTGGAGCAACCTGTCACTCACATGAGATCAACCAATAGCAAACCCAACCATCCAATCAATTCCCCATGGACGAAATCAAGTTCAGCCTAAATTTTTTCTTTTTTGAGAAGATGGATATACATCATAATAGAGAAGAAAAGACTATCGCAACTTCAGTTTCAGGTCGTTTTTCGATTCTTTAACCTTACTATAGCAGTACCATGGTCCAATGATGGCATGATATGGTAATACCATGGTACTTTGTGCTTATGAATAATATATCTTGGTTTTTCCATTATACTTCAAGGTACATCAAATAACGGTAGCACTTTTTTTTTTACAGTCCTGTTCCACATGTACATACTATGTACTTATTATAGTGATTACAATAACTGTATAATACACTATGCACTAACCCTGAACCTACCCTTAAACCTAACTGTAACCCATAGTTACCCTATATTACCCAGTATTTCTTAGGTAAGAACGCTGTAAGTACACGCAAGTGCACGTACTGTAAAATAAAGTGCAACCCAAATAACATACCTTTACCATTTTACATGTCTGTGTGCTGAAAGTATACTGTTGTTGTTGGTCCAGGGTCTGAGTCCAGGGTGTTACGACACTTACAATGCCGACATCGACTGCCAATGGATAGATATTACCGATGTGAAACCTGGAAACTACATCCTCAAGGTTTATGGCCTTAATCGAATTAAGAGTTATTGTATTCAAGAAATATCTTGTTCCTGAGTTCCAGCCTTTTTTTCCCTTTCTGGTTTAGGTTAGTGTAAATCCCAGTTACCAGGTGCCGGAGTCGGACTACAGTAACAATGTTGTGCGCTGTGATGTACGTTACACCGGAAACTACGCTTATGTTTCAGGATGTCATATTTCGCAGTGAGTATACCTTAAGTAATTCGAATGACTGGGGCAACTGCATCTAGTTAAATGTAACGTATTCATGTTTTTGGTTTATTTCAGGTATTAAGAATCTACAAAATAATCCCAAGGAATAGGAAATGGTAGTTTGATGATAAAAACCTGCGACAAAGTGAACAGATAAATGGACAGCGGTCACGGGCCACTTTCCTGTTTGTGAGAGCCAATAATCAGCAGGGCATTTTAGTGTTGACTATGCCATACAATATAAAAACCTGACGCATAAATACAGTTTTAAAGTGAATTGCATTATTAATTTTTTTGTTTTTGTTTTGTTGCTTTGAATTTATTAAGCAAAAACAATGTTTTTATAAGTGTCCAGGGTCATATTGTGCTGGATTCCTCCTAAAAACTGGATAAAATGTTGGTTATTTTTCCAGAATCCGCCACAGTTTGATACCACACATTCCCCAAATCATTACGCATCATTCTCTCAGATTGATCAAATATAAAAATGAAACCTTCAGATGTTGATCCACATTGTTGTTGTTTTTTACCTAAAATGTGCTTTTTTGTGTGCTAGAAGGATGCTTTAGTTGTGTATTCTAAGTAGATATTTATATACAGATACTCATATTACTGCAACACATTTTATATATGAAATGAAAATTACTTGAATAAACTTCACACTCAGCCTCATTAAGTGAATTTGTCTTATTTGTATTCTGACTTGGTATTCTCACATTATGATAATTAACAAACCACAGGTGGTTAAATTATGGCCTGGTTTCACAAACAGGGCTTAGATTAAGGCAGGATTAGGCCTTAGTTCAATTAGGACATTTAAGTAGCTTTTATAAACGTGCCTTAGAAAAAAAACATTAGTGTGCATCTTGAGACAAAACAATGGCACTGATGTATTTTAAATTATCTCAGTGTGCAAGGCGTTTTCAGTTAAAACAGCTCAAACATGCATTTTAGTCTTGGACTAGCTTAAGCCTCCTCAGAAACCGGGGTTTAGTGTGCTGTTGTGTTATTTTTGTAACATTATGGGATGTGTCTGAATACAGTTTTGTGTGATTTATTTATTTTTCTAAAAATGTATATATTTTGTCACGACCTGTCAGGCCTAGGAAGAGGAGATGGTGGATATAATCATAGCCATATAACTTTAATAATAAACCAAAAACAAATTATACAATCCAAAATGGCAGGAGTAGACAAACATAACAGCTTTGGCTTAAACACAAAGACAATACTGGACAGTGAGTAGAACTAAACTGAGGGCTTAAATACACAGGAGAAAACAAACTAAACAAGAAACAGGTGAACAAAGCAATCAATAACCATGCCAAACTAGGGCTGTGTTTAAAATAGCACCATATACCCTCATTCACTATTCCCTACATTGGTCCACTAATATAGTTCACTTGAAAGAGTGAATGAAAACGAGTGAGTGAATTCGGACACTGAGAGCGCCTGTGCTTGCTGTTTAATAATCATTTAAAACTTAGCAAACTGGCAGCTGCAGTAGTAATGAAAAGATTTATCTTGAACTCTGTCATGGGAACTATGTATAAACCTTAATTAAACAATTTAATAATCAATTAAAAAGGAATGTATACCTGTATGATATTACGCTGGAGCAGCGGTTTGGAAAATGGATGGATGGATGATTCAGCTGCGGGCGACATCTTCTGGTCGGATACGTGAAATTACCATTTTCACATTTCCGGATTTCTCAGAAGCGGAAGTCGTCATAGTTTGGTACAATTCTATAGCGGTGAATGAGAGAATACATTAAATATATTTTTTGTGTTCTCATTTGCTCAAATAGCAAAAGAAAAACTCCACAATAGTCTTTTCACAACTTTCAAAAAGAGGAAAAAAATAGAGAGAGAGATTGATAACGGCAGTCAGAAGAGAAAAAAGATGTTAACTTTTACCTTCACTCCCACAGAAGCTGTTTTAGAAACACCCTCACAGCAGCGTTAACTAGTAGTAAAAGGTAATATAATACAAAGTATAGTGTTATAAATGTTCATTGATTTTAAATATATATATATATTATTTATATATATATATACAGTATATATATATATATAAAAATCTTTGCAAGATTTACGCTGTTGATGACCGCAAAAATTTGTGAAAAACATCACAGTCTGTGAAAAGGGTCCATTCATTCGATGTGCAACTCTCACAGTGCATGATGGGTATTTTCTAGCCGTTGAGTGTACACCTTGTTTTATACAGTCTATGGTGCACTATGGCTGCATCCAAAATCTCATACTTCCCTACTAGGGGTGAAAAACAGTATGTGACAAAAGAAGTATGTCTGAATTCACGGTACTCATAAAAGAGTAGGCAAAAAGTACACGGATGACGTACTACTTCCGGCGATATTCTGAAGTGTGCATATGGACTCTTTAGGCTGGATCCCAAATGGCACACTTCATGTGGACTCACGGTCTCGTGGCCTTAAATTGTGCGCACTCGTCAAGTGTACGAGTCCGTCCCATTCGGCATTTCAGCGTTCAGACTTCGGCGAAGCCCGCACTTTCGTACCCTCCACACGAGTTACCTACCCAGGCATCATTGCGAACGGCCAATCAGATAAATGAGGAGAGGAGTTTTGTGGCTGTTGACTTTCGGTGGCATGATGTCATCAAGTCTGTCTCAAAATACACTCTCGCGTGGACTCGAGGCCAGCACTCCTTAGGTCTGCACTTACTGACGTCACCAAGTGTGAACTCGAAAGAGGTCCACAAGGCCGGAGTGTGCCATTTGGGATCCAGCCATTCTATGAGGCCACGGGAGAGGGTTTGTAAATGGAGGTGAAGCGACGCAACTGACGCTGGTAGGTCACAAGGTAATGACAAACTCCTCCCCTCATTTATCTGATTGGGCGTTCGCAACATCGCAACAATGATTCCTGGGTAGGTAACTCGTGTGGAGGGTGCGAAAGTGCGGGCTTCGCCGAAGTCCGCATCGAGGGCACAAAGGTGGCGGCTACGGCGCTCGCGAGCACACTTCTGAGCGCTGAAATGCAGAATGGGACACCCTACGGACTCATACACTTGGCGAGCACGCGCAATTTAAGGCCACGAGACCACATGAAGTGTGCCATTTGGGATCCAGCCAACATAGCAAATGTAGTACGTCCAAATTACATTTATTCTACACACATTCATACTATATAGAACATACTTATTTAGTATTCAAAATAAGTACCTACTCAAGAGAGTATCCGATTTCGGATTCAGCCCAGCGTACATCGGATTGAATGAGTGTACTTGATAACGTCCACTATGGTGGTTTCAGACACTACTTCAAATGGCTGTCCCTTCAAATAGTGCCCTATTCAAAGGTACAGGGCGCGATTTCGGATAAAGCCCATGACAAAACTAGGGCATAATCAGTAGCTAGGAAACAAAGAGCACAGGAAGCAGAAAAGCAGATAAACAGTCACAGAACAGAACGGAAACCTGAATACTTACATACATAATTAAGGTCCTTTTGATCATTTGTCTTACAGTAACTTTGGTAACCGAGCTGAATGGATGAAGTTGACCATTTTGATAGTCAAGTCATAATATGTTTAACTGAAACTACAAAATGAGATATAACCGGAACCCTCAAATGCATTTATTACAATACATAGGCTACATCTAACAGCTTACTCATTTAAGGTACAGATCCCAACTAGCTGCCTTATCCGACCTTTTTGCAGTTTCCGACTTGAAAACGCGCGCGCTCATCGCTGCAGTGTTATTTATTTTGATGTATTCTCTGTGAGGACGACAGGTGGCGGCATTACATCTGCAGACCGACCGCTGAACCTCCTGCATGCGATGGAGAAGAAGTGCGTGGAATATTTTCAATTCATGTCAGGCGTCCAGTGAGAACTCGACAATCAGTAAAATTACTCTGAAGGGCCCACCAAGGTCTCTCGCAATTACTTGATCTGGTGTGCCACATAATTGCTGATATATCTCGCTGGATCATGCATCCTTTAGAAGTGTCAATCCCGTCTTTTCGGTCGGAGGGCAGCAACATGGAGAGGGGCTACACGGTGAGTTCAACAGCGGCTACTTTCAAGACCAGCCAGCTGGCGTAAACACGCTTTCATTCCAATTTACGATAATAAACGTTACACTTGACCTCAGTGAATAATGAGAAATGTCGATTTAAGACGTAGACTCTTTGGCGCTGACTACTTGGAGCAGGTTTGGGCGCATTTGAACGCTCCAACCGCTCCTATGATGTCTGTAAATGATGTCTAGGTTGTGATAGCCTGTATTTAAAGTGAATTCATCCTGATATTTATGAGCCATTTCAGCTCACTCAACTAGACTGTATAATATTCGAAGGAAATTATAGAAAAGCACTTTGTCTCGCCAGGTTTTTAAGATCGAGGTGCTCATGTGTGGTCGACAGCACACTGTTGAGAAACGTTACAGTGAGTTTCACGCCCTGCATAAAATGGTAAGCACGCATAAAACTGCTAACAATAATCTTTATCACTCTGCAGTAAAATACGTAATGTATTTGGTGGTAAAAACTAAAAACGTGGATCCGAAGAAATTAATTGATGACAGAATTTAATTTTGACTCACTTGTAAGTTGCTTTGGATAAAAGCATCTGCTAAATGCATGAATGTAAGTGTAATTATTATTAATTTGTATGTATACTTTTAATAAATTCGTAACACTTTAATTAATTAACATTAGTTAATGTATCATGAACTTGAATTACCAGAGAACAAGTGTATATCTATGAATTAAAGTTTGCATGAAAATAAATAATTACGTTGGGGAAAACATGAATAAAAAATACACATTGAAGAAATCATAATATCAAAATTAAGTGAAATATTTTAATAAACTCTCATAAGGCTAAACAAATCTAGTAGTTTAGATATTGCGTATAAGTCTGGGGATGAAATTAGAGAATTGAATTCAAGGCACAAAGGAGAATTAGACTTTTTTGTTTGTTTGTGAATGAAACATTTTGCATGCAATATAAAGAAATTGACAAAATATTCAGGGTTTTCATGTTAAAAAAATAATATCTTTGATAACAAATGAGTGATTAGGCCTATCTTCTATAGGGCTAAAATGAAAGAGTTTAAATCAAACCAGAATTTATTTGTGATGTTACAATCAAAGAATAAATGGCCCGCAGTTTCTTCTAATACACAGCAGAATGAGCATGTCTCATCAACGTCAGAATATATTTAGAAATAGAATGAACAGGATCATTTTTATTTTTAATAAAAAAAATTGGCTTCCTCATCCTTATTAGATATCTCCTAAATTATAGCTATGCTGTAAAATGTTTGTTCATTGTTAATTCTTGAAATCAAATGCATTAACTAATATATTTTGACTCTTACTGCACACAATTGTCCCAGGGTGATTCCAAAGAGCCAATAATAATATACTATTATTATTATTATTATTATTAATAAATAACAGCATGTACATGTGAACAGTGTTGCTGAAATAGAAAACATCTGCAAGTTTTCAGCAGAATTTCTCAGATCAGCACTTCTTATTTACTGTATGTGGTCAGAAATAATGTTGAGTATGTATTGTGTGCTACTAGAGTACATCAAGACTGTATGATTGTGTACATTGAGGAAAGAGGATATTTGACATCGAGTGTCAGATGAAGTGGAATTTTACGCAATTTACAGTTTTGGCAAAATGCAGAAATTCCACTTGAAAAACATTCCTGCCCTGTGTGTAAACTCTAGAGACTCCTTCTGGACAGTGTCTAACATGATTTTTTTTCCTCCCTAACTACAATTTAATAGCTTAAAAAGAGCATTAAACCTCCAGAAATCCCTTCAAAGCATGTGAGGAACTGGGTGCCTAAGGTTCTTGAGCAGAGGAGACTGGGACTAGAGCTCTACCTCCAGGTATTGATCCGTTTGCTGAACAAATTAAATCACACAGTGACAAACAGCCCCTTTCCCATATTCTGGAATAACCATTTGATTTTGTGTGTGTAGACTATAATCATGGAAAATGAGGTTCTTCCAAAGATATTCTTGGATTTCCTCAATATCCGCCATTTCCCGTCACTGCCAAAAACGGAGAGTTGTGGGTAAGGCTTTATAGTGTGTAATTTTGTCTGAAGTAAAGGCCTTAGAAAGCAGACCTTTGGACAAACAAAGACTTTTCAGTATAGTCATTACAAAAAAGATCTTTGTACAATGTCTGTGTGTGTCTTTTTTCTGTTTAGATCATTTGAAACGGAATCGGAGGAATCAAGGTATGCAATATTTACATCTGAAAAAATCCAACCTTTCAGAGCCATTTTGATGTGTGACGTGCTGTTATAAAAGCGTTTTTGAGAAGTTATTGCGCTGGCTGGGAAATGACACAACCATGTGATAAATTTCGCTGTCTGCTTTGTTTTTAACACTGTCATCAGAAACTGAACTAGATTGTGAGTCATTATGTTCTCTCCCTCTCTCTCGATCTCTGACCTTTTCTCTACAAACACTGCAGTAAACTGACACATCAGCCAGCACTTCTCTTCCTGAGGGATCCCTATCTGCTGCCTGTCACCAACGGTACATGTCGATCCTTCAGCTTTCGTTTTTTAAGGGGCAGAAGAATGCATGTGCATTCATGTTTCCTTCTGCTCTTTGGGAGTGACAGATATAAATGATATTATTAAACATATAGCAAAAGATATTATAAATAAAGTATTAAGTATATAGTATTGATAAATATTAAATATGTTCATCAAGGCTGCATTTATATGATCAAAATACAGTAAAAACAGGATTATGAAATATTATTAAAATTTTTAATAATTGTTATCTATTATATTGTAAAATGTAACTTATTCCTGTGATCCTGTATTTTCAGCATCATTATTCCAGTCTTCAGTGTCACGTGATCCTTCAGAAATCAGTCTAATACAATGTTTTGATGCTAAAGAAACGTTTCATCAATGTTGAAAACAGTTGTGCTGCTTCATATATTTGTGGAAACCGTGATACATTTTTTCTGGATTATTTGAACAAAGTTCAGAAGAACCGCATTTAAAAAAAAATAGAAATCTTTTGTTACATAAACGTCTTTACTGTCGCTTCTGATCAATTTAATGCATCCTTGCTGACTAGAAGCATTCGTTTCAGTAGTGTATATATGCATGTAAACTTGAGCATTTATTTGTGAATCAGTCAGACAACTCCCGTCCTCACTGAACTGACTCAGATGACTCATTCGCTCACTTAACCACAGGATTATATCTGAACTGAGCTGAGACTTCAGTCAGTCTAATTACTGTTCATTTGTCACAGTGTAGTTAAAGTTTCAGAGTCTTGTTGCAATAAATAGTATTTTACTACTAGACATCCTGCAAAAAACAAAACAATCCTCTATTTAACACTGCATATGTATTATTTTACATAAACATTCAGTGAATGCTTTTCAATTGTTTTGCAGATACGTTTTCAAATATGGTTATCGAAGGTGTGTTACGTGGAATATTTTATCCAGACTTCCAGCCAAGGTAGATCTCAGCACTACGGACGGCGTCACATCAAGTTCACGGATAAAAAGGGATTCATATTACCAACACTAAACCACGCAACACCAGTTTAACAGACTCACTCATTACAGCCTTGAAGAGTGTGGTTTGGTTTCAACACTCCATTGTTTGTTTTTGTGTTCTGCAAATGCAGGAATTGATATTTAGTTTTAGTGAACATTCATATCGACTGCCGAATCAAGGTTTTATTTAATATGAGAAGTACCTCTGCAAGTATTTGCACATCTCTCCTCGTGTCATATATGAGGTCAGATGGATTTTCTCATCCACTGACTGCATGTTTCTCTAGATGAGGTGACTTATCAAATAAGGAAGTTGTTGAAAGAGCCTTTAACCTTTTCATTTGTTACTGAATTGTATGGACGTTATTTACTTTGGTTGGTTTTGATGTGGCAATTTTCGATTAACAGCCTTGGCTTATAATTAGCAAAAAGGGAAGTAATGGGTGGACCAAGCCAGTGTATGTATAGATGTGTTGGACTTGACCGATTGGTGTGACATCAAAGTACCACGAAAGCATACAGAGACGTCTTCTCTCTAATCGCGGTGTTTTGATGTCAGCGGTCTGCACAGCGCTGTTGAACACACCTAATATCTTATATCATGTTACTGCCCAAAACTGTGAAAAAGAGTTGTTAAGACAAAAACTTAAGTTACCTTGCAAGTTAGCTTTGCTAACCTGGAGCCAAGTAAATCCTTTTCAGTGGGTTAACCTCTTTGTAAATGCAGTTTAGTCTGGACCAATGGTAGTCTAATATTTTTTGGAACTTCACTGTGTAAAAAGAACGCATGTGAACTAAAGCTTTAAAAGCTTACACACTACTGACGGAAGTAGTATTGGTGATGTCCATTCGGTTTGAGTGGTTATATGAGTCATAGCTGTTTAAATGTTATAAAGATGACAACAATAAGAATGGATTTATGTACCATTTCAAGCAGTTTTACAGAACTTAAGTGTTTGTTTTCATTTAGATGTCTTAATTCTGTGTGTGGACGATGTGCCATTCCATTATGTGTGTATTTGTTGACATTTTGGATTGTCTCTTGCACTTTAACAAGGGTGAAAAGATCAGTTGTAACTGAATATCATTTTAAAACTGATAGCAATAAAACAGAACACATTTATTCATTAACTAAATACTTTGTCACCATTCAAGCATGTTATAATGACACACTGGGGTAGTATTGTACTTTTTTTATTAAAAGACTGACACATACAGACAAATTTCTTGCATTCTCAATCCCACAATCCCAGTGTGCATATAAAGAAGGTTGAGTTCAAGTTATTTTAGGCCACACAGGCGTTTAATAACAGCATTTAGCATAATGAAACTTATGCATCAAAGACAATTCAGTGCCTGTCCATGTTTGGCACTTTTTATAGCCAAGATTTGTCCAATTAAAAGATGACCTGAAAATCGTTTCGAAATGCATTTGATGTAACATGCATAAATCCGGTGATGAGACGAAACATAGCAGGATCCCTTAAGCACAAATGAGTGAATTGTAAGATAAAAGCTTTTATTTGGTTTAAAGGATAAAAAAAACTGCACTTCAAACATTCTCACAAAAGGCCAAGTTTCATTTAGATTTATTTTAATACTGAAAAAGTTATAGTAAATTAATAGCTTTTAAACTTGCAAGTTTTTTCTGACTACTCTCTCTCTCTCTCTCTCTCTCTCTCTCTCTCTCTCTCTCTCTCTCTCAAAAAAAAAAAGAGTAAATCTTAGTGTCATCATTACTTACATTTCAGTAACCAGTAAAAGGGAATGAAAAAATAGTTAATCTAAAGGTTTTAAATTCTGTCCATCATTGTTCCAAACTTGTATGACATCCATGGGACACAAAAATATTTTTTTAAAGAATGTTCCAGCTGCTTTTCTCTCTCTCCATATAATGAAAGTTGAATAAAGAAATACATTGTTAAACTCCCAAAAAACTGAAAAATGTACTGTAAAATAGTCTTTTACCACTTGTGCGCTACAGTACATTCCAGGTCTTTTGAAGCCATATGACAGGACCATGTTAAGAACAGGACAACATTTCAGGACTTATTCACAAAACTTAAAATCTAGCATAGTTATACAGGTCTAGAATGACATGAGGGTGTGTAAAAGATTAACATTTTTGGGCTTAAGTGTATGATAAAAAAAACTGTAAACAATAACCTGATTTTTTTTTTTTTTCACAATCGTGGAATGTTCCAATAATACTGACCTACTAAAGCATTTGTTGATTTTCTGCAGCTCAGTAACAGTCTGTTTTCTCACAGCTCTCCGTGGCCCACCTCGTCTTTAAGACGCTCATCCTGATTGGTCTCGCTCTCAGGCTCCTTCAGGTTGGCGTAGGCCACCTCTCTCGTCAGTTGCTCTAGCGGTGGCAAACCTACAGCCAGGTTACGCAAAGCGATGGCTGTCATCAGGAGCCTTAAGAGATGAACCAAAATAATTAATTTGTACTGCCGCAAGACATTTAACATCTCCCTTTAATACCCCTACATACCCTCGTCTAATCGAGTAGTATTTCTTTGACGCAAATCTCTGGAACCTCTCGACCACAGAGGCTTCCCGACGCCTTTTCACCTCCTGCATGCGCTTCTGTCGTTTGAGGAAGATTCGTACTACAGGGTCGATCACGCTGTTGTCCGAATCCTGGTCGTCGAGACCAGTGATGAGCGGCTGCATCTCAGGAGGCAAAGGCTCGGTTTCTACAAACAGCAACAAGTTGTTAAGTGTGCTTCTTCAGCGTAGCTACGCTAAAAAAATTAAATGGCTTCTTTCAGCCCCTTTGATGTTTAAAGATGTTATACTACAGGGAACTTTTGATCTAGACCAGTGTTGCTATTGTTACAATTCTTATATTTATTATAAAATATGATTTATCTGTGCACAAAAAAGTGGGCATTCTGTGAGACAAATTGCATTAGGGTCAAAACACTGAATGCCCACGTAATCTTTAATCAAAGTAGCTTTAACATCTCTTCTCTGATGATGTGTTTACTGGCGCTAAGGCGGGACAGCCTGTCACTCACATGAGATCGTCCAATAGCAAACCACAACCAGCCAATCAATTCCCGATGGACAAAATAAGGTCCGCTGGCCCTGCCTACATTTTTTCTTGTTCGTGAAGCCGTTTCACTTGGATATGTGACACAATAGGGAAGTTTCATGCTGTCTTTAACTAAACTATTGAAAAATTGTAATAAAAAAAAATATTAGATGGAAAAACGAAAATTAGAAACGTTGCCTTGGCAACTGACTGAAATAAGTTGAAGTACTAAAATGACAAACTAAAAAAAACTAATAAAAATGCTAAACCTAAATTACATTAAAACCTGAAAATATAAAAATAAAGGTAATTCACAATATTATATACGTATATAAATAAAACTATAGACTAAAAAAACACTGAAGTCTATTTACAAAACGAAAGCTCTTCATATTGTAAATAAAGATGTTCTTGGTTTTGTTTCTATTTGTTTTGTGGCTTGCTTTTTTTTCTTCTTTTTTTTACACTGAATTAATTTGAATTCACATTGTTTGTGTGAACACAGTGTGCAATGTTGAATTGGAAAATAAATTTGTACAAATCAAAGTAAATGTTAAAGAGAATAATTCAACTATTTGATCATGTGAAAATGATTGGTAAACAACAAAGAATTCATGTAATCTGAAGGAATTTGTAGTAGTTTTGAAATCAAAGTTTTCCCATGTAACCGAAAAGTGACTTACCTGTTCCATTACGCACTTTCTCCTGAAGTTCAGAAAGCTTGGTGAAGTTCTTCTGAAGCTCCGCCTCAGTAGTATTTACATAAATGTACATGTAACAGGATGGCCCTTCTGACACAGTGTACACCTTATGGTACGCGCCAGCTGGAATCTTAATACACAATAATGAAATGTATCAACGTAGATACAAACATGAATAATAGTAAGAGTTTAAAATGTTACACTGGAACAAATCAGAGTTTCATAATAGAGGATAGGAGAATTGTACCTGCATCTTTTCTCCTGGTTGTAAACTGTAGTTCTTCTTTTCGTCCACTATTTCAACCTTCACTAGACCCTCCAGGACCTGAACACTGGTGTTCCCAAGATCCTCACTCACAAAGTTTTCAAGAAAAAGGCCTGTGGATGTCACATTAATAACAACTGAGCACCTGTGTGTGCAAATTAACCAAAAGTATTCCAGTAATAATAATAAAAAATAAGTTAGGAGATGCATACCTGGGAAGTCAGCAATGAATACCACCTCAGTCTGGTTGTCCAAAGACCCCTCAATCTCCTCAAATTTGGTTCTCCATGGTGATAAGTCAACGAGAAGTGGCATGAGCCATGGATTGGGGCGGAATGGCGACCAATCGGCTTTTACGATGTCAATGCGTGGGTCAAAAATCCTATTGGATAGAAGCAGAACCATATTGAAATAAAGGCTTATTAACTTTGATGTCAGAGCATTGGACTATCATTTTGTCTTTATGAATCAAAGAACATCTAGCAGTGTAAATTGAACACACAATAAACACGACTCAACCTCTGTTGGAAACGGTCATTGATGGACACCCAAATGTCAAAGTAGATCTCTGGGTCTGAGATATTGAAGCGTGGAAGATTTTCACTGAGGCAAGTCGCGTACTGCTTTAACATGTCTCCATGGTCTTTCCATCTCCGGCTCTGAGTGAAAACCTGCACCATATTGGAATGACATGAGAAGATAAGCATATAAAAGCATAACAATGTAGTGGTGCAATTTAAATGACTCCAGTTGTTAAAATAAGGAATATCGTGGGCTAAAAACAAGTCAAGCTCTATTGATGGTATCTGTAACATGTTGTCGTTAATCACAGGAAATTAATTTAGAATCACTTTTCCTTCCATATACTTGCATTACATTGAAATTATTGCTAATAGAGCTTAATCTGTTTAACCTGGAACATTCCTGTAAAATAGTTTTGACTCACTCCAGGGTTCAGATATCCAACCTCGCCTGTTACGCCATCTCTGTAGGTGATCTTGACATGCTGATGTGAGCGAGAGTGAACCATCATGTCCCATGAGTAGCCATACAGTCCATTTGTCCAGTTATTATAGCCCTGTATGGCCCAGAGATTAAATGTTTAACATTTGACAAAATCTTATATTTTTTCTATATATTTATAATTCTTATACAGGGCTTGACATTAAAACACGCCAAATGCAGGTGGATTTCAGCAGTGGCGTGAAAACACACTCACTCCTACTCCTATTACTGTATATACATGTAATATATATTTTTTTAATTGTAGTCTTTTAAAAAGGCATCTGAAATATTAAACTGAGTATAATGTATTGTTGTCAAAAATATAATTTTTTTATACATATTGATACTGAAATATCTGAAATGCTTTTTTTCCACAGAATATACTACACCAGTTGCTTTTTTTGCTCTCACACCCAAAGTGCGCTCACATAAAGCCGCCTCTTAGTACTAAATTGAGTTATTTTTCGCTGCGTATTGCGATTAAACAGTCAAATACACACAAAATAATGTCAAAATGCCGGTCTTTACAAGTATTCACTTAAACAGTTAGTTATGTTTTAAGAGAATGTAAACAGTAGAGAAAGAAATGCATGTGAAACAGTATAATGGATCCGTGCATTAGGTCTTAAAGTGGCAGCAGTGAAATTATGCTGATAATAGGGGTGTCATGAGATCTCCCGAGACTAAAATGTGACGAGATTTCTCGTCGAGTGAAAAGCTTTCTCGCTGTTTTTATAAAAATAAAAACCATTGTAAACTACTGTTTACGGCTGCTCTGCTCATCAAACATGAGTTGCACAGTTCACTGATCGCATGATGATGGCGGAGGATTCGTTGCACAACAGAGCCTAAGCGTCTGATAAATGTCTTATCTTGTAGAAGGTGCGATCGCAAATTTTAAAGTGAAAGTAAAACGTGAGCTCCCTGATGATGCGCGCAAATTAGGCTGCATACATACAATAGTCTGTCTCCCAATATCAAATCTATCTCTGGACTGTGTAGTTGTGGCTCTGGTCTCTGTTTGCACTTTGAATACAGAGAGAGTAGCCCACTGTAACGTCTGAAGAACGACAGACAAGGGAGCCTCCGTTTCTGAACTTTTAATCGGAATGCAAGAACAACTGCAACGCTCGTTTCTCTCTACCCGGCCTATTTCCGAACTTACAGCCGTAACCCTATAACTGCCGGTGCAAAATAAAACAGCAATTTTACAACAATTATAAAGAGTCTGTGCGCTACAGTACTTTGATTATGGCTGCACTTGCACTTGTTTGCACTTTATAAGACTAAGAAAATATATATATATTTTTGTGATTTATACTGTTTTTATTTCTATGTTCAATTTGTGGAAAGGAGTTCAATTAGCAGGTCACAACAGCCTCAATCAGTTCAAAGTTCTGGAAGCTCATAATTCATGTACAGTAAGGTCTGACAAGACTCATGTGAAATCATACAGGAGAAAAGCCAGTCAGTTGAGTTTGTGGCAAAACCTTTTACAGTGCTTGTATATTGTTGTCTTTCAATGCATTTTATAATTCATACTCATAAAGTAGAACTGAAATGACATTCATTACAAAATTATTAGTCAAAACAATTTCAAAATGCACCTGCAGACTATTTTTTCAGTCATGCATTTTGTCATTAAGGATTTCTATAAAATATTGTGCAAAAATCTCATCTCGTCTCGTTCTCATGAACCCAATCTCGTGTCTTGTCTCGTGAGATAAGCGTCTCGTCACACCCCTAGCTGATAATATTAAAAATATCTACAGTGAGGAAAATAAGTATTTGAACACCCTGCTATTTTGCAAGTTCTCCCACTTGGAAATCATGGAGGGGTCTGAAATTGTCATCGTAGGTGCATGTCCACTGTGAGAGACATAATCTAAAAAAAAAAAATCCAGAAATCACAATATATGATTTTTTAACTATTTATTTGTATGATACAGCTGCAAATAAGTATTTGAACACCTGTCTATCAGCTAGAATTCTGACCCTCAAAGACCTGTTAGTCTGCCTTTAAAATGTCCACCTCCACTCCATTTATTATCCTAAATTAGATGCACCTGTTTGAGGTCGTTAGCTGCATAAAGACACCTGTCCACACCATACAATCAGTAAGAATCCAACTACTAACATGGCCAAGACCAAAGAGCTGTCCAAAGACACTAGAGACAAAATTGTAAACCTCCACAAGGCTGGAAAGGGCTACGGGGAAATTGCTAAGCAGCTTGGTGAAAAAAGGTCCACTGTTGGAGCAATCATTAGAAAATGGAAGAAGCTAAACATGACTGTCAATCTCCCTCGGACTGGGGCTCCATGCAAGATCTCACCTCGTGGGGTCTCAATGATCCTAAGAAAGGTGAGAAATCAGCCCAGAACTACACGGGATGAGCTGGTCAATGACCTGAAAAGAGCTGGGACCACCGTTTCCAAGGTTACTGTTGGTAATACACTAAGACGTCATGGTTTGAAATCATGCATGGCACGGAAGGTTCCCCTGCTTAAACCAGCACATGTCAAGGCCCGTCTTAAGTTTGCCAATGACCATTTGGATGATCCAGAGGAGTCATGGGAGAAAGTAGTAAAGTAGTAAATTCCACTAAACGTGTTTGGAGGAAGAAGAATGATGAGTACCATCCCAAGAACACCATCCCTACTGTGAAGCATGGGGGTGGTAGCATCATGCTTTGGGGGTGTTTTTCTGCACATGGGACAGGGCGACTGCACTGTATTAAGGAGAGGATGACCGGGGCCATGTATTGCGAGATTTTGGGGAACAACCTCCTTCCCTCAGTTAGAGCATTGAAGATGGGTCGAGGCTGGGTCTTCCAACATGACAATGACCCGAAGCACACAGCCAGGATAACCAAGGAGTGGCTCTGTAAGAAGCATATCAAGGTTCTGGCGTGGCCTAGCCAGTCTCCAGACCTAAACCCAATAGAGAATCTTTGGAGGGAGCTCAAACTCCGTGTTTCTCAGCGACAGCCCAGAAACCTGACTGATCTAGAGAAGATCTGTGTGGAGGAGTGGGCCAAAATCCCTCCTGCAGTGTGTGCAAACCAAGCGTGCCGCACAAGCCCTGAAAAGTGAAGCCAAAACGTCTTGATCGCCCCCCAGTGACTGGTCCTAGTATAGATCATAAGCCCCGCCTCCCCATGTTATTCAACAGGACGTGAGACCAACTAAACAATTCAATTACACTTCAAATATCTTTTTTCCAAAGGTGGTTTATTTAATTTGCTGTCGTTTTTATCACGCTGATGTAAGTTCAAGTGTCTGTTTCAAAAATAAGTTGGTTTTTAGTTAGTTACGTGATGCGGTGTTGTAACGTCATGATTGACAGCTGTGATTGACAGGTTCTCGAGCGAAGTAGTCACTGAAGCACCAACGGACATTTTTTTCAGGATCTTCGGAGGACTGAGGAGATTGTATTTACTTTATTTTAACAAGCCTCTTGTCGTACTGCAATCAATTTTTTAAAAAGTGTGCAGAATCCACTCTCCCTGAGTGCATTCTGCGAGAGTGAGGGCGGAGTGTTGATTTCGCGGCTTTACTTCCTGCTCACTACTGCGCAGGTCTGGTCCCGAGATCGCTACTGCGCAGACTCAAGTTCCAATATGTCAGCGCCATATCGCGACTCTGGCGGCTTCAGTTCTCATCAATGGAAGAGAGCGAAGGGGCGTCGTCCATCTTTTTTTACAGTCTATGGTGCAAACCTGGTGAAAAACTACAAGAAACGTTTGACCTCTGTAATTGCAAACAAAGGCTACTGTACCAAATATTAACATTGATTTTCTCAGGTGTTCAAATACTTATTTGCAGCTGTATCATACAAATAAATAGTTAGAAAATCATACATTGTGATTTCTGGATTTTTTTTTTTAGATTATGTCTCTCACAGTGGACATGCACCTACGATGACAATTTCAGACCCCTCCATGATTTCTAAGTGGGAGAACTTAAAATAGCAAAATAGCAGGGTGTTCAAATACTTATTTTCCTCACTGTATATGGCAGTTTTTTCCCCATGGTATCGATGTCAAAATTGTGGCCATTGAAAATGTTTAGTGGCTAGTAACTTTGGAAGAACACTAGCCACAGTGGCTGGTTAGCAAAAAAGTGAATGTCAAGCCTTTTTCTTGTATAATAATAATAATAAAAATTTAAATAGAAAGTTAAATTATTGGTGTTTTAATCCATTCGCTTTCCATAATGCTTTTGCGTTAGGTCAGTAGGCGGAGAGTAGGCGTCTTTTGTGGCTGTTCGTACACATTCGACCACATGAGGGTTTACACTACGAAAGCAATACGGTCTAATGTGTTTTCGACTACCTCTGGAAGTGGTCAAAAGTGGACGAGCTCAAAATGTTTTAGACCACCTATATTTAGCGTCGCCCACTTGTGAACCCATCGACCAAAACGCATCTTAATACCAGGTGTAAACAGGGCCTTTGAAGTGAAGCGTGAGCAAGGCATGTGATTCCTCTTCCAAAGGTTTGTGCAGATATTTGCTTTTGTTCACTATCTCTGTTTACATTGATTGTGAAAGCGCAATGAACCTTCTAGATCAAACTGCATCTGAACAACATAGCGCAGTTTAAAATCACCTGCGTGATGAAGTGCGAGTATGGCAAGAAGAGCTGCTCTGTGATGTAAAGGATGGTGAAGAAGGCTCTAAACTTGTGCTTGAAGCTCGGTGTGGTGGGTCTGGGAGCCGAGTGGGTCTCATCTTGTTCTCTAGGCTCACTTGGTGGATTTGGGTACACGCAGGAGGAGCTGGGACTCGGTGCAGGAGAGATGAGGGGCAGTACAGGCCAGAGGAACTCTGGGAAACGGCCAAAAAAGCGTCTAGGCCAGTCAGGGTAGCAAAAGAGAGGGCTTGTGGCCAACATGGTGTAAGCAAACATTCCTGAGGATAAAAATAAAGATCATAAAGTTTTCAAAATCTCATATCTTTTTTAGTAAACTAGTCCTTTAGCGTCATTTTACCTATGCTAAAGAGCTGGGAATTCATGCAGTGGAAATAGCTGACAAAGAAGATGGCGACAGGACGTGTGGCATCGAAGAAAAGCAGATAGCCAGCTGTGAGGTCCAAGATCAGACCCCCGCCATGGACCACCATCAGACTGACCAATTCAACAGGCAAGATCATTCTGAAACAGAGTGAGGGAGAGGGGAACAAAAAGACAAAATTAGGTCATCATCATGAATTTTGTGCTAATGATTAACTGTCATACAAATAATTGCGATTGTCAATTGAATGACATCAGAACCCGGAAGACTAATTCGCCGCTGGTTCCTTAGTGATTTTCCCATTGGGTTTTATAATGGGGTTTTTCAATTTATGAGTAAAATAAAGCCTGTGGTAAACATAACTTGAAAACGCGAATTTTGAAGCAGTCATGACTATTTTTGATAAGAACGTTTAGAGTCTGAATGTGTGCAGTGTATCAAGTTATGTTTACCACAGGCTTTATTTTACTCATAAATTGAAAATAGGGCTGCACAATATATCGAAATTATCGAAATATCGCATGTATATATTGCGATATGCATATCGCAACAGCTTGCAATAACTGGGATCATGAACAAAAGACAAAGAGAAAATCACTCACTGCTCTTAGCTGAATAACTTTAGTAGCTTTAATAAGAATCAGTATATATTTAATTCATACAGTGAAAACTAAGCAGTGTTTTATTTTTTACATTTGATTATTCAGTTTCTGTTGTTAAATTATCGTATTGCATATCGAATATCGCATTTTTCTTCAATATCGTGCAGCCCTAATTGAAAAACTTCATTATAAAAACCCATGTGAAAATCTCGAAGGTACCAGCGGCGAATTAGTCTTCCGGGTTCTGACGTCATCCCTGCACCAGTCTATAAATGCTTAAATTTCTCTTCTTTGAATGTCAAAATGTCACTGAAATTTAATCTGACGATTTATCAATAATCGTGACAGGCCTAGACAAAATATGGCTACGTTCAGACTGCAGGCAAAATTTGCCTAAATCCGATTTTTTCCGCTCATGTGTGACTTCGATGTGTAAATGCTGACTTCAGTAACCTCTGTGTTTACGTTTTGTTATTGTTCTTTTGCGCATAAAGGGTCAGTTCGGGACTGCGATCAGTTCAACCTCGAATCTGATATTGGACACATTTAAAAAAAAAAAAAAGTGAACAGCCAAACAAAAAATCAGATCTGAGCAATAAATCAGAATTGAGCACGAAGGCTTGCAGTGTGAACATAGCCATGATACTGATCCTTTACAACAATGTGTCATGCTAAGGCGGATGTAATTGGAGGCTAATATACTCACTTGAAAGGGTCAAATAACCAATGGTGTGCCAAGTATTTCATTGAGTACCCTTCTACCCAATCAGCATCTAGTTTCTTGACCCCAGCGATGAAGTACACTATGAAAATCTGTCAAAGGCAATGCACATTTACTATCTCATCATAACTTTGTCTATGCCGATAATGTCCTACAACACAGGGATGATATTTCAGGCCAAATCTAGATACATCAGCTGACCTGAGTTCTCAGCAAAGTGTAGTTCCACAGCGGTACATGGGCGTTCCTCTTCCTGGGGTTTCGGAGTCCATCTAATGACCTGCATTAAAACAATGTTTTGCTTGTTTTATGTTAAAATAAATTACTCTATGGTTAATGTTTTGTTGTGTAATGCATATTTTTAAGTGTGATCTAAGTGTCCAAAAGTTTTTGGGGCCACTGTACAGGAAGTGTAAGCTTACCAGTATCTGTTGGCGTTCATGAGTGTGAGCTGGAAGCCGATGAGTCCGTACAGATAAGAGTGATTGTTCCAGGTCGTTTTGTCCAGGAAGAAAACGTACCAGTAAGTAGATATAAACATCAGACAGGAAAAGCGATAAAAAAGGCCGAGCATGATACCAACAGCGCCTGCAAAACACACAAGTGGATGATCAGTCTTGTGTCTTCTTAAAGAAGTGCTGTGTTCACATCTGTCAAAATGACACAATGGGTTCTGGTAATAAAAATATCATTACATTTCTCCATTCTGGCTGATACCAATACGTCGAAAATTATTTTCAGCAATGGCTGATAACTGATAAATGGCCAATAATTTTGTCTAAATAAATTAAAAGAAAATACTAATGTTGAATGCTACAACAGAATTTAGGCATCAAAACATTACAATGTACAGTATGAAACATAGATATTAATTTCAAAGATTATATTCAACAGTGTTATTAAACTATTTCGAGTTATTTAATTAGTTTTTCATTATGTTTTTTAAAGATTAACTTTCAGTGTGTTAAATGACAGAAAAAGTCATCTAAATGTAAAAATAGAGACATGCACAAACAAATATCGAATGACAGAAATAAATGTAAAACTCTCTTAATATCGGCCAAGAACCAGTATATTGTGAATTCCTACAATTTTTTTTATATTTAATAATTAATATATCTTAATAATAATAATAATAATAATATGAATACTATATCAATTTAAATAATAAATATAATATATATTTTTTACAATTTATATATTTATAATGACATAAAAAGGAATCTAAATGTAAAAATAGAGATGTACAAACAAATATTGAGTGACAGAAATAAATTTAAAAACTCTCTTAATACTGGCCAATAACCAGTATAGTGAATCCCTACATTAAATATTTTATAATTCATATATTTGAATAATAATAACTGTATACATTTTAACAATATAAATATAATGAATATATTTAATATTTATAAAACTTGTTTTTTAATTATAATTAATATAAGTCCATATTTTTATATTGTATCATTGTTTTTTTAATAATTTAAGACTCAAAGCAATACATCTCATAGCAGGTTGGTTTGTCACTTTACTAAAGAATTTATAGAAATGCCTATGGAGAAAATGAAAGGTGAAAAAAATGGTTCCAGAAGCAAGGCCACTAGAAAAGTAGGCAGTCACCGTTGCATTTCATAAAGAGTTTTTCGAGGAACTCACCAAGGAGCATAACAAAATACACAAAGAACATCCAGTCCATGGGAAGAGGCTTCAGGAAGTTGAAGAGGGGGAAGCGGCACACCGGTGCCCCGTCTAAATACTTATAGTCCAGATGACTCAGGCCTCGCTCCTGGGTGATGTCCAGCGCCATCAGCATACCTGAGGAAACACAGCACACATCAACACCTGCACCACAGTTTGAAATGATGGATGCTGTAAAATCACATATTTCATGCACAAATGAAGACTTACCGAATAAGAAACGGAAAATGCCCAATGAGGCCGGGTCAGTGGGGCGATTGAGGAGACACACCAGCCGATGCCATGATGACACGTCTTCTTTCTCAAAGCCAAAGAGACGCTTCATGGTGCTGGTCTGCTCTGACGGGGACGAAGTTGCCTGTTCCTTCTCCTCACTGCTCTTTTTCTTCGCTTTGGAGGGTTCAACGTATCGAGCACCTGCTAAAGTGACAAAGGGAATCTCAATGATATCTCTGTTGTTTCTCCTAATCAGCAATGATATTAAACAGAGAGTGAATGGAGATTTAGCATTTTTATTCAGCCAGTATCTCAGAGAAAAATAAAAACATTATTATACTGATGCACATCACACCTACAGTTTCAGAAGAGTTCTCAAAAACGTCTCAAAGTTGCCATTTTACCAAAGTTTTCAATGACAAGTCAGATATGCCAGTACGATTTCTGTATGAACTCAAATATGTTGATTTTAAATTAAACAACCTAAGAGATATGCTGTCCAAATACATTTTTCAGCTTTGTACACAAATGTTTATATTAACATGTGTGTCTATCAGTCTAATAGAAAGAATTTTAGGAGAAACATCCAAGACAAAGTTAACTGAATAAATCTAAACTGAGAACTCATAAGCTATAAATAAGCAACCTCTGAGGAATACATTTTCTCATTAGTACACTTCATAGTATACTAAGTTACAAAACAGTACTTACATTGTACTCAACCTAGAAAGATAAATTATATCTACATTTTCACTTTTAATGCACTTAATCAGACGATACGTACACCTTATATAATGAGATGTATACTAAAGCCAATGTTATGCAAAGTTATCTGATATAGTATTATATCAATCTCTTTAGGCCACTTTTACTGTAGTAATACAGTATTTACCTGCTGTCGCGTCACTCGCCCCTGGCTCCATGTTGCAGGTTGTGAAACCAGTCTGCACTGAACGTTACAAAAGGTCTGTCAGTCTTAAACCGCCCGAAATTCTTTCACACCCGATACATGGGTAGACTTCCACACACCAGGGTGAGGTACGTGTCAGACAGACACACAGCACTCTGAAAGCTTGCTGTCCGTAGAAAGGTAGGCGACTGCGTAGATATCTCGACGCTCATTGGCTGGTTCCGTCCTAAGTCCCGCCCATCAAAGGGGGAAGTGGAAACGAGGTCTAGTGGTCGAAACCTCTCAGTGGTTGTGGTGTGTTGGTGGGATTTTCATTTTTTACATTTCTAAAAACATATCTCAGCTGAATACCAATCATTCTTGTTTTTAAGTAAACTGGGAAGTAATGTCCCTGCATATGTCTTAAAATATAGAAAAACCTCACTGTTTTAAAGTTTACGTAAAGTTTAATTAGTTAAGATTCGTTAACTAAAGTAGTTAACATGAACAAAGAATGAAAAATACTTACATTTTCAATTTCAACATTTACTAATATTTTTTTTGAATAAAATAAAATAAAATAAATAGAATAAAATAAAATAGTTAATGAAATGTTAAGTAACGAGCAAAAACGTTACTGTATTTTTAACAAACATTAACAAAGATAAATAAATGTTGTAAAAATATATTGCTTATAGTTTGTTCATGCTAGTTTATACATTAACTAATAATGTTAACAAATGAGACATTGTGAAGTGTAAAGTGCACTGTACAAATTATATGATTAATAAGTTATGACAACATATGTTTTTACATTGCTTTAACTCATCAAAATAAGTTAAGCAATTTTCTGCTTTTTAAAACAATTTTAAAAATTAATTTTAATGTAATTTAAATTGAAATGACTTAAACATCCACGTTGATTTTACTTAAAAATGTATGGCAGCAACTTTGTTTTTTACAGCGATTGTTTATTGCACAGTGTATTATGTGTAAAGCGTTTCAAATAATTTAATCGATTTATATAAATAATTAATTCAAAATATTTATCGTTTTATGGTTATTGCACATTTATAATACAAGGCAGAGAGACAACTAACCACTGAGATGAACGCTAAATAATAAAACTTAGATAAACAAAATGTCAACACAACATATAAGTACACTAAACAAGACTGCAGTAAAATAATATAGTTTTTATGACATAGAAGAATATAAACAGTCTGTCTTTTTTATTTTCTTAAAAAATAAATAACGTTTTCATAACAAAAAATAGTGTTGTTTTTCAGTGTGCGGAAAGTGTCGCAGCGTCTCCGCGACAGCAGGGGCAGCAGCGCCCGATGACCAGCACACACAGCCGTGACGTGGAGGAGAGACACATACCTCTGTCTGTTATTTAGCAGTCTGCTGTTGTTTCAAACTGCTGCATAATTCATTATACATTAAACAGCCGATTTTGATGCTGTAACAGCCATAATATGCGTTCATAACACGCCTAATAATGCATTTGCGCAGCGCTTGAGGAGCAGATTCCAGGGTGTGTCCAGTGTTTTGAGAGGCAGAAGCGTGTGGTGAGTGTTTACAAGAGGCCAGATTTATGGTTCTTAACATACACACGACTTTAATACACAGCTTATGGAAAAATAATAAGTTCTTGATGTTGAAATAATTATTCTGATAGCATAACGTCACTGTTTCTGTACTAAACCAAGACTGGAGCTTCACAGGACCTAAATGAAACCACTGCAAAATGAAATTTAGGCAAAATAACTTTAGATATTGCAAGCTAAGTAAATTAAGCAGTGGAAAGTGATCTCACTCTCCACCTGTCACCTGACTTCATGCCCTGACATCCATACAGTGCTTAAATTGAATTATGTTTGGGCTTTCTGCAAGTGGTACCAAGTTAAAATGCATTGGTTGTACAGTTGTCATGCCAGGTCAGTGGTGTTGTGAAGCAGTTTAGTTACATGACTAAATGAGTAGTGTGTGTCTGTAGGCTGAATAATCATGGGTTCACTCGGGAGCCGCTTCCAGTCGTCGGCCCGGGGCCCGGAGGAGGCCCTGGAGAGGCAGTGCGCTGGAAACAGACACAGCTGTGAGTGCAGGAAGAGGAAACGCAGCTCCCGCTGTGAGTGTGACAGCGAGCCGGAGGAAGAGGACAGCCAGCTGGACACGCCACGCAGGTCAGAATACACACACCGCTGCCGCTCAAAAGATTGGGGTCGGTCGATATAAGAAGTTTTTGTTTTTGAAAGAAGTCTCTTATTCTCACAATCCTGCATTTATTTGATCAAACATACAGTGAAATATTGTTACAATTTAAAATAACTGTTTTCTGTTTGTATATATTTAAAAATATCATATGATTGCAAAGCTGAATTTTCAGCATCATTACTCCAGCTTCAGTAGCTATGTACCAGTAAAATTTATGAAAATTTGGGACCAAAAATTATTCAGACACTTTGACCTGGCCATGTTTTCTTTATTTGCTAATGCAACCTTTTTACACCACAGACTGAACAACATTAAGCATTACTTGTAAATTGGTTTACCTAAATTGGTATTATCTAATTGTCTAAATACTTAAATACTAATTTAAATACTTAAATTTAACAGCTGACCGCTATTCAACATAATTAATGTGTGAGGCAGTCTAACAGAAGCATGGCCAAAACCAGTGAAATATCAACTGATTTAATAACTTGGAGTTCTTGTCATATTTTATTACCATTTTCTAAACTATAGCGAATAAACTGTGATAATGTGAGAAATGTTGAAGGTGTCAGAATAAATTTTAGTTTGACTGTATTTGAAATATAAATGTCTTAAAGGAGAACTCCGGTCAATTTTAACATTGAGCTCATTTTTTTGTAAATTTGGAGTGCTGTCAGTACAGAGAACAACGACAAAAATCGGTGTTGCCTACTCCGTGTTATCCTCTTTTTAAAATTTGCACCCTGTTGACTTCAATGGGGCAAGTTTTAAACCTGCTTTTAGCCTCTTAACATCCTTGATGTGTCATTACAAGTGCACAGCCAATGTGAGTGATTCCTTCAGAGTGAACACGGTGAATCTGACTACAGTAGATGTGAAAGATATGAATAAAAATGAAGTTAATTCAGCCAGCACACATACCTGTATTTATTTCCTGTTTTCGGTTGAAGTCCACAGTAGTTGATTGTCGAGTTCACGCGCGTGATCATAGGTAACTAACTAACTGCGTGAACTCGACAATCGACTACTATGGACTTCGACCGAAAACAGGATGTAAATACAGGTATGTGCGCTGGCTGAATTAACTTCATTTTTATTCATATCTTTCACATCTACTGTAGTCAGATTCACCGTGTTCACTCTGAAGGAATCACTCACATTGGCTGTGCACTTGTAATGACACATCAAGGATGTTAAGAGGCTAAAAGCAGGTTTAAAACTTGCCCCATTGAAGTCAACAGGGTGCAAATTTTAAAAAGAGGATAACACGGTGTAGGCAACACCGATTTTTGTCGTTGTTCTCTGTATTGACAGCACTCCAAATTTACAAAAAAATGAGCTCAATGTTAAAATTGACCGGAGTTCTCCTTTAACTGTCACTTTTGATCAATTTAATGCATCCTTGCTGAGTAAAAGTATTCATTTCTTTCTTTTAAAGAAATATAAATGTAACAGGTGATACCTGCATTGTCACATTAATTAGTGTTGTTTGATTGTATTTAATAGATGTCTAATTTTTTTTTTTTTTTCTGCGGACAGGAAGAAGTTGAAAAGCACCTCTAAGTACATTTACCAGACGCTATTCCTGAATGGAGAAAACAGTGACATCCAGATCCGTGCCCTGGGGCAGGAGTGGAACCTGCATAAAATATACCTGTGTCAGGTTGGTCCAGCTGTTCACTTCTCCTAATAACAGACTACTCATTTAGCTTTTGATTTAAATGTTTTTTTCCCCCTTTCATTTTCCTGTTTGGAAACAGTCTGGCTATTTCTCCAGCATGTTCAGTGGATCCTGGAAGGAGTCTAACATGATGGTTATTGAGCTTGAGATCCCAGACCAAAATATTGACACTGAGGGTGAGGATTTTACACCGCCTTGATGCAATGAACACATTTAAGTTGTTGTGTTTGTATTGTGGACCCCAAACATTCATATCCTGACCTTGTTTTCTTCTCCATCTGTAGCCCTGCAAGTGGTTTTCGGGTCACTCTACAGGGATGACGTATTGATCAAACCAAGTCGGGTTGTTAATATTCTCGCTGCTGCTTGTATGCTTCAATTGGTAAGTATGTCTAGGGTTAAAAACAGCGTCTGATCCGTAAAGATATGCGATTTCTCTGTCGCGTGCCCAATCTTACATTTTTGATCATGTGCACACATTTTTATTTATTGCAAACTTTTGCTTTCCAAAAATGTGGTTGTGATTTCTTCTAATCAACTTGTTACCTACGTAAAGTTATCTAATCCACTAGAATTACTTTTGATAGTCATAGTGACATATCCGTATGAATGGGTTTTGCCATCTATGCTGTAATTTTTCAGCGAAAGTTTTAATGAATGTATGGCTGTCTTAGAGTTTCACTTTGATTTTAATAACTATAATGTCTATGTGTTATTGAGCTACTGTTCAAAGGTTTGGGTTTAGTATGTAAAAAAGAAAAAAATAATTAGTAATTTTATTCAGCAAGGATTCCTTAAATTGATCAAAAGTGATAGTCAAGACATTTAAAGGGATGGTTCGGAGTAATTTCAACCCAGGGTCCTTTGCACCATGACCTCGAGCCAAACACACCCCCTCCATCCCCCCCACACACACACACACCACCAGAAGCTTTTTTTCCCAAATCACGGAAGTGACCTCGACGCCCGGGTTAGCGTTAACATGAGCCATCAGGCAAGTGTTATTTAGATAAACTCCTGATGTACTTACAAACTTTCCAATGCCTTGTTTTATGAGTACAGAACCTATTTGTACTAATGTAGAAGTTTGGTCCCATTCTGGGCATTATTAGTGGCGTAATTTACGAGATACAACCTTGGATCCATTAGCGCCTGCACTAAGCCATTCGGCTGATTTCTCTAAATAAGCTCTAACTTTAATAATGTTCGACCAAAGGAATAAAAGCTTCTGGGGGGGATGGGGTGTATGGCTCGAGGTCATTGTGCAAAGGACCCTGGGTTGAAATTACTCTGAACCATCCCTTTAAAATGTTACAAAAGATTTCCACAAAACTATTTAGGCACAACTGTTTTAAACATTGATAATAATAATAATCATCTGATTTCTGAAGGATCATGTGACAGTGAAAACTGGAGTAATGATGCTGAAAATTCATCTTTATATCACAGGAATAAATTAAATTTCATAATATATTACAAACAAAAAACTTATTTTAAATTGTAATAATAATTTTCGGTATTACCGTTTTAGTGTGTTTTTATCAAATACTTGCAGCCTTGGTGAGAACGAGACTTCTGTTAAAACAGACCCCAATTTTTATTTATTTTTTCATTTGTAAAGAGCTTATCTGAAAAATGTATAATAGTTTATATTTATAATATAATTATTGTGTTTTTAACAAGTGCAAACGTTGACAAGGCAATACAAATCTGAACTACTGGAATGTCAATACAAGCAGAAAAAATCCTCACTGCTGCAGAAAGCGACAAATGCACAGCCAATCAGAATCACTCTCCTAGAAACACCTTAGCAACCAGATAGCAACACCCCTATAGCCACCAACTACACTTTTTAATCACTGGTGCAGGTTGTCTTTCTAGTGTCATCCTTAATGATATGCTTTTTGTCTTTCCCAGGATGGATTGATCCAGCAGTGTGGAGAGACCATGAAGGAGAACGTGAATGTGAAGACCGTGTGCAGCTATTATAACTCAGCCACCATGTACGGCTTGGACTCCGTCATGAAGAAGTCAGTAGTCTGGTTTGATTCCCTTCATTATTCTCCACCACTCTTGTGACATAATGAGCATGTTGCATGTGCACTGCAGGTGTTTAGAGTGGCTCCTCAATAACCTCATGACGCATCAGAACGTGGACCTCATGAAGGAGCTCGGGTACAGTCTTACTTTATGCATCTGAAGGTTTCGTTTTTTATAAATGTTTGGTCTCATTTAGTATGTGTGTGTAGGGTGAAAATTATGGAACAACTTATTCAGTCTTCCGATCTGTTCGTAATGCAAGTGGAGATGGATGTCTACACAGCACTGAAAAAGGTAGGTGATGTGGCACATGATCCACGTGTCTTATGCCCCCTGGTGGTTTAAACATGCTTCAGGAAGTAGATGGAAATTTAATACATTTAAATATATTTTTGATGATTGTGAGAAAATAATAACAAAAGAACAACAATATATGGAGAAAAAAAGAATACACTTTATACTGTTACTGATATTTCTAAACATAATGTTTAGTGGATTTAAACAACTTGTGCTATCTTAATATTTCATACATTAATTATAGAACATTTTGGTTTAAAATATGATGCAACACGTGTGTGTGTGTGTATATATCTATATTATATATAATTCATCAAAGGGACCTGTTGTTGTTGTTTTTTACTTGACTGTTTTCTACATTGATGATAATAATAATAAATGTTTCTGGAGCATATTAGAATGATGCTGAGAATTCAAGTTTGCATCACAGGAATAAATTACATTTTAAAATAAATTTAAATAGAAAACAGTTTTTTTTTTTTTATTGTAATAATATTTCACAATATTGCTGTTTTTACTGTATTAATGCAGCCTTGGTGAGCATAAGAGACTTTTTTCAAAAACATAAAACATTTTTAATGTTTCCAAACTTTTAAAGAATGAATGTCAGGCTTTATAGGGTTAAGTCTGTGTTTTTAGCGGTGCACTGCAATTACATCACATCTTATTATTATTTTTTAACTCTGTTTTTCAGTGGATGTTCTTGCAGCTTAATCCATCCTGGGATGGTCCTATCAAACAGCTTCTGCTCGATGCAGATGCCTGGCTTTGTAAAAGAAGAAGTGGTACGTTCCACGCATACAAATGCTTGAACACATTTCTATAATCTTCCTCTAACTGCCACACTCGTACACAGAGGTTGGAGAGCAGGAGCCCTTTCTGAGCTCAGATGACGGGATGCCCTTCGTGCCCGTTTTCCGACTCATCCGCCTGCAGTACATCATCAATGACCTGGCCTCCGCCCGCATGCTGGAACGGGACAACATCCTACCGCCCGGTGACTCTCCTCTTGACTTCCAGAACTTGCATGAATCCAGTCAGATTAAATATTTTTGAGAAAGCTTTTGCTATTTTTCTGTGCAGTATGCATCATCTTGTCCTGAAACGGTCCATTGTTATCCGAGGTGGATATTAGTGGGGCATATATATATTAACCCGACTTCCTCTTGTGTGTTTATCAGAGTGGCTGAGCACCGTGTACAAACAGCAGTGGTTCGCCATGCTGAGGACAGAACATGATAATGATAACGGGTGAGAGAACGTCCAACACCTGCACTGCTACACATTAAACATGTGGTTTGAATTGCAAATGAGTGAATGTGATGGTTACAGACCACAAGAGGCCAATAAAGAGGAGTTTGAGCTGAACAGCATGCGCTGTGGACGAAAACTGACCAAAGATGGAGATGTGAGTTGAACTCTTGCTATACAGTATATTGCATATTTTTGTTTTGATTAACATGTATGTATTTTTGTTGTCTCTGCAGTACTGTTGGCGATGGACGGGGTTCAATTATGGTTTTGACCTGCTGGTGACTTACACAAATCGCTTCATAATCTTTAAGAGAAACACCCTCAGTCAGCCATGTGGGGGCGCTGTCAGCTTACAGCCACGACGCCACCTTGCGTACCGGTGAGCTGTTACACATCTGCTTATTTTTCTCATATTATATTACATTGCGTTACATTATGAAGGAATGAGTATTATAATATAGCAATTTATCTTATACATCTTCCTACAGACGGTCTAAACTACAAATAATAATAATGTTTGCTTGTACAATGTGTATATGTTTGTACATGCTGTACATATATGGACATTGTTTCTTAGTAATAAAATTGTCTATTTATCTAGAAAACATTTATAGAAAATAATTAATGTTATTAAAAATGAATATATGTATATGCTTTGAATAATTTATAAATTCATTAACTTATTGAATGATTTAAATTACTTTAGAATTAATTAATTATTTTGTAACTAATATATTTAATAATAAATTGTATATTAAATAATAGCAAAAAATATTAAATGTATTTTTAAATCAGTTTTTAATATGGTACTAAGCAAGGTGGAAAACATTATTTTATTTTATTTTTCAAATTAATATTATATAATTAATAATTTCAGTTACTTTATAATTCATTCTTTTTGAAAATTATTTAAAGTTAATATTTAAATAAATAATACATTTTTTAAAATATCAAATATATTTTTACTTTAGTATTTAACGATTATTATTTATTTATTTTTCAGATTGCGCCTTGCTTCCTTTGATAGCAGTGGAAAAGTGGTTTGCAGCCGGTCAACCGGCTACCAGCTTGTGACCCTTGAAAAAGACCAGGTATTCTGTCATCATAACCTCAAATATAAAATCATTTTGTTTCCAGTTCCTTGACTTGACCGAAGTACTTCTTTGTGTCGCATTGACAGGAATATGTGGTGATGAACCTGGACAGCCGGCTCTTGTCTTTCCCTCTGTATGTGTGCTGTAACTTCCTCTACACTTCTCCGTCCAGTGAGAGGAGAGGCGACACACCGGAGCCAGAGAGCAGCAGCGCACGCTGTGTGTCGTGACCCAACACCGCCTCTAATCGAGCCTCTTTTTATTATTTATGTTCTGTTAACCTCATGTATATTATTTCATTCATTTTATTTGTATCCTTAATTTGTAAATAGTCAGGTGCCTTTTAAATAATTTACTATATATCAGTATCAGAGCTAAGAGTGAGTGCTCTTTGATTCTGTTTGTAAATTATTTGTTGGAAGTTGTCTTATATTTAAACATTTCTCATTGTTATTGTTAGGCTGGTTGTTAATTGGTCAGGCATTCCCACATTTTTTTTCTTTACAAAAAAAAAAAAAAGGACTGAATATTGTTTTTTTACTGTTCCAGTCGTTTGAAATTGGTGCTAACATGATAGAAGTTGTTGTTTTAGTCAATGCATGCTGATGTAGGATCAGTGATGGTTGAACAGGCATGTGTTGGTTTACCAGCAGGGCATTTCAAGTGACTTCCACAAGTGTCCAATGAAAATTTATACACAGTGTTTTTGGTGAAATGTAAATATTGTTGGACCAAAGGATCATATGATAGAAATTCTTATGAGATGTACATTAAAACAGCACTGACAGAAGGAATTGTTCACTTTTTTTATCCAGTATGAAAAACATCTCATTCTCACTTCAGTGCAGTAATAAAACTGGCCTAGAACATTTTCAATCATTTTAATTATTATAGACTTAATTTAGAAGTTAATACTATGAAGATGTGTATTTGTATATACGTGTATATATAAATCTTATAGCTATATATGTGGAAAAAAAATACATATATATATATAGACGCATTTATTTTTATAAATATATAGTAAATATTTTATGTATATGTTTTAATTATAATAAAATATTTGTTAACATTTATTAGAATTAAAAGTATAATTAAAAATAAAAACTTATTTTATATAACATATATATAAATAAAATTATATATGTGTGTGTGAATAATACACCTTATTTTCATTATAATTAAAAATTCAATTCAAGTGTTATATTTATTAATATACATATACATTTTATATACACACATATATATACAACAATATATGCTATATATATATATATATATAATAACATACTATATTATATATATATATATTAATTATGCATGTTATATAAAACATAATGCCTTGAATTTAATTATAATAAACATTTACTACAAATATTTTTTATTATAATAAAAATAACTTAACAATACAAAAAAACGTCTTAATGGTTCTAAAAATAGAATTCATTTTCTTTCATCAAAATGTTTTTTTCTGTTTCCCCGGGACACATTCAACAGACAGCAAGTTGATTTGTCACATTTATTGCCTGTACAAAAGCCACAAACAATACAGACACAGTAATCAACACACGCCACTCGCCAATACGCTGACAGCAAAGAGCAACCTTCTCGAAAAGCACATCTTCACAGTAAACCGATGAGTTTCGGCCATAATCTGCTCTTCACTGAGGTATTGAGTTCAAGCTGTCCTTCAGTCTGCGGGTCACACTGGGCAGCAGGTTCAGGTGCTCGTCCACACAGCTGCTCACACAGCTGTCCATCAGCGCCCGCACGGCAGGCTCCTTCGCCCCGGAGTCAAACAGGTCCTTGGCTTTATCGTTACAGTGCATCGTACACCTCGAGAGACGATCCTGTGGGTGAATCAAGAGTTCTTCCACATCACGCTCTTCCAGCTGGAAGATTAAGAGTAAATGATGATCTCACAGAACGACTGACCTGAAACTGCTCGAGCTCACTAGTGACCAGTCCTTGAGCTTTAGCCAGCGGCGTGTGGCAGCGCTCGATACACTGGTGCACCTGGTTCATGGACTCACCGGGACGCTCACAACACTCGGCACTGCAGTGGAACATGCGGCCCTGAGAGCACATTTCAGTGTTAGCAGACGTTTACTTGCTCAACATCTGACTAATAAGTGGCACAATCTAGTTCTTTTCTCTTTACCTCTTTCTTTTTGTGAACCTTTTCTTTGGTTTGTATAAGCCGTTTATGTAATCAATTACTTTGAGGTGTCCTTGTCATATTGATTCTCATTGTAATAAATGTATCACTTTACTCAAACTAGATTGGTTTGTGTGCGAGATGTTTTCCAGTACGCGTTCAATATTTTAATGTTACACGCCTTATTCCCTCAGTCTAGACTAAAAGGGTTTGTAACAATATTCCATAAAAATGTAAATTAATTATAATTACTAACATTATATATATTTTGTATAATCCATTGTATATAAATAATATATTAATATTAATTCATTTTACATGTATATAATTGTATGTAATTGACTATTAAAAAGTTTTAACAACTTTTTTAGTTAAAAAGTTTGGGGTCGTTGTGAAAGAGTCGCTCATTTTTGAAAGAAGTCTCTTATGCTCACCAAGGCTGCACTTATTTAATCAAAAATACATAATACAACTGTAATATTGTGAAATATTATTTCAATTTAAAATAACTGTTTTCTATTTGATTTAAATTTTAATGTATTCCTTTAATTAATGTATTAGCATTTAATGTATTAGCTTTAATTTCTTAATAATAATAGTACTACTAATAATAAAAACATCTTACTGACCCCAAACTTTTAATGTGTGAATATATGTTTTTTTTTTTAAAAACAATGAATCATTAAACTAATCAAAAGTGACAGTAAAGACATTTATATGTCTTTGAATTATTTGAATTATTTGTATTTCAAATAAATGCTATGCTTTTGTACTTTCATCATGGATTCCCTAAAATTATTAAGCAAAAATTGTTTTCAACATTGATAATTATAATAAATGTTTCTTGAGCATCAAATCATCATATTATAATTATTTCTAAAGGATCATGTGACAAGTATCTAATGATACTGAAAATGGCTGCTTACAGTAAAATATAATAAAATAGAAAAGTTATTTTAAATTGTAATCATTTTAACAATATTGTTGAACATTGAATGAATCATTCCTATTCATATCATTTAAATAAAAAACTGAAATGAATGTTGAGCCACAAAGAGCAACAGTGTTCTCATTATCATATCATCTTGTCCCTCAGATCAGTTACTTCTGAAGAATCTGAAGGTCATCCTCCTCCTCATCATCCTCATCCTCACCTGCATCTTCCGGATGTGATCTCTCTCGAGACTCTGAACCATGTCCTCCACTGCCTTCTGCACGCGAGCCTGCTGAGCCTCTGCCATTCCTGATCTCACATCCACTGCTTCAGTTCTTCTTTAACCAGCGACTCTATAAAGCCATGAATCACAACGAACACGTTTTACTAACAACTCCTGGAAACCACTACTGAAACCTTACAAATGCAACTGTTTGAACTGACACCAAAATGCTTCAATAATACTACAGTAAGGTCACCTCCTGCCACACCAAAGCATGCTGCCACTATATTCACGCCACTTCCGCCATGGAGTGCTTCCTATTTCCGGTTCCGAACTTCTTCTTTCAAAGGACGAATCTGCGGCTTCTGGATTTCACGCACTTTATTATTTTAACTTCTCAAAGCGAGATTTACAGAGGTGAGATGTATGGTGTTTTGACAGCTGCGTAAACTTGGACGTGACATGCATGACAATGTCGGCGTGAAAGTCTTAAGTAGTTTAACTTCTTTAACTAATTTGTTTTGAATCGATTAGACTTAACTGCACTTTGTCCTCTCTGTCTACAGCAGTTTTTATCAATGCTATCGATTAAATATTTACATTTTTATTACAGCTTACATTATTAGCAGACTGTCGAAACTGTAAATTGGGTTTATCCATGCTTGTGTTCAAGAGCAGACGGAGCTCAACGCGACTGAACTGAACGCAAGAGTCTCGATTCGTTTTCACAGGTGAAAATAGTCTTAAAAGCGCGTGTCAATCATAGACTGTAAAAAAAAAAAAAAAAAAATTGTTAAGTGATTCCTTAAAAATGGACGAAATGAAAAGAACAAGTAATGGAAATATTTTTCTGTTTCTCATTACCAGTGTTGGGGGTAACGTATTAAAAGTAACGCGAGGTACGTAATCAGATTACTTTTTCAATTTACTAGTAAAACATTACTTTAAAAATTACGTTACAAATTATCTAAGTTACTTTTTCAAACAAGTAACGCAAGATAATTTGTTTTCATATATTTATTGACTGACAGCTTTCCTGTCCCCATGTTGAGAGAAAACTGGAGTTGTGCAGAGGCGTTGTGTGCGCTGAGTGAACATGATGGTTAATAGTGCTAGACTAAATGTAAATCTCACTGGCACAAAAACAGATTCAGTATTCCTCAAAATTAATAAAAACAGACATACTAATACAAATAAGCAAAAATTGCTTCAGTTAGACATCACATTTGGTAATTTTTTTAGTTATAAGTAGTTACTTCGCAACCGTTAAAGTACATTCTATATATATAGTATGAGTGTGTGTGTGGTATGATTGTGTGCAGTAATCTGGACTACATTTTCCATGTTGTCATTATCATGTGACCTACCAGCGTCAGTTGGGTCGCTTCAATGCCATTCACAAATCCTCTCTCATGGCCTAATGGGATAGTAAAGTGTCCATCTTATGCACACTTCAGAATTCAGAGAACTTTGAATTCAGACATACTACTTTTTTCACATACTGTTTTTCACCTACTATATAGTACGTAATGGAAGTATTCAATTTCGTATACAATTTGCACAAATGTGTTGCATTTGACATCCCTGCAAATTCATGAAAATTCCTTCATAGAATATTTTTCTCTAACATATTTTATCAACCAGATAATAAAATGCAAATCTGGAAGCAAGCTACATGATTTGTTTTGTAAAGCAAAATCTGACTTTTTCTATTAGATGATATAAAACACTGCTGTCAGTGAAGACATTTCGAACATCCACCTTCTTCCAAAGTACATTTCCTAAATGAAAAAGTTTATGATCTCATGTAAATGCCTTGTTTACCTGTGCCATTTCTTTTTCAGATGTTATTATTTGTGAAGCACTAAATCCCTAGAATGGCTCTGAGACACCTGTCGATAAAGGCTTTCCTCTTCATCGGGCTTTGTCAAGTAGGACGCAGGGGTTTTGCCTCTGCTCCTGAAGTCAGAGAGCCACCCAAGAAAATCGGTATGGTCAAATTCACATCATTCATTTATTTTAGTAGGTGTGAGACTTTTTAACCCTTTAAAGACCTACAGTGAAATAATAGTCAGAAAACTCAAATTTTAAATGGAACAGTTTATTGAACCTTTAGCCTAAATCTAAAAACAAAAAGTTTGCATGTGTGTTTTAGATTTCGTATAATATTTGATTTTGATTTTACACCAAGCTTTTATGGCTCATATAGGATGATATAGTGAGAAATATTGAGGTCACACTTGAGGAGGAGAAAAACACCTGTTTTATTCAGAAGTCCAAACTGAGCATATGTTATTTATATGGTCAAAATGTATATAGCTTGTAAAACCAGTATAGCAGACTACTTGCATAAAATGCACATAAATATCAGTTTTCACTCTATATATCTAATAATAACATGTCTTAGTAAGATAATATTTACATAATTAAATTATTTTGTGGGCAAAAACATATAATGCAATGCAATACAATGATGATTGAGAGATATATTAATAGACGTTCTTCTAAAGCCTGATGTATCATATTTGATTCTCACATTTTTCTAAGAAAATACGTATGGATAATTAAATAAACCTGCTTCAGTCCAGTAAGTGTTCATCTTGAAATATTAATAGCAATATAAAATTATTCTTTTTACTTGATAATTTTTTTGAAAGATTTCACAGCAAAAAGACAATTACATTAAAAGGCCTTTTACTTGCTAAAACATTTGAATTCTGAATAGTGCATGTAAATGAAAATGCATGTAGTAAATTGTGTACAACAGGTTTTTCAGCAAAGTTTTTCTCATGTTGTTAATTAATAGGCTTTTAGAAATTCATGTATCAGATATGAGACCGTAGACTTTATAGGGTTAATGGGAGTGTTTGGTGGGATCTGATGGATTAAGAGTCCATTTCTTCTTCAGCAATAATTGGGGCTGGTATTGGAGGCACGGCAGCAGCGTTTTTCTTAAGACAAGAGTTTGGGCCGGGAGTGAAGATCGAAGTGTTTGAGGCGGGGACTGTCGGAGGGCGTCTGGCCACTGAGAACATTGGAGGATACGAGTATGAGACGGGGGGATCCATTATTCACCCCCTTAACCTGCACATGAAGTACTTTCTGGACAGACTCGGTCAGTGTCCACTTCCCTCTCAAGATCTTTCTGTTTAAAGAAATCTTATGATGTCCTTCTACGAAACAACTGGATATTTTCAGTTTAATCGGGGAAACTAAAGTGTGTCACTTCAGGGCTTTTCACACTTGAAATAGTTTACCCTGGGAAAATTAGAGAATTTTATATTCTAAAATGTACATCAACTAATTAATACATTTTCAAATGAGAGATAAATCTTGCATTTTAACAAATTATTTTTCTTATAAACCATGTCAATATCTATGAAAAAAACCTAGACTTAGATTGTAGTGACAAGATGTCGTTTCACACTGTACATTCCTAAACCCTGGGTTAATGTCCTTATTTGCATATTTGCACTGCCAGTGTCACTGATTGGACGAGCACAGCATCGGTTTATATAAAATCTAATTGTATACATTGCTATCAAGTATTAAGAATCAAAACCTTCTTTACACCAACATATGAGGCATGTGATTGGCTGTCTGTTGCTAAGCATCTAGCTGTAATATTCTAACACCAGATCATTTCACACGTTTGGCACCGCATTAGAGAGTTAACAGTGCAAAAGCGATGCTAACCCTGCTCCGGACCAGGGTTTCATAACCCCGGGTAAAAAACGCTAACTCTCCTTAACCTGGGGTTAAAAGCAGGGTTTAGAGCAACGACAACCCGGGTTAAGTGTGAAAAGCCCTATCTTATGTCATTTTCTTTGATCAGGTTTGTCACCTCGTGCTGATGTATCTTCTAAACTGGCGATATTTGACGGGAAGGAGCTGACCTTCGAAGAGAGCGACTGGTTCATCGTGAATTTCATACGCATGCTTTGGAGATATGGATTCCACTTCATTCGGATGAATATGTGGGTGGAGGGCATAATGGACAAGTTTATGAGGTTTGTCTGTCGTGCCGCCTTAATTCATCTAGTGAGGAATAGAATGATTATGACCAGTAAGTTCTTAAGTTCCTTTCATTGTCCCCTTCTGTCCTCTGTGTAGGATATATCAGTACCAGCAGTTTGGCTACTCGTTCTCCAGCGTGGAGAAGCTGCTGCATGCTATGGGTGGAGACGGTTTCCTCACTCTGGTCAATCAGACGCTGGAGGAGGCCATGCTGGCCGAGGGCTTCTCTCAGGTCTTTCTCAATGACATGGTAGCACCCATCACACGAGTCAACTACGGCCAAAGTGTCCGAATCAGTGGATTTGCAGGTATGTTTATACTATAAAGTATGTTTGTGACCTTTCAGCATTAATAACAAGTGGGCATATAACACTATTTTTTTTTGTGTAAATGGAATCTATTGCTATTTAAACAGTGTAAATAGCCGCTGCATTAACATATTTATAATACTCTGAATGTTTGATGTTTGTGCCAAATCAAAATCATCTGGTGCAACCAGTGTGCAAACATGCAGGGAAATCATATGACTGTTTGTCAAGGTCAGTTTGTCTCTTAAAATATCAGATAATTTGACCTTTTTATGACAAGGCAAAGTTAGTTCAGGTTGAAGAATGTCATGTGGTGCGACTCTGCAAAAACTTAATGAGATTTACAAATTTATGATTCATTATATTTCTAATAAAAATATACTTTTTACATTGAAAAATGTATTTAAAACTTTTCTGAAAATAATGATTAAGGTGTGTACACTCAAGTATTCGCAGTGTAAGGAAAATATGTTATTATTCGGTTACACCACATGACATTTTTAGTCATTATATTTATCCCTTTTCAGTTGTTTTATTTTTATATAAAGTTTTTCAAAATGATATGAAACCAACATACATTTAAAAATGTAAAAACCAAAGCATACATTTAAATAAAAAAACTGTCAAATAGATTTTTTTGTTTTTTTCAAATGCCATAGAGACCATGTGCTGTAATTATGTAACAGCAGAGTTTGCATTTTTAGTTTTGTACCACAAATTTGTTGTTGCGTTTGGTCAACACTTCATATCTGTGTAATCTGATGTATAATATTGTTGTCTAATGTGTAATCTGGTCCTACAGCAAAAGCATTTTGGAAACACTGATTTAATGCATACAGAAGTGTGTGAATATGGCGTATTCCTTTTGTAGGCGCTGTCGCACTAGCAGGAGCCGAGTCAGGTTTGTGGGCAGTGGATGGAGGGAATAAGTTGGTTTGTTCCGGGCTTTTGTACCACAGCAAAGCCGAGCTTGTTCCAGCTCGTGTGACTGGCATCTCCATAAAGATGAGACCATCCAAAATTGGTACAGTCCACTATGAACATTATAGTAAATCTTTTTATATAGTATGTACACTACCGTTTGGGGTCAGTACGATTTTCTTTCAAAGAAATTAACACATTTATTTAGCAAGGATATATTAAACTGACCTAAAGTGACAGTAAAGACATTAATAATGTTTCAAAATGACAGTAAAGACATTAATAACGTTTCAAAATATTCTATTTCAGATAAATGCTGTTCTTTTGAACTTTGTATTTATTTATTTATGTATTTATTTATTTATAAAAATTTACGCATACGCAATTGTTTTCAATATTGATAATAATAAATGTTTATTGAGCATCAAATCAGAATATTACAATGATTTCTAAAGAATCATGTGACATTGCATCACATGAATAAATTAAATTTTAAAACACATTGTAATATTTCACAGTATTAATGCTACTGTATTTTTGATCAAATAAATTCAGCATTGTTGAGCATAAGAGACAAAAAAATTGTTAAAATCTTTTGAATGGTAATGTGTCTCTACAGTCTGATCATATTTACCAATTTTTTTATTAATTTTTTTTGCCTTTCAGGTTCAGTCACAAATTTCTATGAGGTGAACTACGTTGGTGAGTCTGGTGCCGCCCACTCCATGTACGACATAGTTGTAGTCGCCACACCTCTCCACCAGGGCATGTCTGACATCATCTTCTCAGGCTTTTCTCCACCCATTCCATCCCACTTCCCCGGCCGTTACCACCAAACGGTGGCTACGCTGGTCCACGGCCTGCTCAATGTGTCCTTCCTGGGCACCACAGACAAGCCGGAAGACTTCTTCGTATCTGATGTCCTCACGCTGGATAACAAAGCCGTCGACATCCTGAGCCTGAGCTCTCTGAGCCCGGTGAAGATTCCCAAGGGCTACAGCCCAAGCCCTGCCAGCCAAAGCAAAGTTTGGAAGATCTTCTCGTCCCAGCCTCTTTCTCAGCAGCATCTGCAGCAAATCTTCCTGTCCTGGGACTCTGTGTCGGAGAAGCGTTGGCTCGCGTACCCCTCCTACAACCCGCCGCACCGCAGGACGCCTCCCTTCATCCTCCACGAGCGCCTCTACTACCTCAACGCCGTGGAGTGGGCGGCCAGTGCCATGGAGATGAGCGCCATTTCGGGCCGTAATCTGGCCCTGCTCGCCCACCACCGCTGGTTCCAGCAGACGGGCAAAATCGACCAGGAGGATCTGCACACCCGACTCAGAGGTGAACTTTGACAGAAGAGCAGGGCGCTTCATAAGCAATAAACTCTCTCATGGAGATGAGAGATTGGATTTTGTGCTGTTTATTTGAAAATGATTTTTTTTTTCTTGGTGAATCTCATAAAGAAATATCTGCTTTATATTTCGCCCCCAAAATAAGAAATTATATTTCACCCATTTTTAGTAACTTTATTTTCAGTACAATTAAGCACTTTCACCCCACAATTCTCATTACCGTAATGTGGAAGAATCTTATCATTACATAAGTTCAATTCAGTATAGTAAATACTTGATCTGTACTACAAATATACTTTACATGATATTATATACATACAATTTATATATTATTATAAACTATAATTATAATTAATAGATTTTTATATATATATCTGATCAAATTTGTCAGTTGTTTTGCGATTCATTAATGATTTCGTTAGCAGTGGCCTGGCGTTTAAGGTAGCATCACTTAACTTCACTGCAAAAAAAATTTGCAATTAATAGTTATTCTAGTATTTTTACTGGTATCTTTATTATTATAGATTTCTGAACAATAGATTTATACAATTTCACTTTGTACAGAACACTTAAGGGTAAATCAGCATGTTTCACAGACTACAAAGCCATAGAGACTACAAAATAATTATTTGGCAGAGTCTGTCTACATTCGTCCTTGTGGGGGAATCTCTGTAGGGTTGTATTGTAAAATATTTTCTTCTCAATTAAGCACTTTTTTTCCCATTAGCAAGTTTTTTTTGATCATTAAAAATTAAACACTATACTACTAATATGATGATAATTACAATACAATACTTTCCCCTTGTTTTGTGTTCTAGACGGGTTTCACGAGATTCACTCTTGTGTCCTTCAGGTACATTTTAAGAAGAGCCACCCAGGATGCACTGTGAAATTTCACCGTAATAGTGAGCGTTTATAAGATTGTGGGTATATTGCCCACTTAACTCTTTTAACAACATCATCTTGTGATGAGAAACTGTACAGTATGTAGAAGCACTAGGATTAGCACTATAGGTGGCTCTTTATTTTAAACGAAATGGAACAAAGTAATAATATAGACTGATTGATAATACTGCTACTAGTGTGTGTGAGTGGTCAGGGTCGCTATCATGTGCTAAGTTTGCACTGATATGTTAAAACTACCATGTTAGATCACTCGTCCACTCCTTTAACTTGTAATTTACAATCTCAATGACCTATAACTCTGATGAATGTGCACAGGAAACTATTGAATTCTTATTTTGTTCTTCCTGCAAATTTGCATTTAATATATTGTTAATTATTCTTGATGCCTTAAAGTGTCTTCGGTTTCACACACACAAAAAAAAAAAAAAAAAAAACTTGAATTACAGTTTAAATTCAAAAGAGTCGATGTGTGACTTGATTTTATTTCCACAGACCAAAGTGAAGTTTTTTTTCAAATTATGGTGGTATTTGTTTTACTGCTGTCAATTTATGGTGATTTAATTAAAAATAATTGCATTACATTTGTTGAATTTTAATAATGATCAGAGAATAATGGATCAAAACCTTTTTAAGTATTTTTTCCCTTGTTGCACAGACATTAACAGTCCTGGCAAACTAGCAAGTATTGAGACTTGGACTTGATATGAGTTTCTAACTTTGTGTTTTTCATGAAAATGAGCCTTTCTTATTTTGTAAGTTTATTTTGTAAGCTTATTTTGCCTTCCCTTTGTAAATGATGCCTTCCTGCAAGAACACACTCATTTCAGTCTCTTTACATATTTGGGATTTTTTTTTATAACAAATGGATGATTGTTCAAACTTGTCAAAATAGGATTGACACTGATGGGACTTAAGATGGAGAATTTTATATTGATTGAAGATCAAAACATGTTTACAATTGCAATAAAGGTTAATGTCTTTTAAAATGTGATTAAATGTATTATTTTGTGCAGTTTTAACAATTACATGATATACTTAAATGTTTGTGTTGTGGCCTCAAGACCAGTGAAATTAGTGAATATGACAAAGGTTTTAACTCAGCTTGCTTTCCATGGTTTTCTATCGAAAGTTCCCACCAGGGAATATAAATTTGAAAAAGTTAATCTAGAGTAAATTCTGTGGACCAAAATAAAAAAAAGTTAGAATTGTGAGTTTACATATCACAATTTTCAGGAAAAAGTAAAAATTACAAAATTATCTAGTCTTGATCACTATTTTTTATTTGTATTTTTTTTGCAAAATATAATAATACACGCACGATCCTCTACTTAAAACCATATAAAAGTAGCAATGAATTATAAACTACTTTTTTTGTTGCGTTTGCTGTAGTGCACTTCTAAATGCAGGACATATCATTACACTTGTCTTATGTAATATTTCTAGTGTGAAAGTGACTTCTGTGTGACCTGCGCTTCCAGAGGCGCCTGCAGGATTTTATCTCGGGGTTCGCCTCAGATCAGAACTGATATGAAGTGAGACCATTCCCATCACACCACCCTTCAAACACTCGCCACTTTCATCCATATAACGACCATGTAGCAACCACACGCAGGGGAAGCCCTAGTGAATTTAAAGTTTGTCCTCCCTAAAAGTGTACAGGCGCAACTGCATGCTTCTACAATTGACAACAGACAATGGACCTTTCTCGCCCATGAAATATTTCACAGAAATTTCGCTAATGTGGCGTACATTAACTCTCTCAAAATACATTGGTTTGGAAAAAGCTGTATCCAGCCATACAACATTTACCAATGTTCTGCAGTTCATCAATTCATTCATTTGCAATTAATTTGAATCTCATGAATATTACTACTTGTTTATTTTAAATTTTTTATTGAAAATATGAATAGCACAAACCTTTGAATAATCGTGAATGGCCTTTAATTTTACAAGAACTAGAAACAAAACATCCCAAACTTATAATAGACAGAAACAAAACAACACACACAATAAAATCTTTGTGTAGTTACTACAGAACACCATAGTGTTTCAGGTATTTTATCATCATAAGTACATTATCACATCAGTCCTCTACAAACAGAATCGGTATCAGTTTGTGTCTTTTGTCCCAGAATGAGACTCAAACCTATTTCTGTGCAGTTTCAGTTTCAGACACTGCATTTCCTTCCCAGGACTCGGGGGTCGCGATGTCTGCTGGGCTCGGAGCTTGTGTCTTTGATAAATTCCCATAAATCGCCATGGCCTGAAGACGGTAGAGAACAATGAGGAATACATGCAAACTAAAAATTATTCTAATTATTAGGATATTTTATGCGCCATAAATACACTAGCGGTCAAAAGATTTTAAAAAGAATTCAGATTTAAATGTTTTTAAAAGTCATCTATTACTGTTATGGCAGTAATATTTTCAAATTTAATTATAATTTAAAATAATTAATAACAGGAACTTAGAATGATTTCTGAAGGGTCATGTGACACTGCAGACTGGAGTAATGATGCTGAAAATTCAGCTTTGATCACAGGAATAAATTACATTTTAAAGGTGCACTGTGTAATTTTTAGAGGCATCTAGTGGTGAGGTTGCGAATTGCAACCAGCAGAGGTTACGGTTGCCGACAGGAAAAGATGTCGTCGTCTGAGACAGCAGAGAGTAGCCAGTTAAGCAATGAGGTTTCTTTACAAAGATAAATTAAGAAATTATGTTTACTTCATTATTCAGTAAAACGATGTTATTGCGAATATTATTGTTACTAGTTCATCATTGTGTCAGTGTTTTATTCGCTGACTTTAGCTAGCTTCTTTGCACAAAGAACAGTGATGAAACGCATTTGTCCGTTTAGAGCTACAGTAGAAACATGTCGGTGCATTTCAATGTAAGGGGACCTTACAGGATGTATGTATAGAAATGGCTCATTCAAAGGTAATAAAAACATAACGGTTCATTAAGTAAGGTCTTTATACACCACTGAAAACATTGTTAGGTATATGATATTGCATTTCTGTCAACAGATCGTGCTAAATATTACACAATGCACCTTTAGAATATATCAAAGTTATTTGAAATTGAAAATAATATTTCACAATATTACTGCTTTTGTTGTATTTTTGATCAAATAAATGCAGCCTTGGTGAACAAAAGAGACTTGAATCATAATTATTCCTAACTTTAGCCGGGTACAGAATGAAGTCATACCTGAGTGACCATACTGCTGATGTCTCCTGTGTTCGAGGGCAGTAAGATGGTGTTGGACTCCTTGGCCAGGTTGGAGAAAGCAGAGACGTACTGTTCGGCCACACTTAAAGATGCCGCAGCATTCCCATTCTGTACAGTTATGAGACATCAACAAGATGCCTTTATAATGTTAAACAGTCTGAACTCACCATATTTGTCTCAGGTGTAATACTCTATCAGTCAGACTGAAGAATTGATTTCCTCTCTACTGAGAAACAGTGTCATGTTTATAAGTGTTGACCTGAGCTCTTCAAAAGAGGATGAGATGTACCTGCAGGGTGAGCGCCTCGGACAGCAGCCGGATGGCTTTGGCCTTCGCCTCCGCTTTAGCCAAAACAGCGTTCGCTTCTCCTGCACAGGGGAAAAAGAGCAGTAATACGTCAGTGAGGATTATGAATATTCAATCATTAAAAATGAAGAAAAATGTGTTATATTTCTTCATAATAATATAAATAAAAACAATAAAATATTTAACAACAACAATTTACTTAAATTTGTTTGCTATTATCTGTTATTATAACAGTAATTTGTATTATTATAAATATTGTTATTGTTCAATGTAAAAACTGGCATCCAGTGTTATATATCATAATTGATACTATTATAGTTACTTATGTGTAACTTATATTAGTATATTATAATATATATATATATATATTATAATATATATATATATATATATTATATATATATATATATATATATATATATATATATATATTATAATATTACTATAAAATTTTAAATGTGATTTTATTTCTATTTCTATTTTTATTTTATATATATATATATATATATATATATATATATATATATATATATATATATATATATATATATATATATATTATATATGAAAAGAACTGTTTATAGACATTTAAATATGTGTACACACACAGTACAGGTCAAAAGTTTGGAAACATTACTATTTTTAATGTTTTTGAAAGAAGTTTCTTCTGCTCATCAAGCCTGCATTTATTTGATCAAAAATACAGAAAAAAAATGTTTAATATCGTGATATATTATTACAATTTAAAATAATTGGTTTTCAATTTATTATACTTTAAATTATCATTTATTTCTGTGATGCAAAGCTGAATTTTCAGGATCATTACTCCAGTCTATCACATGATCCTTTAGAAATCATTCTAATATGATGATTCATTATCAAAGTTGGAAACAGTTCTGCTGCTTAATATTTTTTCATAACCTATGATACTTTTTTAGGATACTTTGATGAATAAAAAGTAAAAAAATAAAAAAAAGAAGCAACATTTTTTAAAAATAGAAATCTTTTGTAACAACAATATACACTACTGGTCAGTAATTTGGGGTCAGTCAATTTTTTCCTTTCTTTTTTTGAAATAAATCAATACTTTTATTCAGCAAGGATGTGTTAAATTGATACAAAGTGATAGTAAAGAAGATTTATATTATTAGAAAATATTTTTTTATTTTGAATAAATGCTGTTCTTTTTAACCTTTTATTCATCAAATATATTAGGCAGCAGAACTGTTTCCAACACTCATAATAAATCAGAATATTAGAATGATTTCTAAAGGATCATGTGATAGACTGGATGTCACATGTGACACTGAAGACTGGAGTAATGATGCTGAAAATTCAGCTTTGCATCACAGGAATAAATTATTTTTTAAAGTATATTCAAATAGAAAACTATTATTTTAAGTTCAATATTACAGTTAAGGTTTATTTTTATTTCAAGTAATGAAACAGTTTTTTATGGTTTAGTTTACGATAATAACCCTGGTGGTATCAGCCAAAAAAGAAATTCAGTTCAGAGGTGAGGCAAGTTATACCATGAATTGTTCACAATAAGATCATTTTGGTTTAATTTTGATTTCAGATTTGACAACAACATTTTATTCAACTGCTAAGATTATTACAAACTAAAGTAAAAAGCCCACCAGCAGCTTTGTTAATCTGTTCGGCCTTCTGTCCCTCAGACGCCAGAATCTGAGACTGTTTGCGACCCTCCGCCACGTTGATGGCCGCCTCTCTGTGTCCCTCTGACTCCAGAACAGTCGCTCTCTTTTTCCTCTCGGCCTCAACCTGAACGACATTCATATCATATCATATCACATCAGTCATATGATTGAGAGGTGCTCCTTTTAGTCCTTTAGATCTATGAGATCAAGTTGAAGAGTAAATCATCATACCTGCATTTGCATAGACTCTTTTACCCGTGGAGGAACGTGAATGTCTTTGATCTCGTATCGAAGACATCGAATCCCCCATTCATCTGATGCCTGGTTTATCGAGTGGACAATATTGGAATTCAGGGACTCTCTTTCCTGCCAAAGAACGAAATGATCCTTAAGCACGCAAATGAATAGTATATCCAATATTGTAAGTCACTGACAGATTGCCTGGCATTCATACCCTAAACACTTTGTCCAGGGTCAGTTTTCCCAACTCTGATCTCATGGTGGTCTGTGCCAGCTGGGTGACGGCATATTCTGGGTCCTCCACGCCATAACTGGCCTTCAGACGAGAACAACAGCACATTATGAGAGGAAAGCCTAAAGAAACACTGGAATAAAGCAGCAAAGTACTTACCTTAAACGGATCAAGTATCCTGAGGTATAAAACTCCATCTATCTGCAAGGTCACATTGTCTAAAAGCAAAACATCATATTAAGTTCATCTCAATAATCCATAAAAGTGGGAGAGAAAAAGATCAGAATGCCTGTGATTTACCAAGGGAAACTGCCGACTGCTCCGGCACATCTATCACGATCTCTTTGAGGCTTTGAACATATCTAACTTTGTCCAAGACTGGAATTAAGAAGTTTAGACCCTGCGGGGAAATCAAATATTTGAAATGGAAGTGATTCATATATATTGAAGCTATTCGTGGAGAAGAGATGAGAACTCACTGGTTCCAGGATCCGGTGGAAACGGCCCATCCGCTCCACTACCCAAGCCTCCTGCTGGGGAACGAACAGGACCACGGTGTTCATGGGAAGGCTGGAGGCCCATCGCTGCTGAGCTCGAGTCCTCCACAACACAGGCACTGTTTGACGCGAATGCTGTTCACAGAAGAGAGACAGAACGCAACCAGATGTAGTATATGAAAAAGCAAATTACACAGCAAATATATATATATAAAATGTATTTTTGCATAAACTCAAAAATACAATAATTAAATAAATACACAAACACACACATACACAATACTGGTCAAAAGTTTGGAAACATTACTATTTTTAATGTTTTTGAAAATTCTCTGTAATGCTAAAAGATTTATATTTTTGAAAAATATTAAGCAGCACAACTGTTTCCAACATTGATAATTAGTCAGCATCTATAGAATGATTTCTGAAGGATCATGTGACACTGAAGACTGGAGTAATGATGCTGAAAATTCAGCTTGGATCACAGGAATACATTACATTTTCAAGTATATTAAAATAGAAAACCATTATTTTAAATTGTAATAATATTTCACAATATTACAGGGTTTTTTTTGCTGTATTTTTGATCAAATAAATGCAGGCTTTTGATGAGCATGGAGAAAATAGAAATACTAAAAAATAGTAATGTTTCCAAACATTTGACCGGTACTATATATAACCTTTTTTATATTTGCATAATAAGATAAGTAAATAAAAAAAGAAATTATATACATCAGTGTTGTCAAATCGATTAATCACATCTATCACAAGTTTGAATTTATATAATATAATACTGTGTATGAATATTATTATATATTTATATATTATGTATCAATGTTTTATGAATAATTGAATACGTCATACACACACACACACACATATGAATATAATAATATATACACACACACACATACATATATATATATATATATATATATATATATATATATATATATATATATATATATATATATATATATATATATATTCAAACACAAACTTTTATTTTAGATGCGAGTAATCGATCTGACAAAAAGAATATTATATATATATATATATAATAAACAAGGATATATATATAATTAAATCAATTTATTTAAAAAAATATATGAAATAAAAACTTTGAGCACTGTGTAGTGTAGTAAATGTTGTACAACCATTAAAATATATAATAGATCAGTGAGTACAACTCTGTACTACTTGTACTGTTTTGTGTGTGTGTGTGTGTGTGTTGTCGATGAAGATAAATTCCGCTGTATCTCTGCAATGGCAAATAAAGTCATTCTGACATCTGCCAGACCGTTTTGTTTAATTCAGAAGTTATTAAACATATCTGACACCAGCCATCATTCATATGAGGCTTGAAGTTGAAGTACACAGTAATGTGGGATATAACACGCCTGATGAAACAAGCAGCTGATGTAACAATCATCACGTCTTCAAAGAAATTCATAATACTTATGTTAAATATTTAGAATATTATCTCGGAAAAAAAACGTGCGAACGAACTCGTTTATATCGATTTAATTTCGAAATGAACTTCAAGACAGAATTCAGCTGAAGTGTCAAGCAGTGACGGGACAGTCCTACAGAACAGCAGTGCACGTGTGTGTTACCTTTAAAAGGCCGCTCCCTGCCCGACACACCACCGTCCTCAGCATTTTCACCCTGTGTGAAAACAGATGTTGAAGATGTCTATAACAAATGAATGAACTCCCGAGCTTACACTACAAACGTGACCCTCTAACAGCTGCGGAAATCAAAGTTACAACATCACGGGCGTGCGTCAATTACAAACATCCGGGTCTGCGAGGGAAACAAATGCTTTTAATATATGGTTCCGAGAATACGTCCGTAATGTCTGAAGCTGAACGTTGAGTGTGAAATATTACAAATAAATTATAACGTTTAACTGTACACACCAGTATGTTTATGAATGTTTCAAGGGATGTTTCTTCTTCTTCTTCTTCTTCTTCTTATTGTTGTTGTTGTTTTATATGTATTTGTACTTTAAAATTCAGCCACTAGTCGGCAGTCATATTTTCAATTCAGCTTTCAGATGATGCTGTAAAGCAAACTTTTACACATGGCTATATAACTTTTCTGGGGTGCAATGTGGCTTAATGCCTTCTTGGTTAAAAGGTCCCTTGGATGTAATTTTTTTTCTACATTACAACATACATGACTATACTAAACTACTGTACTGCATCAACTAATTTTGCATAATTTGGGAGAAATTATAATTTGTTGTGATGCATTTGCAATGTGGGCTCATATCAACAGCTCCAGTCCAGTGTTTTTATTGTTAACCAAAACTAAAACGTTAGTAAGTGTTTTCGTAAATTAAATCAAGTTGAAATAAAATGAAATATAGGCCCGGTTTCACAGACAGGGCTTAGATTAAGCCAGGATTAGGCATTAGTTCAGTTAGGACATTTAAGTAACTTTTATAAACATGCCTTAGAAAAAAAACATTAGTGTGCATCCTGAGACAAAACAACGGCACTGATGTATTTTAAGATATCTCAGTGCAAGTTTCTTTCAGCTAAAACAGCTCAAACAGTCTGGGACCAGTTTAAGCCTTGTCTGTGAAACCGGTGCTTTAAGACTTAATAAAAAAATGAAACAAAAAAAAAATTAACGAAAATTAGAAATGTTTAAAAATTAGAAAAATAGAAATATTACTAAAACTGAAAAAATATATTAAAGCTAATTAAAAATATGAAATAAATTACAAAAGCACATAACATGACTAAAACTTAAACTATAATTAAGATGAAAAGTATAACTATACAAATGAAAATAAAATCTAATTCAAAATATAAATAATTGATATTATTGTAATCCTATAACACTGCTCCAGTCACAATGGAGATTTGTAGATTTAAAATGTAAAGTTATTTTTCTAATAACAGAATGATGCATACATTAAGTTACAATTGTGTTACAAAACAACAACAACAACAATAAAAATACCTTTTTTACATTGGTCATATTTGACCAAAGGATCACACGAGGGTTTCACAGTAGGAGAGTAAATATCAGAAATATCCATATTAGTTGACTTTTGACTGTCATCCTGTTTTACGTCCATACGTCCACCTGATGGACTGATGAAAGGAAATATGACAATGTTCATTTCATTTCAGCAGTCAAATAGTCCATCATTACAGTCCATACATTTATAAATTTTTTGTTATTGAATAAACATTAGCATTATTCATGCACTTTTGTTCAAACGCAAACATTGAACAATAGGTTTATTATAGTTAACTAAAACTAAAACCATTACTAGAAATAAAACAATGTTAACTGAAATAAAGTAGTAAAATAAAAAAACATATTTTATTTCAGCTACTTGCCAAGGCATTTTTCTCATTTTAATTTAGTTTAACGTCCTACTAACAAAAAAATAAAAAAATAAAAAACTATGAAGACTGTTTTCTATTTAAAAAAAAAAAAAAAAACGAATAAAATGACAAAAAACAACAAAATTACTAAAAATGTAACTAAATAAAAATGAAACCGGAATATATATATATATATATATATATATATATATATATATATATATATATATATATATATATAAATTAAAATATTCAAATAAACTAATGGTATCTCAGTGATGCAAAACTGACACTGGAACATAATACAATTATGTATGCAAAAATAAAAAAATAAGAAACAAGAGAAAAGAGGGAAAATGCAACTTTAAAAAGAAAGAAAGAAAGAAAGAAAGAAAGAAAGAAAGAAAGAAAGAAAGAAAGAAAGAAAGAAAGAAAGAAAGAAAGAAAGAAAGAAAGAAAGAAAGAAAGAAAGAAAGAAAGAAATGGCAGTGGGGTAATAATATAAATATAAAAATCTGATATAAATCAGACATATATCAAATGAATACTTTGTAGAGCTCACACACAGAGTCTCTTCTCTCTATGTACTTAGAAAGTAAAACTTTCTAAAGAAAACTTCTGTCGGGTTTTTATTAGCAAAGCTGCATTTAAGAATGTGAAGCCAACATTTTCCCATAAAAGTGAGACAGGTCTTGAGCACTGAATAATTCTCACTCCACAATATAACTGATTAAGTAGAATGGCAGAAATATTTCTCCAAGTTTTGCAGGCCAGCGTCACACCTGTTCCTCCACTCGGTGCAGCCACAAGCCACACCCATCAGCTCATCCATTGGTCAACAGTCCGGCAAACCCCGCCCTCTGAATCAGGGGCATCTCGGCGATTCTGACGCCATTTAAATCCCTGCAAGCCCCGCCTCTTATCCTGTGAGTTTCTACACATTCAATTTGGTCATGGCGATGGGACATTTGAGTCAGTACGCGTCACCTGTAGGATAGTGCCGAGTTACTCCGTCGAGCATCCGTGCTTCGTCTAACTCACCCTCAGAAGTGCGCTCATGACGAGGAAACAACTTGTGACATCACCTGAAATGTCACCGGACAGCTGAGAACTTCGATTACACTGCCAGGATTTAACCAGGAGGAAAAACTTCGGGTGCCATGTCTCTCCTCTGCGTGAGAGGTGAGAGCTGTTTTCCATGTGTTTTCCAACTGTCCTGTGTTCATGTGTTTGCACCTGTCATCAGCTCAGCAGGGGTTGTGTGTCTGTAAAAGTTCAGAGGCGCGAGCGTTTTTGGAAACTATTAACTTCTTATTATTTCCTTTCTCTGTTTTCATGGAATGATATACATTTCATATAAATAAAGTGATGGTGTCAAGTTCCAACAGATCTGTGATATTACAGAATTTGAGGTTTGCTGTAGGTGTGAAGATGAAGCTTGAGGGAAGCAGCTGTTTGTCGTCATGATGTAATACAGCTCTGCAGCCGAAACAAGAAACATACATTTCTAAAACTATTGGAAGGTATTAAAACGAACTAACATTTCCCAATGTTATATAAACTTCTTTTTTTTACCTATTTGGTGTAACTTACTAACAAATATAAACAGTGTGGGAAATAAAGAATAAATTTAATTTATTGCAAAAAAGATGTAGCTGATACTTGCATATAATATGATAGGATATCTGTATTATTTTACGCAAAATTAGATTGTGTATGGTAATATTTTTATATAGCATGATATTTATTTTTATATATTTTTATATTAACATATGTATATTTATATTTCAGTAACAATTTAAGTATTAATATAAGTAAATAATAATACATTAAATACTAATTAAAAATTGTTTCACAGTGAATTAAATGAAATATACTAAATGAAACGTATCAAATTAAAATAATAAATAACATGCATGTTATAATTTGTGTAAAATACAGAAATAGACTGAAAATGTATAATTTATATTATTTTGTGATTTAATTGAGTTATTAATTGAAGACCATACAATTCAGAATTTACATGTTAATATTTTACATGTTATTGTTTGTATTTGTATAAAATATAGAGTCAAATGTATACATGTATTAATGTATACATCTTAATGTTTTGTTTGTTTTTTTAATACTATCTGTGTACTATTTTAAATGCTATATTTAGTGATTTAATTGAGCTATTTTTTGAAGACCATTTTAATTATTGTCAGTATGCAGTATTTTGTATATGATGCTCACTCATCAGGCCCTCTTGAAGGAAAGCAGATCAAAAACATTGTGTGTCATCTGCTTTCATACTCTTTCAGAGATGCACATTCTCCTTTTATCTTTGGTCACCGGCCAGTTGCAGATCAACATCTCCATAATTTCCTCTCTTTCTTTTCTGCGCTCAATGGCAATGCTTGCATTGCTGTTTGCTGTCTTTGGTGAAAGTGTCTCTGCTTAATGTCCACACAATATAGCTTGAAGGCCGAGTGGGGTGTGGGATGGGATCTGTACACTGATTGCTCATCCACATCTATGAGGTTCAGACTAATGTGATTTAAACAGTGATCGGGCTGTTCGGCAAAAGAAGACACAAATAAAAGAAGCAAATACATTTTATAGTGGGACCAATCATTGTGATACTCTTTTCTTCCCAGTATATAGTGGTGCAGGGATGACATCAGAACCCAGAAGTCTAATTCACCGCTGGTTCCTTCGAGATTTTCCTATGGGGTTTTATAATGGGGGTTTTCGATTTATGTGTAAAATAAAGCCTGTGGTAAACATTATACTTAGACGTTTTGTTCTACAAAGAAATTACACACAGCCATAGCGAAAATGCAAATTTTGAAGCAGTTATGTTTATTTTTGAAACATTAAAAACGTACAAAGTAACTTGATAGGGCAGTGTACGTTGTAGTGCAAAACATCAAAGTATCATCAAGTTATGTTTACCACAGGCTTTATTTTACTCATTAATTGAAAAACTCTATTATAAAAACCCATGGGAAAAGCTTGAAGTAACGAGCAGCGAATTATAGTCTTCTGAGTTCTGACATCATCCCTGCACCACTTTATTGTGACGGATATCCAAATGAAACTTCTTCCCAAACAAGACAAAATGTAGGGCTGGACTTGATTTTGTCCATCAGGAATTGGTTGGATGGTTGTGGTTTGCTATTGGTCAATCTCAAGGGAGGCTCACACTATATGACTTTTGGCTGGATTTGCTACGGATCGCGGTCAAATTGGTGCTCGTTGCGGTCAAGTATGAGCAGGTCAGTGATATTTTCAAACCTGCTTGATAGTAGGGCTGTGCAGTATAATAAATAAATAAATAAATAAATAAATAAATATACACTCACCTAAAGGATTATTAGGAACACCTGTTCAATTTCTCATTAATGCAATTATCTAATCAACCAATCACATGGCAGTTGCTTCAATGCATTTAGGGGTGTGGTCCTGGTCAAGACAATCTCCTGAACTCCAAACTGAATGTCAGAATGGGAAAGAAAGGTGATTTAAGCAATTTTGAGCGTGGCATGGTTGTTGGTGCCAGACGGGCCGGTCTGAGTATTTCACAATCTGCTCAGTTACTGGGATTTTCACGCACAACCATTTCTAGGGTTTACAAAGAATCCTGTGAAAAGGGAAAAACATCCCGTATGCGGCAGTCCTGTGGGCAAAAATGCCTTGTTGATGGTAGAGGTCAGAGGAGAATGGGCCGACTGATTCAAGCTGATAGAAGAGCAACTTTGACTGAAATAACCACTCGTTACAACCGAGGTATGCAGCAAAGCATTTGTGAAGCCACAACACGCACAACCTTGAGGCGGATGGGCTACAACAGCAGAAGACCCCACCGGGTACCACTCATCTCCACTACAAATAGGAAAAAGAGGCTACAATTTGCACGAGCTCACCAAAATTGGACAGTTGAAGACTGGAAAAATGTTGCCTGGTCTGATGAGTCTCGATTTCTTTTGAGACATTCAGATGGTAGAGTCAGAATTTGGCGTAAACAGAATGAGAACATGGATCCATCATGCCTTGTTACCACTGTGCAGGCTGGTGGTGGTGGTGTAATGGTGTCAGGGATGTTTTCTTGGCACACTTTAGGCCCCTTAGTGCCAATTGGGCATCGTTTAAATGCCACGGCCTACCTGAGCATTGTTTCTGACCATGTCCATCCCTTTATGACCACCATGTACCCATCCTCTGATGGCTACTTCCAGCAGGATAATGCACCATGTCACAAAGCTTGAATCATTTCAAATTGGTTTCTTGAACATGACAATGAGTTCACTGTACTAAAATGGCCCCCACAGTCACCAGATCTCAACCCAATAGAGCATCTTTGGGATGTGGTGGAACGGGAGCTTCGTGCCCTGGATGTGCATCCCACAAATCTCCATCAGCTGCAAGATGCTATCCTATCAATATGGGCCAACATTTCTAAAGAATGCTTTCAGCACCTTGTTGAATCAATGCCACGTAGAATTAAGGCAGTTCTGAAAGCGAAAGGGGGTCAAAAACAGTATTAGTATGGTGTTCCTAATAATCCTTTAGGTGAGTGTGTGTGTATGTATATATATATAAAATATATATAATGCGCGTGTGTGTATTTATATATACAAAATAATTATACACAGTACACACACACATTTTATGTAAACACAAACTTTTATTTTGGATGCGATTAATCGTGATTTATCGTTGCACAGTCCTACTTGATAGTGCGTGAAATGCAATGACAAGGTGGAACTAATCCAGCCAATCACTGTGCAGATGGTATAAACGGAAAAATCTTGTAATCACTTCTCGCGTGACAGTTCCGCTGTTGGTCGGGACTGCCTCTTTACCATGTCTTGTAGTTTGTGCACCTTGTCAGCGTTGTGTTGTGTAGTATATGCGCGTTGCTATGACAAGACAACGACATATGACAAGAAACCTAGTTGTGTAGTGTGAGCTCCACAGCAATTCAGCTAACAGTCCTGTAGATTGACAAGTTGCCCCGCCCTCGCGCCAGTAAACGCATCATCAGAGAAGAGAAGAGGGATCCATCCGAATTCGCATACTTTCTTCAGAGTAGGTACTTATTTTGAATAAGTAATTACTTTGGCCGCTAAAAAAGTATGTTTTTTATGATACACTGTGTTGTATGAATGTAATCTGGATGTATATCACCATGTTGTTATTATCATGTGACCTACCAGCGTCAGTTTACTGCCGTTCACAAATCCTCTCCCGTGGCCTCATGGGATAGTAAAGTGTCCATCGTATGCACACTTCAGGGTACTTTTTGCCTACTCTTTTATTTTTATTTTTATTTTTTTATGAGTAATGTGAATTCAGACACAATTTTTTGGTCACATACTGTTTTTCGCTTACTATATAGTAGGGAAGTATGTGATTGTGGATGCAGCCGAGATGTTGCTGCAAGAGGGAGGTGAAGTTAGTTTGATTAAAGATTATGAAGCACTTTAATAAAAATAAAAAAAGATTTGCATGAATATATAATTTATAATAGCCTACATACAGCAATATTTCATAAAAAAGAACTGTCCATTTGGATTTCATGGTGACTTTAAAGGAATAGTGTGGTTTTTGATTTGGTTTAGGTGCTACCACAGGATTTATTTGCAGCAGACATTCCTAAAACAGAAAGAATCAGTGGAGGCGAGTAGATTCGCGCATATACAAACACTTGCATGAGAAACGCGCGTGTTCAGGATCTCCAAACAAGTCAATTATTCAGAGAGACAAAGGAAATGTTTGTGCAGGAACCAGACTGTGATTAAATTCCTTAGCGTGTCTCACAAGAGCTTTTTAAGGTATAAAATGTCACAACTCTTTTCTCAATAGACTTCCGCTATCCTCAGATTTCACAAATTACAACTTTTACTCGCACGAAAGTTCGGCTTTGTTGGTGGATCACCAGTTTGAAATTCTTCTGCAT